>NW_026623235.1:5386005-5500905 GCF_030028575.1 Malurus melanocephalus
ATGCTGCCAGTCTGTGCACTTTCCTCAGCAGGGGCTGGGTGCCCCATTCAGCACAGCAGCAATTAACCCAAAGTGTGCCATGTTTCATAGGAAGTCCAGGAGTGTGGTCCTCCCTTTGCAAAGGTTGGTGCCATTCTGGTGGGTACCACCTGCTCTTTGCCCTCTCCAGGGTTCGAGCACACCCAGCTCATTGCCTCAGGGGTTTGAACAAAATCTGACTGCATGTGTTGAAATTTGTTCAGTTTAACTCTAGAATGGATTTGCCTGCAAGGGCCTATTGTCAGAGACAGTAATACTTGGTGTTGCTTGTTCCTGAGCCACCAATTGTAGAATATCTAGCTTGTTGCTCGAAATTGCTATTTTTACCATAGTGTTAGCAGAGAGTTTTAAGTATATTTACTGCTGGTGAGGACAGCAATATTTAACACCTATTTTTTTTTTCTTTTTTACCTTCAAAGCAATTTACAAAAAATAGTCCTCCTGACTTCCATGTTAGCAGAGTCATACTGTGTAAACTCTTTGGGACAAGGTGTGGGACTTGTTTGGGTTTGTGACATTGTGATTGGAGAAGAACTGTTGATCTGGGTAAACCTTTTTGCTATAGAAATCCTGCCTAGGAATCATACAGAGAAATTACTTTAACATGAGTAACTCAAAAATGGTGGAGAAGGTATTAGGATTGGGATGATCTAGTGCAGTTACACTTTCTTGTCTTTCTCTAATTTATGTAAAGCAGTTTTATCTGTCTTCGGAGAGGGGGGGGGCTATTCTTCTTGTTTAAAGTTCCAGAAATCTACATGGGAGATCTTCAGATTGGAGGARTACTGTGTGACTGAGGCATTTCTGAGTTAAATTGTACCCTGAAGCATAAGAAAATAAAGGTTTTCTTRTTATATTAGTAAGATGTATTTGAACCAGTGTTGYATGTCATTAAACATATAGTGAATCACMTCTGACAGACATGCCAAAAAGWRTYTGAGATAATGTGAYCAAAATGKCATGCAGTAACGATATTCACATAAGAGTGTAATTCTCTGGAATATAATCTTCAAGGAKTATAAAATTAAATTTGAAAAGTAAAGTAAAGCCATGGAAATGTATGGTTCTTACAGCAGCTTGTGAAGGTTAAGCTTCTTGTTGGGTCTCAGGTGCCTCTTTCCTACCCTTCACGTGCCTAAGGACAAAGGGAATCCSTGCACCATCCATTGTAGGGCACCCTTGGGCTGCACGTGATGGAGGTTCCCCATAGAGATACACAGATGTTTTCTGCTTTATTCTTCRGGTCTGCCAGCTGTTCTTAATGTCTTCAGGTTTCCTGAAACAGTGACCATTTTGGGTAATACTGCTGCTGCATATCAATGGGCAGAGAAAGAGTCTGGGCTTATTTTGGGTTTATTTAGGATATGTTCAACTAGAAGACATTGMATGTAGTTAAGTGTGTAGGCAGTCAGTGCTGGCACTAATGGTGGTGTTCTCTGGGGATCTTTTACACCTTTAGAGAATGTATAATCTAATCACTTTATGGCAACCTATCCTAAAACTGTGGTGATTAAATTTAAGAGATTACTGAGGTTGTAGGGTATGGTTTTCTGAGTTGGCTTCCMAAGCTATCTAATCTGTGTTTTAAATTGACTTCAGCTTCTGACTAACCTTGTTTAACTTCCACTGTGTTAATCAAGCAGCTAACTGGGAAGTCTTGCAGGCTCCAGTTAGTTTGCACAGTCCTTATTGAATTAAATTGGAAAAACACTGTGGAATGTGAAAGAAAAGGAGAATGTGGAATTGCGATCTTTACTTTTTRTGTAGACTTTTTGAAGGAGGAAGACTGTGGTGTCTTTATGTGAATCATCAAATGACCAACAAAAGTACAGGAAAAAACGTGTTTTATTATTGCTACCTTGACCAGTGTTCTGAGTTGAGATGGGCTAAAAATTAGGCAGGACTGAGGAGCATTGCAGTCCCTGGGCACTTGGCATGGGAGGAGAAAGCCTGGAGTTCTTGACCAGGGCTCTGCTGGTAGAGGCAATCTGCCCCTGCCCGGTGAGGTTCAACAGCAGCAATGGCCTTTTGGCCCTTTGAATTTAACTCAGAAGGACTTCAGGAGGCTGAGGGCAAAGTTGTTTCTTCTTCATTCTCCTATTGCCTTCTTCTCCAAGCCCTTGTAGCCCTTTGTTGCTGCCTATTTCTCTCTTCTAAGCAGCCCCTAAACCAATAGAGGTGCAACCCAACACCTGCTGGTTTCATCACCTGCCTACAAATTGCCCTTCCCCTCAGGAAACCTGAAGTATCCATGTGCACACACAGACAGAATAAACTTACAGTCCCACCAGGGTAAATGCTGTATTAAAATTGCACATGTAACATCATCAGAGATCTGGTTTAAGCAGGGCAGATGGAAAATGCCCTGCTGACCTAATGCCCATTAAAAAAATATATCAGTACCTAGTGTCAATGGGCTGCTTTCTTCTTTCCCTTTCTTTCCTTTTCTTATCATTTCTGTGCTTTCTGTTCAGAATAAGTTCAGTGCTGCATTAAAGAGATTACAGGTTCTTTTCATCTTACCTCTTTTTTTCCCCCCAATTTTACTTCTTCCCAGCAAGCCTCAGGGGYTTTTTGGTTTGGGGTTTTTTTTYCCYTTTTTTTTCCCTTTCTTTTAAAGCAATTGATTTATAGCTCTCCTACCTGCTGGGAAAGATTGACCTGCTACTGAGCATCTTCAGACAGCCCTTCTTRTGAGTCACTTGGGACTGAAAGCAAGCAGAGGGCCAGGTTGAAAGGTGTTTCTTTCCTGATGCTATTTACACCCAAAGAAAATAGTAATGGCATGTGCTGCTTTTATGCAGCTTGATACACATGGTGTATATATGAACCTGCATCTTGAAATGAGGYTCTCCAAGGAGAAAAGGCTTTTAGGTTTTTTCTCCACCAACACCCTCTCGATTTCTCCAAACCTCAATGAAATCTTGAGTGTACTTTTTTTTATTTTTTTCACTCTTTCTTACTGTGCTTTTGGTGGATATTTGCTGTGCAGTTTTGTTTTCACAAACTTCAGGCTGTGCTTTGTTTTCCCTGAAACATTAAGTGTGGATTCCATCTGGAAACATTTCAGTGGGTAATTTGCAGTTCTCCTCCTTGGCTGCTGTCTCTGGGCATGTTTGGGCCAAGGGGACATGGGGAGAGCAGGAGTGTTGAGCCACCATGCAAGAAGTGAATGARGAAGGATGCCTTTCACCTCACTTCTATTCAGGGCAAACGTGGTGGACCATGGAGGCTATCTTGTTGTTCAGCATCTAAAGCCTGAAAAGATATTTCAGGGCAGTCTGGATGGGGTTGTGCCTTTTTTTTTTTTCCCTTCAGTTCCTGCCATCTTGATACCTGCACTAAATTGTTTCACCTTCAAAGGAACAAACCTGACRTGCCAGGATGGTTGTTCTTCGTCCTTTCTAAAGGATGAATCAGCCAGCGCTGAATTTCCTCAGACACATCTTCTGCTTTCATGTGTCGCTCTGAAAACACTGACCTCAGCAGCTGGGCTGATTTGTTCCACAAAAGGAGGACTATCTATTCTTGTTTGAATTCAGTTTTGAAAGAATAAGATCCAGAATTAAAAGGAAATTATGTGGAAAAATCGGGCTTTTTTAATTTGCTTTCTTGTACCCAATATTAAGGCACTTTTCTCACTGGCTTGTACAACAGCTAAGGCCAAGTTCCATGGACATTGCCCTTGAAGTCTTTTAGTTAATGTCACCTTTCATTATTAAGAAACAGCCAGAGATGCCATGTTTGAACCTTGGCGAGTGACAGAAGAGACCAGTGAAAATTTGCACACTGGCCCTGCTCTGAAGATGGATCAAATGTGGCGTGACCCATCCTGTCTCGTTTCTCCTGTCCCTTCTTGTCTGGGGTGGTTTGGATGCAATTAACAGATGTGAAGTGCCAGTATTTGAAGAGGAGGTGCTTGAGAGCGGATTTCAGCAGCCGGATCCAATTTCTCAGCAGCGTTGTGTGCAATTGGGCTGTGTTTCATCATATTCACTTTATTTTAATAAGTGTTACAGGAGGACTGCTCAGTGACTGAGTGAGGATTTTCCATTGCAGGCTCTGCAGCCTTTTCACGCTCCCTGGCTCTCTTTCCTCCTCTTGCAGTACCTCCCAGTGCACATGGGATAACTTTGCTTTAGAAAACACTTTTTTTTTTTTTTTTTTCCCCAAAAACTCAGCTCTGCTGCCCAGAAAGGGCAGCAGAGGCCCATGACCTGCATGAGCAGCATGGGATTTTAAGGATTTCTTCTTTGTTCTCTCTGCCCTCTGATTTTTACCCTTTAATTTACTGTTGTGAGGCCACAGGACCTAGCCGAGAAACAGAATACCTGGGATCATATGTAGCCCAATTCTTCTCCAAGCCCAAAGCAGCCCACCTCTGCAGGGACTGCCTCTCCGGAGTGTTTTCAGAGACCACACAAGTCAGGAGCTTTGTGAACAGTTTGTCTGGTTTCTTGTGCCTAAGCTTCCTTTGCTCCATGAACATTTTGGTGAGGGTAGAGAAGACAAAAGGTGCTGGAGCAGAAGCAGATCACTCCCACAAGGCAAAGAAATCATGAAGAAAAGAGGAACTTTGGTAAGAAAAGACAGAAGCAATACAATAATTAATTTTTTCTTTTCTTGAGCTCCTCTTTCAGGTGAGAAGCAGGCAGTAAGTTTTGACTTAGTTCCCTGCATATCACAAGAGTCTTGTGGTAGGAATTGCTGCTGGAAATGTTCATGGGCGAGTATTTCCCTGCCAGAAGGCAGCTGGTCTGCTGGAACTGAAGCTCTCTATATAAGTGTTTGTTTGGTCAGTGCTTTTGTTGGGAAAGAGGTTTGAAACCCAGGCTAGAAGTGAGAGGTGATGGCTGATGAATGCTCCTCTTGAGACYTGGTTTCAAGTCTCCACCATCTCTAGCCTTATTGATGGAACTATTGTTTGTCCTCTTCCCTGCTTCTTATTTGGATTTTGGGGTTACGTGACTTCAAATAATAGCTTCAGCCCTTGCTGTGGAACGTGGTTTTCCCTAAACTTCAGAAACTGCTGTGGAATTAAAACTTTCACAATAAAGCTTTCAAAAGAAAGAACACAGGACCACCTCAGTCTGGGTCATCACAGTGYTTAAGGCATCCTTGCAGGTGATAAGAAGGGAGGGAGTGCTTCTGAGATGAGGTGGAGGGGAGGAGGTCCTGGGGAGCTGGCTCGTGGGTCAGTTTTGGATTGCCAGTAGTTACACAAGAGCTTTGACTACATGGCTAGTTTGAGGACTAGCCAAAGATGAGGTCTTYGCTCCCACATGTCTGGGGATACTGAATTGCTTAAATATTCATCAAAGAGCATGGGTGGGGGCCGTGTTTTGAAGGAAAATGTGTAGTTGCAGAAACAAGCTTGACAGCTGAGCTGTGTCAGGTTGGTCCAGCAGAACATCATGGAGCTGATTGATGGATGCTCTGCCTTCCTGTCCTCTGCACTGGCTGTGAGCAGGTCTGTGTCCTTCAAAAGGAGACAGCCTCAATGAGCACCCTGCTCTTGCATGTGGAGACCATCTCAGAGCATGGCCCAGTTACCTTAATTCCACTCTGGTGTGGAGAAGGATTTTGGGACTACAAAGGTAATTTTTCCTGCTGTTTAGGAAACAAAATACATTGACTGGGCTTCACAAAGCAAGCAAACCAGCTCTTTGAGCAGTGGGGCTGTGGAAGTGCTGCCTTTCCCCAGTGTATTTGGTTCTCAGGGGTGACAGGATTGCCAGGATGGCTGYGACAGCCGGAGCTTTTCAGCAGGTCCTTTCTTTCCCTGCCCTCCTTCACTGTGCAGCAAAGTCTGGAGGAAAGCAGGCTTGGTGCTGGTGGGTTGCCATGGAAAGAACTGCCACGTCGCACACAGTTCATARTGGAGTGTTTGGTGGTTGTTTCTTTTCGAGAGAAGAATTTTCACAAATGTTATAAAACCGGGTGACCATCTAAATTAACGCAAGCTGGTCACAGAATCAGTGTCTCTTGAAATTATATCATTAAGAGTGACTTTTTTTTTTTTGTTCTTTCCCTTGGAAGGAGCGAGCATGTGTTTTGGCAAACAAATACTGAATATTAGTGTCACAGTGGATTTTGATGACTGGATGGCTGGAGCCTGTTTTGCAGCTCTGAGGAGAGAGCAGGAAGGAGCAGGGTTTGCTGAGGTGGGTGGGGGTGAGCCCAGAGAAGCCCTGGACACGCTGCTGCAGGTCTGGTCCTGGCATCCCAGAAATGGGAGGAGGAGAAACCAAGTTCTGAAAAATTCTAAAAAAATATATATATATATATATATTTAAACAAATACCCTTAGTGAGAAACGGTTTTATGGAGTAGTTTTCCTCCTTTTCTGCATTTCTCAAGTATTGCTCAAGCATCATTGTTACAGTTTCTTCATCTGGAGGAGCTGTGAAGTAGCCCTGGGGGAAAKCCAAGCACCAGGGAGACAGAGAGGCCAATGCCTGTGCTGACTCCAGCTCTGAGCCAGAGCTGGGAATAGTGAGTATGTTGGGATTAAAACGTGTGGGAGGAGATGGCATGAGGCAACTGCCAAGCTTACTTTGTCACACTTAGGTGTTCTGATGGTAACCCTTCCACTGAGAAGAAATAAATGAATGGGAGGTTTAATAGGAAGTTTACCCGGTTCTTCTGTTGTTGTTTTCCTTGGCATTTTATTCCTCAGTGTAGTAATGATTTCTCTGCATGAAACACGGTCCCTTTTATGATTYGGGATTGTAGGGTGTGTTCCAGGCAAATGCCAAAGCATCCAGGCTGTGGATGGTCCAGATCAAACTCAGTTATGAAAGTAGGAGCTGGCTTGATAAGAATCCCTTGATGCTTAAAATGAGGACTAGAGAAACAAAACATGTCAACGTTTGTGGCATGTGGTGTAGAAATCTGCAAAGGCATGGATGGTGCTAATCTGATTGTATTTACATTTACCACTGTGTAAATTCCTACTGTTTGTTGATATGTATCAGGTCTTACGAAACTTCATTTACTTTTAAAGATCTTCCACTGTATATTTCCAGAAGAATTCCTGGTTCTTTTGAACTGGGATATTAAATAGTTTGTGAATGATCCAGTAACCATTTCCTCTTTGTATTTCCGGAGTGAAATGAAAATGTAGAGACATTTGCATCCAGCTAAATCCCACTTATTTCCAGCAGCATAGTGTTGGGGTGTTGTGCTCACTCTCTACATCCCATGTTGGCGTCCTTTCCCAGAACTCCAAGGTGCTGGCAGCTCTTGTCSTGGCCTAGGGACCTTCATTTCAAGGGCCCGTTGAGGGAAAGGCTGGATTCAGAGCTACATTGAAAACAAAGTTATATATGTATGTGCACACTCAGGCTGGCAGATCAAACACAGGCAGAGAAATGTTGCACAAAGGAGTCATGTTGTTAGATGAGATCAGATCCATCTGCCAAGTTTCTGGCCTCTTGGAGACAAGAATATACCTGGAAATTGGAGAGCCTTATATTCAGGTGGTCTTGTAGTGTCCAGGTGGGAAAAGTTGTGCCATGAGAGTGAGGGCAGAGCTCTGGGGCTCTCTCAGACTCATCCTTGCAGCAAGGCTGGTTAGGGGTCACCAGAATTAAAGGCTCCCAAAAGCAGCATCTGCTCCCCTGCCTCCACTGTCCTGCAGTGCTTGATACGGACAGAAAGACCTCTTTTGGGGAGGGGGACAGTGTTTGGGTTTGTGGGTTGCAGCCATTGAGGGAGTGTTTCTGACCCAGCTACAGAAACCCAACTCTGTGACAAGGGGGAAGGATTGCATTGTGTGCTCAACTTCTGGCACGGACAAAGGTCCTTTGTGGCCATGCCAAATTCTCCCGGCAGCAAAACTGTTACTGTGCACAGAGGGCAGTGGCTCTGCTCTGTGACAAATTGTAGCAGCCACGGGTGCTGCAGGAAGGAAGAGGAAGCTCTTTGGTCCCGTGATCTCCAGGGGGAAAATGGCGTTTGTGTGCTTGCCTGCTAGGTGCCTGTAGGGACACTTAAACTGTACATACCCACCTGAAACCTCAGCATYCTGTGTGGCAAGACAGGCATTCCCCCATAAGTAAGCACAGTTTTGAAAGGCTTTCTAACTCAGGCGATTTTGTTTGGTTTTGGGGGGTTTTAATTAAAAGTTGCATCTATAATCTGTGATTTTCCAAAGGAAAATAATTATTTGATTTGGTTTGTTGGATTACCAAAGAAATTAGAATAGTGTCACTTGGTGAATAACTTCAACTCTAAACAGCTTTTGATTTCACACTTSGTAGGGTGTAGACATCTGGAACATCAGTGATGCTTCAGCTGGCTTCTGGCAGGCAGCAGCTGCTGTCCTGGTCTTGTATTAGATGCCTTAAATACCCAGTAAACTGAGGAAACAGTTCTGTATCTGCAGTGAAGGGAAGGCATGCAAATATTTCAGAAGCATTCTGCTGGACTTGTTGTTTATTGTCTCTCAGCCTCTCTGTGGAACGTGTGGTAGGATTTCTGTCACAGAGTTTATAGGATTTTACTAAAATAAAGTATTTTGTATGGTTATGAGGCTTACTAAGAGAAGGAGAAATAATTAAATGCACTTTGTTTTCAAAGTGCTGAGATAAAACTTGGAGATAATAAGGGGGGAAATAATGTGTAGGGGTGTTCTGAGTGGGACTTGCAAAAGATTAATTACAGCAGATCTAGTAAAACAACTTCAACAAGCACAGGCACAYATGTGATGAAAATGACAGAAAGCAGTGTAAGTAAACATCTTTCAGCATTTGACCTCAGAGCTGACTGAGGAACTGACCAAGAGATTAAGGAATGCATGCTAGGAAAGATCAGTTTGTATCACCAGCAAACTAAGTATCACCAAGTATGCTCTTGACTGAAAACAGTGTGGGTCAACTCATCCAGGAGATAGAAGAGAGAGAGGACAAATGTATTGATGGCGCCCACAGACTTTGTGTGACTTGGGATTGTCACGAGAAGATCTCCATCACATAGGAACCCTGCCTGAAATACTTGTTCTTTCCAGAATTTTGGCAAAAAAAAAATGAAAGGGTAAGAGTTCTTCAACTGTAGGATTGAAGCAAATGAAGCCCAGGAGGCATCAATGTGGTTTTGCTCATGATATGCTTTACAGCAGCTGCAGAGGAAGATAGCTTTTGTTTTGTGTAAGGACAGGGGGAGGTTTAGCAGCCTCAGTAGAGAAGTTTCTCTCTTGTATGTGTGCACCTGGCCCAATGAGTGATTTCTGAGAGAAGGCAGAAGAGTTCAGACCTTTTATCTTTAGASTTTAGCTTCCTCCCATGAGCCTCCTGGTGGGAGTTGTGGTGGTTTTGTGACTTTGGTGCTTTTTTGCTCGGCCCTAATCTAAGAGTACCAGCTGCTTTCACAGGGGCTGTTTTTCACTTGTGAGCTGRGAAGACAACCTGAATTTACTGGAGACTGGAGCAGTAATCAAAAACCTTGAAGCAGTTTCCAGCCCTGCTGAAGACCTTGGGTAAGGCATGATTTTTGTGCTGTACTACCCAGTTTTGGTGGYAGCAAGCTGTAAGTTGACTTGGCCATTTAGCAAAGCCTCTGCCATGCTCTCTTCAGGCCTTAATTGCCCATTTGAGCAATGGGAG
The DNA here is from genome assembly GCF_030028575.1 of Malurus melanocephalus. Classification (NCBI taxonomy): domain Eukaryota; kingdom Metazoa; phylum Chordata; class Aves; order Passeriformes; family Maluridae; genus Malurus; species Malurus melanocephalus. The sequence goes on from NW_026623235.1 coordinate 5,395,650, forward strand.
TAATAGCAGTGCCTTAACTCACAGGCCTGCTGTGAGGATGGGTGTCTTAACAGCTGTAAAGCCTCCAAATATTGGGCCAGTGGGATCCTCTGATCATCACAGGTCATTAACTATCTAAGGCAGACTCCTGCATGAGGGGAAAGGACCTAAAAAAGGCACCTGTTTCACATGGTGGGTGAAGTCATGTCATTGCTTTCAGAGAAGAAAAGCCTTTAAACATGGAACTTAGGTTTTTCGTGGTTTGATACAAGGCCTCTTTTAAAACAGCCTTTTCTTTAAGCAAGCAGAGCACAACAAGAGAGAATGTAAAATGCGACAAGATGAGAGTGAGCGAAAATTATTTACACCGAGATATTTGCAGTGCCCATCAGTTGAACCAGGTCTGCTCCTCCCCAGGAAGCTGAGGAGGTCAGACTGATGCAAAGCACTWTGCCTATTGCCTGTGCAATTCTTCCAAGCATCTCACTCCTCCTAACCAGCAGCAGCCAACTTCCCCATGAGCTGCTTTTTGTCTCTGGCTTGGTTAGGAGATTGGGGTCTGGCTSTARGGGTGAAAAAATTGTGTCAGGTTCRAGGAAGGTCTTTTCTTAGCAATRTGGGGGTTCATCTGTATYRCAGGAGTCTCCTAAAYAGAGATCCAGGCTAGGAAACACAYGTGTATCAYGTGCCTGCTCTTTAAGGTCATTCATCTGAATTTGGCTAGTGAGTGGGAGCCCAGACCTGGCTCTGGGCACAGACAGCATGGGTGGGTGTCTGCAGTGTGCTCCCCAGAGCCAGCAGCTGTGCTTGTACGGGGTCTGCTTGCACATGGCAAACAGAACATGGCATTTTGACGTGGGATGCCTGAGGTTTGCCTCCTCAGTTCATTAGGTCACTGAGCTGTGTGAGTTAGRCCAACAGCTGACTCTTTGTGTGCTTAAAATTGGAGCTGTCCTGAAGGGCCTTGGGCATCAGATTTGTTTGGTATCCCCTGGCTGAGTTTGGAGGTCACTGGGTGTTCAGGTCCTGTGAAAATTCATGTGGCAATTTCCAGGATGCRTCCTGTTTTGAAAGAGGTGTGTCAAAATTCCTGCTTCTGGAAGTGCTGAGGTGAAATGTTTCCATTTCATTGCTGTGCAAGCATTCAGTGTAGCGGGCTGCAAGACACTRCTTTGTCCCCCAAACCCTTGGGCTTCTTCCTTCAATAGCGTCCTGTGTTGCAGCTCAAGAGTTTCCATTCAGGAAATGAATTTTTTTAGTTGTTACAGTTTATAAGCCTGGCTTGATGTTTTAAAAGGCAAAATTACTGTGTAYTGAAGCTTTTCCCAGTGGTGCAGAGGTTCAGGCTGTGTAAGTAGTGTCAGTCGAGATGACCTGAAGCAATAGCTGTTGAGTTCACCAGTGTATCAGTGAGTGGATAGGGAAATGGGGRCAGGAGAGATCAGTGCTTGGGGGCCACAGGTAAAACCATCCTGTGGGAGGGGACATGATGCTGCTCTGCTTGTAGCATGTTATCCTCTCATCTGTACCTCTCATTGGGGAATGTGAAGATAGACAGAGAAGCCCTTAGGGGGGARGGAAAGAGGTACAGTGATTCACCAGCTGTATAAATCACAAACCATCTGCGTTTTTCTAATACATTGTGAATGAGTCAAACAGGGAGCTGTGCAGCTATAGACAYGCAGGTTACTAATGTTTTCTGTTAATTATTGAGCTCCTTCCTTCTTGGGAGTTCTGTAGACTTTCAGTGCTGCATTTGTGGTGAATGAGGCTGCTTCGCACACTGGACAGAGTTGGCCAAACCCTCCACAGGTGTGTGTACAGCTTGTCTTGTTTAAAYATGACATGCTGGTGACAGAAATTTCATCTCCCTTCATTTTCCCTCAAATCTGAGCACTTCTTAGAAGTGGTCACCAAAATAGTCTTGTGGCCTCTGCCTCCTCTCCTTGTCCTCCCTCAGCCCATCTGGGCACTTTTTCCCATTTCCTGCTGTGGYGTGTGCTGTGTACATGTCAGAGCCAAGACATGGAGGGCTCTAGGGGCTACTTCTTGAGAAGTGAAAGGTTTTGGGGTTTGTGTTTTTTTTAGAAATTTAGAGTTCATTTCTACCTTGCAGCCTTGTAAGAGAGACATCCAGAACGTGCCTGTGACTTTTGTTTTCCCTTTGCAGTTCACCTGCAAAAGCATTTGAATGCCTTGATAATTTTATTTGGAAAAAGTTGACACTCAACTGACTGAAGGCAGGATGTTGTGCTTCCCAGAGCAGAAAAACTTGAGAAGGGAGAAAAGTAGTGTAASAAGTACTAAAGCAGGAAAACTTTGTCACTGGGGTTTAAGTTTTGTACGCAAAGTAAAGAAATCTAGTGTCTTGATTCTGTCACAACTCGTCTTCTTTCTGCTTTGGAAGAATTTTACTTAGATTGTCTCTATAGTAACAAAATCCAAAGAGAGAGAATATATAATAATATATAAAATATATGGTTATTTGGAAATATGTACAGCTGTTCCATGTCTAGGTGGTAGTGTTACGGAATGACAGGTGACAGGAAGGAGAAAGGGGACCAGATGTCACTGTTAGGATATTTGATCTAAACAAATTAGCAATTATTACTAAAAATTGTTCTAAGCAAAAAATACTTATTTTAACATACCCACCCTTTCCCAGAAAAAAAATTGCTCTCTAAAGCAAATCTGAAAAGAAGTTAAGCTGAACATTCTAACAGGATAAACCATTTTTGTCATGCATAAAATAAAAGACGAGTACATCCAGGGTTTAGCACACAAAGCTGAAAGTAGTGTCTACAGATAATTTTTATTTTGTGTCTGTGAGTCTCTTGTCCTCCTGTCCTCCTGTGTGTCTCCAGCCACACAGAAGGTGCTGGATAAAAACTCAATATGAAAAATTACTTCTATCCAGTGACTTTAATCTAGTCCAATGACGAGAACTCAGTGAGTTGCACAGACAAGTAATTAAACTAATTAGAATGAATGTTTTTATAGCATTTCTGTTTCTCTCTTAAGAGAAGTCTGTTGGTCTTTATTTCTCCCTTCTGAACATGCAAGTATCCACCCTAGGAGTAAACAGTAAACACACCACTGATTAAAGGAGATAATTTTGACAGGGTGCATGACTATTGTTTTGGAGCTTGTTGCCCCTGGAAGCCACCAGTGGAGGGTTTTGGACAGAGCTTCAGCCCTTCTGTGGGTGCTGAGCACATTTGCTGATATATCTGATGGAATCCTGCATGGGTTGTTGGTGCATCATCTTGCTTGGAAGAGGCCAGTTTGCATTCCTCCATCCCAGAGGGGAGAGTGATGCCCCAATGAATCACCTTCTTGGTTTTGAGTGTGCTCAGCCAGGTGCCACTGGGATTTGGGGTCCTTTTGTGTCCCTGAGCATCTGTGACTCCAGAGGGGGCCACCAGCTAAGTCACATGTTCAGCACGACATGGGTGCAGGCATCTCTGGCAGAAGTACACGGTACAAATTAAAAAATACTTTTTCCAGACTGTGCCACTTCACAAACCAGTGGGAGCTGCAGCAATCACAGTCACCCACATGTCCCATTTTGTGTGCAAGCTGTGGGTTGCCAGCCCTTTTCWTGGAGGAGAAAGCAGTGGCTGGGAAGCAAGGATCCCTGGATTTTGTGCCTACCTGGGCACTGCAGTTCTCCCCCTCCTGCCCATTGTTGCCCCATCTGGTCCAGCGTGTGCTCTCCKGGAGAAGGAGCATCTCCTGCCTAGACTGAGATTAAGGCCACTGTCTTAGGTGGAATGAGTGACTGTTGCTACAATATAAATATTTTTCCAGGGTATTAACCAGTTTGTAAAGTGCAGTTTCTAATCACAAGTAGATTATTCTATTGTTTTTTCAGAAAGCAAAAAAACTAATCCAGTTTTTAGCGACTGAATTAAGCTTGCATTTAAAAAAAAAAAAAAGGGGGGGGGGGGAAGCACAAGCCAGTGATTGCAGATTGGTACTTATAATAGAAAATTCGCAGCACACAATGTTCAACTTCCCCTTTTCTGGAAAGGGGTTGGCCTCTTGTGTTCATACCACCATTTTCCCCAAATCTTTGGCTTAGCAACATCTTGAATGAGAACATTTTAGTTCAAAAGAACAGCCTGTGAGCAGTGTGCTCTGAAATAAGCYTATTGCATGGTGCTGCCACACAGCCTGTTCTGGTGAAGTCTAGAAAGGGTTTTTTTTATTCCCCAAAATACCTGTGTTTTTCAGAGTAAGTTTTTCTGTCTCTAGGCAGTGGTCACATCACAGCTGAGCTGTTAATGTTTAGAGGCAGCTTTCATGTGAATAATTTCAGCATGCAGTTCTTCAGGATTTTCTACAACTGTAGRTGCCTTTTGAAAACCCTTTCATTCTATCCTCAGCCCACCAAAACTTCTGATTCTTGTTTTATCGATGTGTTTTTACAGACTCTGTCAGTGACTSTGCTGTAGGGGCTGCAGGGCAGAGGTGGGATGTGTACTGGGTTTGTTTCTGCCCCCGTTCATGTGTTGCCATCCAGTTTCACAGGATGTGCTGGGGAAGTCAGGAGTCCAGGAGGCAATTTGGTTTGCCTTTGAAAGGTGTGAGTCCCTGATACTTAAAAGAAAGAAAAATTATCAATTCCTGCTTTCCTGTAGACAAAAGTTCATCGTCACAGCATCCTGTTACAGACTTCTGTGTGGGAATTTTTTTATAATTAGAAATGTCTACATCAACATATGCAAACTTTCAATTTTATTTTTCACATGTCTGCAAAAATTATTGCTGTAACAATCTGTGTACCTCCCCTTTAATTGGGATTTATTCAGCTTACAAAGAACTATAGAAGTGTTGGAGCTCTTGGCTGGTCTGACTTAAATGCTGTTTTAAAAGCTCTGCCCTAGTTCACAAAACCTGCTTTTCTTTCTGTGTGGGGTGGGGTTTTGTTGTTTTTTTTTTGTTTTCTTCATCGTTAGAGTCCCAATCCATCATGCAGGAATTATTTGCCCTGGTTTGCTTCCGCTTACTCTTCTGTATGTAATTAAGCAATGTTCTTAAGTGTTTTATCACAGAGTAGAGCAACAGCATGTTTTTTGCTGTGCTAGCTGATGTGCTTTTTGATATTACTGTAGCAGCTGCAYGCTGAAAACAGTTGTAAGGAAGGAAAAACATCACCCTAGGCATGTTCCTTTTTTTGCACCATGAAATGTGGATCTCCCCTCTCATCCTTGTTGTAGGAGAAAAATGTTACCACAGCTTTAATGAACGTGAGTTCAGCATCTCTGATAGGGAGCAGGATGACAGCTCTGCTCTGTGCTGCCTGTGTTTGCAYTGCTGCAGCTTTTGTGGACAAAGAGTAGATGGTCATGGAGGGGCTATGATGAGGATATCAGGCAGTTTCTGCTCTGTTCTGAACTCTGTGAGCCTGGGTTCTGGGCAGCCACACGGGTTGGAGTCAAGTGTTAAAATCTGAGATGCTCAGAGGCACGCAGTATTTGTGTCCTGGGGAAGTCAGGGACACACAGGCTTGGAAGGTTCTGAGAGGAGATGGTTGAAGGTACCCAAAAATGAACAGATCACTGAGGTCCGTGGTGATGTGGTTGGTCACAGATCCTGGCTCAGGAAAAAGGGTGGTGCAGGTGGTGTCTCTGCTTTAACAGGAACCTGCAGGGTTTGAGGGGCGCTGAGCAGCAGRGCCTGGCTGGTGCCCAAGGGCAGAGCATGGCATCTGTGTTGGGGTTTGCTGAGATYCACTTACTGTCACATAAAGTAGGATAGTATTCCAAAAGGACCCAGGGACTGCATAATTTGTGCCCAATAAGTCCTTGCTAGTGAGCTCTGTGCAGTGCACCTCCTCTGTTAATTCTGTGGCTGGGGAAGGGGCGTGGTRAAGCTGTAAGGGGGAGTTTGTACCTTTGTGATATTCAATGTCRTGTACAGACAAGGGGGGTGTGGGTGTTGAATTAGAGTGTAATTTGCTGTTGCTTGTCCTGTGTAGCAGAGAGGATGCTGTTTGTGGAGACTGAGCTCCTAAGCAGTGAAGCAATTTCCAGCCTCTTCAAACATCAGCCAGCCCTTGCAAATGAGCACTGCTATATTTTTGTGCTTATTTGCAGGTATGCTCTTGCTGGTGGTTTTCCCAGTGTTCATTTTCAAATGAGGCCAGGTGCTGGGAACTCTCTGCCAGCACAGGGCAGAGCAAACAATGCAGSGAGATGAAAAAACAAAGATTTTTATTGGCAAATTACACAAGTGTCCCTAAAGTGTTTGGGTTTTTTCTGTTTGTTTGTTTTTAAAAGCAAGGTTTATCTGTGAAAAGTAAAGATCCATTTGCACTGCCTGGGGGGTTCAATCTCTTTCAGCCTCTGTTTACTTTACTCCAGCCCTTGGCTGAAAGCAAGATGCAGCACAAAGCAGGGATATTGCTGACGTGCTTTTTCCTTTCTGCTAAAATTATGGCTTTTTAATTAGCCATACCTTCAAATTTGGTTATCTTTAAACAGCCTTTTCCAGACTCAGTCATGTTTTGGGGTTTTCACCTGGTTGCCTTTTGCTGCTTTTTTAATTTGCTCATTTAAAAAGAAAATTCAAAAAATGAGATTTTTTTTTTTTCTTTTCCAAACCCTGCAGGGAGACAAGCAAGAGATGTGGCAGGTGAGCTGGAGGGATGGGGAGTGTCTTCCCTTCCYATGCCCAGTATGGCTGCTCACAAAGCAGCCCCTGACTGCAGCCCATTCCTGTGGGCACTTCACAGTGATATCAGCCCAAAAAAGGGGTCATTTGTCCAGAGTCCTGTCCACAACAAAACATGAAGTGAACAGGGCCAGCTTTAGGGACAGAGGTTGTTGACCTGACCATGGTGCAGCCGCACACTGAATATCAGATGTGAATTTTGCCCCTTGAAGGGATGSATGTCCTGTGGACACGGCCCATGTGGTGAAGTAGCTCAGGTTCCCATCAGGATGTGCTGGTTGCTAAGCCATTGCACTGGAGGAGCTGAAGTGGCATCATTTATCAGTTTTGCAGGAGCAACACCACATAGTTAAAGCTGTCTGCTGGAGCTCTGATGTTCTGGCAAGTAGCTCGTGTTTAAAAGCTGTGAGATGCTCCTGATGCTTTCTCTGGTGTTCTGGGATGGGCTGTGGCAGTCCCTGCCAATGTACATGATGCACCTCCCAAAGATGTGTCTATGGGGGAGTCCCATCCTCCTCTGGAACTTTCTATTGCTTTATCCCAAATCACATCTTTACTGAGGTCCTGGAGGAGCTATAGCTTGGAGGTCACAATAAACTCCCTTTGCTTAGGCAAGTGTTGAACTTCTCTTCCTGCCTTTCACTGTGTGGGTTGAAGGGTCAAAGATRATCCCTGGCTAGTTATGAGTGCCTCAAACCTGCTCATCTTGGACTAAAAGTCTTTTGTTTTTTTTTATTAATCTCTAAAAAGAAGCATTTGACTTGGACTTGATTTCTGTGGTACATTGTAATTCTCATGTGGCAGAAAAAAATCTACCCAAAGTGTAGGGTTTGAAAATCAGCAGTTAGACATGCGGAAAACCACTCTGTAGAAAAGAAGGAGGACAGGCAACAATCTGTGCAATTTTCTAGAAAAACTGTAGCAGACAGAATTTTTCATATTTCCACACATGTAGATGTGTTTTGGAGAGATCTTGACCCTTCCTCTATATCAGAACATCCTTGTTTGAGGCCAGTCCTCCTGTGCTCATCAGTGTTGGGAACTTGGTGCAGCAGAGAGCTTGCTGAACTTCCAGAAACTGAGGAATTCAAAATATTTAGTCTGACTTTTAAGAAACCTTTAATTGATTCAAAGCTCTAAGCTAGATGTTTCTCCTTCTCCACTCTTTCCCTTCCATCACATTCCTTTATCTTTATGTTCCTAGCTCTTTCTTCCTGTGGAGGAGGGGGGAAATTTGGTGAAATATAAATAAGCCTTGCTCTGTCTTTGAGGTCCTTTGAATTCTGTTCCTTTGCTGTTTCCACATGAATTTTGCACAAGGTCATACATTAAAACAGGAGCAGACCATTAGGTGCAGCTGTGGCCTGGCAGGGASAGCAAGACTCAGATCATCCCAGGAGCCATGGCCCCATCCTCATCTTTGCTATCCTGACCCAAGGCACTGCCTTGCACCTCCCTTCCCTCATCACTGTGACACATTTGTCACAGTGTCACAAATGCTGTGGGATCTACAGGGAAGAGCGAGATTACCTGATCACTCTGTTTCCAGCACCAGCTGGGCTTACAGAGCCCATTCTGCCCTCTTCTCTCATATTTCTGCCTGTTGCAGCCAAATTTGGTATAAGGAAAGACCTKCAAAGTTAGTTCATTTTCTGCAAGCACAATTAAAAATGGGTGATCAGGAAGAGGGGTGTGTTTGTCTCTAACTTCTGATCCCAGCTGCAGTGGGACACAGCAAGTCACAGATCACAGCCAAAATAATATCTGTGGAAGGACAATTGTGAGGGGATGTGGAAGGAGAATTTTGAAGGACTATGTGGAAATGACAGAACATTCAGTGATCCAGTTTTAACGGTCAATCGGCACAAGTTTGTGCAAAACCAGACATCATTGCTTTCAGTGTTCATCTGCTTGCTTATCATTAATAGGCAGAAGGAAGAAAAGGAMACAGAAATGTTGGCTCAGAGGTGAATGCTTTGGAGGGTGGTGGTGACAAYGTTGGTGGTCCCAGGTTAGGGGAAAATGGCACTGGGTCATTCTCCCTGAGGCAGAGCCATGAGCCTGTGGGCAGCCCCATCCCTGTTTCACAGAGCTCAGCAAAGATGCTCCATTTCCCAGAGAAGCTCCTGGAGCTTAMATGTGCCCATGAAAGTCAGCCAGTGCTTCACCGAGTGTGCGGGAGCGTGCCTGGGCTGTGTCAGGGCTGGGAGCTGCAGGGGTGGCAGTCACTGAACACAAAGCACCGTGCAMAGTTCTGCTGAGGCATCTGCACCATTACAAATGGTGTCTGCATGGCATCTTCTCCATGGTGGGTTTAGTGTGACACAGCTTGAGTTTCACAAGAGCCTTATCCACAAAGGTGCTGCGTGGCAAATTCATGCATGAAGTGTTTTGTGTGTGGGGAATTGCTTCATGCTGTGTTTTAAGTGCACAGAGCTGGAAACTGCCATCCCTGCTCTTTTCCCCAGCTGGASCTGCTTCTTCTGGCAATATATCATTTTGAGTTTCCATACAGGAATGGTGTGATCTGTGATAGGCAGTGCAGTAGCACTGGAGTGCTCTGGAGACCTGCAGAGTATTCCTGAGCTGCAGACAGAACCGAGAAGTTGCAGCTGCTTTCTCAGTTTCTCTCATGCCAAGGTTCAAGCAAGAGCAGCAGATTCAGAGAGGGCTCTCAGGTGGTTGTAAAGTGTCTGCTGATGTTGGATATGTCCAGATGTGACTGCAGTGGGATTTTATTTTGTTAGATCTTCACATCTTGGGTTCTGGATGCAGCTTATCRTTTACAGTCTTCACAAGGARAAAATGTGCATTTGGTTAGACATGRAAAGGATCTTTAAAGATCATCCAGTCTGTCCTGCTGCAGYGGGTAGGGGCATCTTCCATTGGATCCRTGCTTCAGGCTCTCCATTTAGTACACTTCTGCAGAAATCAGTGCAATCCTTACCCACTCTGCACATCTCCACTTTCCACCCTCCTCTAGTTTGTAAGCACCAGGGCCTCTCCCACTCAGTTCCAAGAGCTTCTTGATTGTAAAAGCTGAGTTTTCCATCAAGACTGTAGAAGTATTCTGAAACCAGAGACCATCTGATCAGGAAGAACAGTAAACTGGAATCACTGATTGATAGAAAAAGCATCTTGTCAGATAGGGAAGGGATCCTTTTTTATCTTTTGTTTTGATTAATGAAACTCTTTTGACAACTAAACACCTCTTTTTTCCTCCRCCTCATCCTGCTGAGTGCAGGTAAATCCTAAAAAAATTTTTTAGGTGTATTTTTTCTTTATGCTTGTTTTGACTGATGTTTGCCTCAATTCCCTCAAAAATATATTTTATAGAATTCTTGCATTTGGGAACTTTCAGAACTGCTTCAACTTAAAAATAAAGCTTTAAAATGTTTTGGCTTGGGTTTTTTTTCTGATTGTGTGGGGAGTGAAATGSAGAAGTTGGGATTTAATTAGAATATCAGTGTTTAAACGATATCTGAGGGCTTCTGTGACCTTTGGTAGCTATTTCTGTCAATATTGATTGAAAAGTGGTGGTTTACGGAATTTTTTCTTCCGGAAATGATTTGATAGACCTTCACAAATCTGCTGTAGTTTCCTGCTGCAGTTTCTTTGAGCCCACCTTTTCTCAAAAAATCAACCTTTGGAAGTGTTGATTTGCATTAACTCTTCTTTCTGCCTTTACTTTTAAAATCAAGGCAGACCCTATAGCTTTATTTAGAAATCACCCATCATTAGTAACCRCAGTAATTTAGTAGACATATTTACAAGGTAAGTGACAGTGGGAAGTAATTAAGTTTAATATAAATCACACTCAATTTCAAATCTGCAGGCTTCAAAATAGTAATTAATAGAATTGCAGCTTCTATAAAAAGATGCAGTATTTATGGTAGTRTCTTCTTTTTCCAGCTAAACACATTGAGTCTAGTGGAAATTAAAATCCCCTGTCTGTTCATCTTATTTGTTCCAAAGTTATTTTTTTCCTGTGGTGCACTTCCCTGCAAATTATCCATGGCTTTTATTCTTTGTGGGGAGATTTTTGACTCTTAAAATGATGATGGGGAGGAGGAAGAATTTGGCAATATGCACATGCCTTGCAAATGCACRTACCTTGAGCTGTGGCTTTCTGCTCCATCTGAGTTTTATGGATCAGTGCCTAACAACATGTGCTTTGTTTCACAGGTGTCATGCAGCTGACGGGTCTACTGGCAGAGYTGGTGGTCACAGCCAGGACAGAACTTCATTAAACAAAAAGAGTCAAAAATCTGGGAAGTTTGGAGCTGTTTGCAAGATCTGCTGASTTGGTTGCTCACTCTGTCAAAAGAAGCCACCGTCTGGGACACAGCACACCGAAAGCAGCTGCCATGGCTAGCAAAAGAAAGTCCACAACTCCCTGTATGGTGCGAACTTCTGAAATCGTGGAGCAGGAAGGTGCCGAGGGCGTAGAGACTCCTAAAGACAAGGGGAYTGGTGCATCACAGCAGGACTCAAAAAAAAATTGGCCTTCAGAAAACTCAGTCAAGGACTGCGAAGTGGTTGAGGCAAAGGCCCCAGCTGAAAATCAGTCTAAGAAACCCCAGGGTGGTTATGAGTGTAAGTACTGCCCTTACTCAACACAAAACTTAAATGAATTTACAGAGCACGTTGACACTCAGCATCCAAATGTCATTCTCAACCCCCTGTATGTSTGTGCTGAATGCAACTTCACAACCAAAAAATATGATTCTTTATCTGACCACAACACGAAGTACCACCCGGGAGAGACTAATTTTAAACTGAAATTAATTAAACGCAATAATCAGACTGTTTTAGAGCAGTCYATTGAGACCACCACTAACGATGTCACTGTCACAAGCAGTGGGTTAGAAAATGCAGAGTGTGACGATTCRCTTCACGGGGGAATCAGTGCAAATAAAGTGCCAGCGATGAAAATGGGAAAGCCTAAAGGGGAGAGCAAGAARGGATCCAAAAAGCCAGAAGAGGGAGTTACGGAAAACCACGTGGATGGTGCTCTCCCCCGCATCATAACTGAAGCCACTGAAGCTATTGCTTGYATCAATGGAGACCTGCTCCATGACGTGCTAGCCCACGTTATGCCCTCTGTACAGCTGCCACCAAATATCAACCTTGTCCCCAAGGTCCCGGTCCCTCTGAACAGTACCAAATACAACTCTGCCCTGGACACTAACGCAACCATGATCAACTCCTTTAATAAGTTTCCTTACCCAACGCAAGCAGAGTTGTCATGGTTGACAGCAGCGTCAAAACATCCGGAAGAACAAATCCGAATCTGGTTTGCTACGCAGCGTTTGAAGCACGGTATAAGTTGGTCTCCAGAAGAAGTGGAGGAAGCAAGGAAGAAGATGTTCAATGGTACTATCCAGGCAGTTCCCCAAACCATCACCGTCCTGCCAGCTCCTTTGGCAACTGCAAAGATGCCACAGCCCATCATCCAGACAGCTTTGCCTTGTCAGATCCTGGGCCAGACTGGCCTGGTTTTGACGCCTGTGTCAAATGGTTCAACTGTTTCCTGTTCACCAATTACACTTGCTGTTGCCCCAAACCAGGGGCAGAAGAGGACGATACAGACTTTATCAAGTGCCCCAGAGCCCAAGCGTCCTCACGTAGTTCAGGTGCCTGAGATTCCTGCCAAGCTGACTGCTGTTCCGGTGACACCGGCCAGCGAGCGGAAAAAGACCAAGGAGCAGATCGCAGAGCTGAAGGCCAGTTTCATGGCAAGCCAGTTTCCTGATGATGCAGAAGTCTACCGGCTTATAGAGGCAACAGGTCTTTCCAGGAGTGAGATCAAGAAGTGGTTCAGTGACCACAGGTACAGAAGTCAGAGGGGCATTGTGCAAATTCCTGGTGATGCTTTAGGGAAAGACCAAATAGCACCTTCAGCTGGTCGACATGGCCGATCATTTCACCCTTACACRGATTTTACTTCCCAGAGATTGAAAGAGAAAACTCAAGAGCAGCTTAGGGCCCTTGAGGAGAGTTTCTTAAGATGCTCTTTTCCTACCCAAGGAGAATTGGACAGGCTTCGAGTGGAGACTAAGCTGAGTAGGAGGGAGATAGATTCATGGTTTTCTGAGCGGAGAAAGATAAGAGACAGCATGGAGCAAGCTGTCTTGGACTCAATGGGATCATACAGAAAAATTAAGGATCAAGGAACTCCCAATGGTGCAATAAGCCAGGCAGAACTTCTCCGTAGCTCTCAGCTCCCTGGTGCTTTATCTGGGTCCTCCACCACATTGAAGAAAACACAAGAGCAGATTCATCTACTGAAAAGCACATTTGCAAGGACCCAGTGGCCATCACCGCAGGAGTATGACCAGTTAGCATCTCAGACTGGGCTCACGAGAACTGAAATAGTTCGCTGGTTTAAGGAAAACCGGTCTTCACTAAGAACAGGGTCACTTAAATGGATTGACCAGTACCAGCAGCAGTATGCTGGTGATGGTCATAACAAGCAAAGCCAGAAGAAGAGCTCAAAACATGCTGAGAGCCCAAAGAATGGTAATGAGGTGTCTCGGCAGCATTACCAGGAACATAAAAAACTGAATGAAGAGAATGGGGGGAAACCAGTGGTGAGAGCAAAAAGAGACTGCGAACCACTGAAAGACTCTTTGTTGGGCAATCAAGCAGAGGGTGTGGATAGGCTGGAGTGCAACAGCCACGATGGCCACGGCAGCGAGGAGAACGAGGAGCCGGCAGAGGTCAACTGGGTGGAGGTGACAGTGGGCGAGGAGGACGCTGCCTCGGATTGTACGGACAGCTGGAGCCAAACRGCCCCCGAGGGCCACACAGAGCTGGCAGACTTTGACTCTGAAAGTATATCTGGRGACAATTCCCACGTATAGACAGGTAATGCTGATGGTGCCCTGTTTCTCTGAGCCTGCCTTTGTCTGGGTGTGCTTCCAGCATCCTGGAGCCMCTGTTCAGTATAAATCCCTGGAGCCCATCCCTGCCGGATGCTTGTGTCTGATGGATGCCTGAACAAAAGGGAGACCCATTTCGCTTGTAAATTAAAGCTAACTGCACGGTAGGGGAGGGATTAGTGCCATTTGCCTTATTTCTTGTCTCCTTGTGGGTCAAGTCCTGGATAAGGGAGGTTTTAATAATTTTTTTTTTTTTAATAAGTGGTTAAACCCTAAAACTTTCTGCCTTTAAATAACCCGTGTAACCTCTGCAGCACTTTACATAAAGCATGCTAGCTGAGCCACACAAAGAAATAGTAAGTAACACTAGGTGCTAATATTCCCCTTGCTGAGAGATCACTGAATAGAGGCTGTGCCTGGTTTTTCGTCTCAGGTCCTTCCTTTTCAGTATCCTGCCATGGTCAAAACAAAAGGCCACGGGGGGAAGGACCTAGGACAGAAATGCTTCTTTATGCAAAAACAAGCAAAAAAAAAAAAAAAGGGACTGAAGTGGCTCATGCAAATGTGCTTTCTTCCTCTTGCAGGTGAGAACTGTCTCCAGCCTTGCTTTGTTCTGTTTGCTCACACTACAGGCTTAGGAAATGCCCCAGACTAAGCTGTGTGGGTGTTTAGCAGCTCCTCTTCACAGGATCTTGAATTTAAAAGCAAGCTGCAGGGTCTGGCTGTAAGAGGGGTTTATACAATCTTTCCCAATGTGAAAGGACTTGTTATTTGGRGATCTGAAACCTGTTTCTGATCACAGTTGCACAGGTGTAAATCTGGAGCAAGCACTGTCAGCATTTYTTGACTTGCATGTTGAATTGAGTTCACTGGAGCCTCTAACAGTTTGTGCTCAGTATGACTGAATCTGTCTCTCCCAAACCAGAGTTTCCTTAAGCCAGAGATTTAGAGCTTATCCTACAGAAAGCTCAGCATTCTGCATTAAAAACCATAGTGAGAGAATACTTGTTTGATTTGATAATTTGATAATTTGATAATTTTTTGGTGTCTAATAAGTAAAATATTTAGCATTTCTTTAAAAAAAAACTAAAAATACAAAACCCAGGACTGATAGAAGTGCCTCCACACTTGTTCTTAAGACTTCTACTATTATAGCCACCGGTACTTGGATTGAACTCCCTGTTCTGAGGTCTAGGTTTTGGTAGCAAGCCCTGCTGGCTAGCACTCCCCTTTCTCTGTGTGCAATATTTGTCCAGAGGTCTCCTGGACRTTTTGTCTGAGTTGAAAAGGAAGACCCTGAAGTGGTATTATTTTTAACTGTGAATTCTGTCAACAAATATTGCGAATTGTTATGACAGCACCTATATAACAAAATATCTTAAAGCTTCTGACTGCAGTGCRAGGCACAGTCCTGCGTTACCTTTGAAAAAGTTGGTAATTAGGGATGTGAGGAGCAGGTGTTACCTGCGTGTCAAAGGCAGGGATTAAAGGAAGAAGGATGTGGGAACATCAGCCAGAGGCACGCTGGGGTGCCATGGTGTGCAGCCACATAAGAAGGAAGAGCCAGGATCTGATCTGCCTTTTAAAGTCAAATGTGTGATGAATAAATGCATTGTGGGCTCATTTCTTCTCTGGGTTGCTGTTCCAGACCATTTTTCCCTTCTAGCTACAAATACTGATTCTGAGAAGAGGGAGCACACCGAAGACTAGGGGACGGAATGGGGAGGAAGGCAGGCAGGAGCGGGGGGAGTTGCCTGAAACTGCTGTTTCTTACAAACTCTGGTGCTGTGAAACCAAGCTCTGCACCAGCATGGGGTTGSTGCCTGTGTTTTTGTGCTTGTGAACAGGGTCAGGTATGTTGGAGTGAACCTCCTGCCTCTGTGCCCTGGGACAGATGTTGACCATAACGTTCCAGGGCTCTGGAGTTATCAGAGAGGAWTTTTTTAAGAACTTTGATCTCAGTTAAACAGCTGCTGAGTGATCCTATTGGTGAGGAGCTTTCTGGTGGTTGTGTGTAAAATACTCTCACTGAGAAAAGGTGCACTGGAGCAGCACTTCTGCTGCAAAGGACGAGCAGTAAGATCAGARGGCCATTTTGTCCTCTGCTCTTTGCTTGTTCCTCAGTGTGCTGGCCTGRGGAGCATGACATGTCTTTTTAATTTTCCTTTATTCTGTCTGTAAGTGCAGCCCAGAAATGCAGGTGCCTGCTCTCTGGTGCACGTGGAGGCATTGTCACAGTTGCTGTGACACAAAATTTGGAAGCTTTATACCTTACACTGATGGAAAAATGTCAGCTACTTTTTCTGAGCTTTCATTGTGCAGCCAATCTTAGAAATTTCAGCTAAAACTCTGGTGTTAAATTAACAAGGTGTTGTCTTAAGTGACATCCAGGGTATGACTCAAAAGCAGATACTGTGTTAAAACCTGACAGAGAGCTCATTTCTTCCTGTTGTCATAAAAGCCAAACGTATTCCTTGGGTACCACATGTAAGAGATGGACTGAAGAGCTGGCAAGGGACTCCTCTTGACTCTCACACTTACTGTGAGTGAAAGGTGTGAACCTTTGCCTGCTGAACCCTACATCAGGCAGAAGCACGCTCCTTTTGTATTCATGGTGTTGCTGTTATTGCAGCTGGATGTACATCATGTAAAATGAATATTTGGTGGTGATTCACCTCCATACTCCTCTTGACTGAATTTGTGTGTGGATTCTGTAAAAACTCAGCTCTTCCAGATCATCTTGGTCACTCTCTGCTCCAGTATGTGGCTTTAGAAAATTTTGGAATAATTAGAGCGTTTGTGTTACAGCCTAGACAGGCCTTGTGCCTTATAAAACTGACTTTTTTCAAAACTGGTCCGTGTTTGGCAGATTTTGCTGCTGCTGCAGCTAGAAGGAATTTCACAAGGGACTGGGCCTCTGTGAGAGCAGGAATCGTGCAAGGCTCTGAAATGCCATCCGGGGACTGAGGAGAGGCTCTGTTACTGAGTCTTYATCTGAAGCTTTTGGCAAAATGGGATTTATTCCATGGAGCAGGTCAGGTTTCTTGAACAGAGAGGTTGGGAGAGCTGTCCCTGTGGGGTAGCAGGCCCTTTGTAGGGTGCACTAAAGCCATCTCTGAAAGTGTTCCAGAGACTGTCATGCAGCCTTGGGTCCTGTCCCTCTTGTAGTGAGGCCCAGCTGCTCTGTCAGGAGAGTGCTTTAGCTCCCTTTCCATCAGTAGAAATTCCTRCCTTCCTGTGCACAGGTCTGTTGTCCTCCTTTGCACAACTTCACAATTAGAAACTGGTTCTAAATGAAATACAGCAAGCTGCAGCTCAAACAGGAGAGCAGCACCAGAGGTGCCAGAGTGTTTGGCAGGTGCTGCTGGCTTTCTTCAGCGTTGTCTCCTTGTGGGATTTTCCCAAGATCAGAGCTTTTGTTTTTTCTCAGAATTATACCATTTTCCCTCATCACCACCTTTCCACAGTCTTTTTTTAGAGTTTCATTTTTAAGCATGAACCCTGCAAGATGCAGGCACCAAAGTCTCTGGCTCATGGTGGGAACRAGAGCACCCTGGTTCTTAATGGCTGTGACCACTGCTCTGTGGAGATTTGCCAAAGTAAAACCAGGTGTGGARGTTGCACACTGGAAAAAAGGAAAAAAGCCTGAAGACAGCCACTCCTTGCATCTGCTGAAGGCATGATACTGAGCATCAGAGGTAGTCTGGGTCCTCTTGGCATCTCCAGCCCCTTCTGCACTGCTGCAGGAGCACTTGTTTGATGGTGGCCCAGTGCATTCCTCTATCTGCACTCAAAGTGAACACCAATGAGGATTTTCACTTTCTGCCCAAGGTCTCACTTTTCCTGAGGTTTAGGGTTTCATTAAAAAAGCTAACTATAGTGTCTGCTACTGGTACTGGGCCCCAAATCAGCGTCCTGATGTGAGTCAGCATGGGATTCACCAGTGGATTTTGCAGAATGCAGGTCACCCTAGAACATTTGAGGGAATGAGGCTGAAATAGGGAGGACATGCCTTTTCCTCTGAAAGCTGTGAGCTGCATAGAGACCCAAGCTCTAATATAATGAAGGATTTCAGAGGGAGAAGCAAAACCCAATGCAGCAATTAAAATTTTGCAATGAGTCAGAAGGARCAGGGGCCTGTGTGGGAAGGTCTTGAGGACTGGGGGAAGGACTTYTCCCCTTGGTGTTGGTGCAAGCCCATGGCCTTTTGCTGGGCTTRACTGCATTGCTTTCTACATTGCAGATGCCAGATAGAGCTCCCTGCTTTTGTGGKAAATAACAGACCAGATAGCAACATCCCGAAGAGGTGTGAAATAGCGAGTTAGCTCAGGTTTCACTGAGTATTGCTGCAGGGTGGGTGAGGAGGATGTTTGCACTTCATACGTTCGCACCTCAGTGGGCAAAAACAGCATAATCCCTGTCACAGAGCCTTTGCTTTCTGCTGGGAACTGGGGATACATGTGAATGGGTGGCTGTTTGAAAGTTGGGTTTGGAGGGGTTATTTTTTAATCTCTGGTCCAGCGTGCAGCCTTTATGTAGGTGCAGGAGTCATGGTGGAGCCAGGAAGCTGCTCTGCAGAGCACAAGCACATCCAGCTTTTTACATTGTCTTGCAGTTGTAAAATCATGTATAGCAAAAATTATTATGTGGGGATTTGCTAGGGGAGAAAGACCTGAAGTCTTCTTGGCTTTAGCACTGTCTGTCCTGTGTTTGCAAAGTCGTTGCCCCAAATRCACGAACGCACCCTCTTGGAGTCAGTGTGAGAATTTGAGCCAAGGCTGGACTGTGTATCCCTGTAAGAAATCTGCAGGGGATTATCAACTGGGTGTTATGTGCAGCAAAAATCCAACACCCTACTACATCAGGCTGTGATAAGGGTAGGCCTCAGTACAGTTAATACAAAATAATGTTACTATATGTGCAGGGATGTAAACCGTGTACCATGTTATTTAACAGCTGCAGTCGCTCATAGTGCCTTAAAAATAATACACTGCTGTTACAATTTTTGCAGGGGTACTCCTCAGCTGCACTGGCCTGATGTTGAAGGGGAAATGCTGTCTGAAAAYAGAAGAAAACTCTATTTTCCTGCCTGGGGTGAGAGAGCATTTTGTGRCTCCAAGTCTCAAACTGCGCTTGTGAAGGCACAGCAAGCAATTCTCTCGTGGAGCATCATAACGGAATTGTTGATAGTGCCAAAGTCCTACTACTGCGTTRCAAAGGAGAAGAAAGAAAGAGGAAMGGGTCCTTGTACATAGCTTTCTCTTAGTTTCTCTCCCCCCTGCTTTCCTGCCCAGCCTCTTCCTCTACTGGAACAGATTTGTACAACAKAAAAATTTTGTTAATTTTTTTAATAGGTGCAAGTTATAATGCAGTTGAGAAAWTTTGGGATTGGTTGGGGGGAGGGAAGTGTCTTTTGTTGGGGAGGGAGACAAGAAATTTTTTTTTTCCTGAACTGTTTTAAGAAAGAGTTGCAATCTTTTGGAGTTGTCTTGGTGCAGATCAACACCTGAGCCCAGATCCCCACCCTGGTTTACATTTCAGACCAGTTAAACATGTTCTGAAGTGGTGGGGTTTGTTTTTTTTTCTCATGTTGTTTTGACTCTTTTATTTTGTTCGATGGCCACCTGCTAGTGGTTGAAATATTTAAATCTCTGCTTTTCCGTGCTCCTACAAGGCAAGTCTTCTCCAGCTCCTGTACTTCACTTTTCACCATCCAGCCCCAGCTGTAGGTCTCTGAAGATTTGGCAAGAATGCATTTCATTTTTTGGTTGTTRGTTTCTTTTGGGGGGCTTTTTAGCACTTTTTGTTTAAACATGCAGTACAACCCCCAGAGGGGTTGGAGCGAGGAAATTAAGATGCTTCATAATCCAAACCTGTGTTTCTTTGGCTGGAACAGTGATGGACACCRTAACCAGCAGTCTGCCCTCCAGCTTTAGACGTTGCAGCGCACAACAGAAGTTTCTTACTAACCCTTGCCACTACATTTTTAGATCACTCCTGGGTTCCTGAGTGCACTTTTTTTCACATACTGCTACTTTGGATTAGTGTGGGGGTGTCTGTCTGTGCACATGTGAGGAGGGGATGGAGGGAGAGCAGGAGCCTGGGTGCAAGAACCGTCCGGTGCGTTCTCTGCCGAGCTGGGTTTGGAACACTTGCCCACCTTTCCGTACGCTGCACAAATAGGATGCTAGGGCGTTTGAATAAATCCAACTTTTCTAACTTGTTGCTCATTTGTTGTAACTCAGTAAAACAAAGGCTAGACATTTTGGTAACCTTTTTCTCATMTCTTTATTTTATTTTACTTGAAAATAAAAAATAAAATTAATGAAACCCAAAAACATGAAACTCAAACTCAGCCCAAACTTTGTGCACAGGAGTTCGGTGTCTTTAGAGCTGCAATGAGGGTTTAAACTGGTTTTGCGTTATTTGGCTTAGCAAATACTAATGGGATTAAAGTGAACGCAGCAAATACTGATGTTTATTCCCCCAAATCAGTCAGCTCTTTCTGGAAGGAGGCATTCAGATAGTGCCKGGGAATGAGCCTTTGGGGAGCACCTTTTATTTTGATTGCAGTCACAAACCAAATGACTGAATGAAACCACCCCTGTTGCCTCACCCATATGTAGTTATTTTTATTAATCATCAGCACAACATCTATGTGTAGAGGGAGATTTGCAGTGGGTGGCAGCAAGTGTATTTCTTTACAGTAAAGCTGTCTGGTTCATTGCTGAAGAGGAGTGACTGGATGGGGCAGCACTTTGCTTTCTGCATTTGTGTGTCACAAGTCAACAGAGAAGGTGACATCAGCTCCTCACTGGGCAAAGGCTGCAGGACAGGGACCGTGCACGTGTCCCATCACACACTGCTCAGATGTTCATCTGCAGGGTGGAGGCAGTCAGGGATGCAAACATCAGGTGATAAAAAGGAAAATCCATCTGAAGATGCTCCTCCAGAACTCCAAATTTGTAACTGAAACTAATTCCTGCTTTTGTTTGCATTGTTCACATGAAAGGATGGTAACATTTTAATTGCCCTTACGAAGTTTTTAACAGCCACTTGATGGCTTAATATTCCAGTTTACACCTCTCCTGTCTGATGTGTGTGCACTTCTGCGTTTGGAGCACTGACCTACTTTGCTTAACTAGCAGTGCTCCCAGAGAGCTCAGCAAGAGGTTTAGGAAGAGCAWAACCCACCTGGGTTTTTCCATATTTGTACATCCCAGACCTGGGATTAGGGCCCAGGACTGGGGCTCTTTAAGCTCTCTGCAATCCAAATWAAACAATAGCAGTGGCCCTGCAGTCTGTCATCACACAGATCAGAAGGCTGAAGCTGTCCCCCAGCAAACAGCCTGGCCAAAGCCTGGCACAGCCTCTGCAGCGTGGGCAGCCTGGTGGCACCGGGGGGTTGTGCCYGCACTTTGGGGTGTGGTGTCAAACCTTTGGGCTCCGGGAAAGCCCAGCCCAAGACCCCTTTGAGCTCCAAGCAGCCCAGCTCTGCACACAAGTTGCTTCAGYGTGGCTGCCGGGATGGGTTCAGGAGCTGGGCCCTGCAAGCAGGCTTTGTTCTCAATTAATAGGGACGCGGTGGCTGCGTTTCTGGGAGAGTCCAAGCGGCGAGGGACAATCGGGCCTTTGTTTGTGCTCGGCAGCCATTGGGGACGGCCTTGGCCTTGGGGTTTGGTTGCACACAGTGAAAGCAGGCTGCTGACACGGAGTTTCCTCCCACACAGCCCTGCATCCTGGAGCCKGGCGCTGGCACTCCGAGCTGGGCCTGGCCTGGCAGAGTCCGGAGCGGGGACACRGCTCGGGACAGCCTTTGCCCCTGCTGATTGACATCTTTCACAATGCATTTTAACCTAAGTGTTGAAATTTTCTAATTGGAAGAAATCTCATTGTAAACACACAAAAATAAATCAGATTTTTTAACTTGTGCAGCACTTCTAGAAAAGTGTGGCTTGTAGAAAAATTCACCACTGGGAAGTTGGYAACGACTTGAATTAGGCAGCCTCTACTTTTTTAATTTTGTCTRTCTTTTGCTGACAAGAGGATGGATTTTCATTATTTACACACATTACTTCTGCTTGGTCCATAAGATGCTGGGAAGCTCTTTACTGATGTCAGAGATCTGGGAACTCCAAATACATAACAGCACAATTCAGACAGGTCAGACTGAAATGTGAATAGTGAGAGACCACTCAGATAACAGAGATGAGCATCACAGAATGGTTTGGMTCACAAGGAACCTTTAGAGGACCATAATTTTATTCAACACCACTGCACTGGGCAGGGACAACTTTTGCTACATCTGGTGGCTCAAAGCCCTGTTTAACCAAGCCTTGGGAAATTTTGGGGCAGYAGCTTAAGCAACTATAAACTTCCTGTAGTCTAAATGGTTCTGTTTTCTCAAATACTATTTTTTTAAAAAGAAGAAAAAGAGGGAAGAATAAAAGTTCTTCACTTTTCAATCACAATTCTGCCATAGCACCATTTCTAACATCAAATCTCCAATTCTGACCTCTAGGAACTTTCATTTAAAGTGTCACTTTGTAAGTTAGCCAGTGAGTGATGCAAGAAATCTGCATCTGCAGGGTAAATCCCAGCAATTGCAGKAATCACTCTAAGAAGTGTCCTAGCACCATGTGTATCACTACAAGCTGGAAGGAAAGTGCTGGGTTATACAAGAAATCTGAGTGATTATGAGCATAATGATAATTATGATGATAACTTAAAAATCTGGATAAATACACAGGTAAAATGGCAACCAAGATAAGTAATATTTATCTATTGCCATTGGCAGAAATGCCATTGGCAGAAATGTAACCACTTAAATATTCCTTATCTTCTTGTAGCCCTCGGATATTCTTAGGTAGCAAAAAGACTCATCCTGAAACCTTCCCAGCTTACAGAAGGAGGTAAAGAATAGATTTCAGAAGCACATAAGGCAACATTGTAGGAAGTCCATTTGGCATCTTGCTGGGAAGGAAAGAGCACACAGCGATGGAAATGAACTTTTTTACTGTCTGCTGGGTAAAGAGAGAGACCTGAGAGGGAAATCTTCTGTACTCATTTGGTCAGAGACTATTGGAAAGCAGTTATGAATGGAGCCTGTGGCTCTTGAGCRTAACACTGAAAATATTCATAATACAGTAGGAAAAGTGAAGGCATTGAGTGAAAGGAAGAGAATGTGAGGTACTCAGTGAAGGAATGAAAAACCAGTCAAGGTTTCTTGGGTGTTACGCAGTTGAACCATATCCCAATCAGATTATTGCAAGCTCTGGCGAGGACAGAGGTAAGAGGTGAGTGACGGGGCAATTGTCAGAGCAAATCACACAGCAGATCTTGAGCACAGCAAGCAAAAGCAGGGGGCTTCTATTGTTTTCTTATTTCCATTAAACATGCACCAAAATGGTAGTGACAATTATATTAAAATTATCATAATTTACATGWACTTAACATACAGCAAGCTGGCTCAGGCACAGTAAATCTTTGTAGCTTTTTCAGTACACAAACGCACCCTTACCTTCCTCTTTATTTTAATCTTTCTTAAAGTCTAGATCATCCCAGTGCAATATATCATGTAAAATTTAGCGTGCAGCAATTTTGTTCTAAAAAATAATTAGTTTTGCAAACATTTGTGAGACAGTTAAAGGAATAATAGCATTAACCCAAGTTTATGGACAGAGAAACTGAGATGTATGTAGGTATTCACAAGACTGCTGAAGAAATGTGCTAAAGGCAAGAGTTCAGTTCAGCTTGGCCTTGTCTTGACTCCTCAGCAAGGAAGCTTCATTTTATATTTGTATCAAATCATTGCTGTTTCATTGGCATTTCTAAGCCTTTCACCTAAAGCCTTTCCCTTCACAGGAGGCAAAGACATGGCCAGAAATGAGCAGACTGGGACTGGGGCTTCTCAGAGACCYTCATCCCACACAATCCTGCCAGGACATCCCTCTTCCCCAGCACAACACTCCAGGCAAAGCTTTCACCTCTGTTCCTTAATTAATTCCTTCCACCTTTCAGTCTCTTCCTAAACATCCTCCACCYTCCTTCCCCAGAGACCTCTTTGGGGAGGTGTTGTGRTTTAACCCCAGCTGGCACCTCAGCCCYACACAKCTGCTCACTCACTCCCCCTCGGCTGGATGGAAAAGAGAATTGGGAGGGTAAAAGTGGGAAAATCCCTGTGTACAGATAAAGAGTTTAAGAAGTAAAGCTAAATCCATGTACACAAGCAGAGCAAACATGAAATTCATTAACCACAGCCCRTGGGGAGGCARGTGTTGAGCCRTSTCCAGGAGARCAGGGCCCCATCACATGTAAYAGTGACTGGGGAAAACMAACACCATCACTCCAAACATCCCACTCTTCCTTCTCCTTCCCCAGCATTTATTGCTGAGAAYGGCRAATGGTTTGGGATATTACAGCATCATAGAGTGGTTKRGGTTGGAAGGGACCTTGCCAAATTCAASTCAGTGAAGCACAGATCCAGAACATACCCCCATACCAGCTACTGTGAAGCAAATTAACTCCACTGCATCCAAAACCAGAACAGGGAGCCCTGGGGAGAGGTGCCAGGTGCTCCCCCCAGCCTGGCTGGCATTTCTGGCCATTGCTGCTGYTGTTCTTTTATTCCCACAGAGGGAGAGTTTCTTCTTTTTCATAGAATGATGTCACAGCTTGCCAAGGGGGGCTTTACAAAYACATCAGCAATGTGATTAAATCCCTCATGGTTTAAAGAGCATTGTTGTCTCCTCAGACCGAGGAATGGAAACATTCAGMCTCTTTGGCCTCCCTGACCCACTCACACCAAATCATTAATACCAAAAGGCATTTTGTCACATAGTGGCATATATCTGTACCTAAATGTAACATATATCTGTACCTAAATCTTCAAATTTGACATATTTTGCTTTTTAAGTCCTCCATAACCCCAGCAGTCCCTCTCACCTGAKCACTGAGGCTGTCAGCCAGTGCTGGTGAATGATGATGCAGCTCTTCAGTGAAGTAGAAATATTTGACTTTCCCTCATGCTTTGATGTGCTCCCAAGGCCCATATTAAACAGCAGCATCATGTCTTTTCACCTGACTGTTAAACCTCTTCATAAAGGGATCTTTCTCAGTGCCTACACATTGTAGCTGGGGTTTTCACACAAACTCTGCTYATCTGGCTGCTCCCTCATGGCCTGTTGTCTACAATCATCTGCTCCAGGTTCTCCCAAGGCACTTTGGAACATTTACCTTCACTTTAGTTGGTTATTCCTTCAGTTGTTGAGCCCCATGGGTTGGGGGGCCATGTTCCCTCCTCCAGAACTGCCCCCAGGTGAGCAGAAGAGCTGCCCATGGGAACTCAGGGAGACTCCACGCAAGCAGGAATTTAAATCAACACTAATTTTGATTGATTGGTACAGTTATTCATTATTATTTGTGACACATTTGGAGATGGCYACTGCACATGCTAAGAGCAAAGGGACACAACTGGAACATCTGCAACAGAAATAGGATGCCAGAGGTTTTGGCACTGTTGGCCCCACGATACAGAGGGTGAGTAGGAAAACCCCAGATTGGGAAGCACAGCCCCAAACCTCTTCTCCAACCCCAGACTTCAACCACAGCTGAGCAACCAGCAGGCAAAGAGCACTTGTTTTGGGGTGACAGTCCAGGGGTTTGACCCAACATGGCCCAGGTGAAGAGTCCAGAGCCAAGAGTGCAAGCCAAGTCCTATCCCTGCATCTGAAGGCTGGCATGCTCTAAGGCTCCCTTATTAGGGATTTAAACAAAAGGAATTTTAATCTTTTTTTTTTTTTTTTCCATTTTAATGCCAGCATTTGAAGAGGGAGGGGGAATGGACATTTTAACACAAAGCACAAACACTGAAGGTCACAGAAAGGCAAGGATGGCATTGTCTTCAGTAATATTAAAAGGAAAACCAACCCTGCTGTATCAGAGCACAAAATTAAATACTTCTTTTGATTGGGAAGAAAGTTTCTCCATGCCTGGTTGCAGTGCAGCATTGCACATTGGAGACTGCTGAGGCTGAGAGCAAGGAGAATTAATTACTTTGCTTTTTGAAGCATGGACTGCTCTGCTCTGCTGTGCCAGCTCCCAGAACGATAAGCACTTATCCAAAGAGCGCAGTTTTGTCCTCCGGCGTGGGAGTTTTGCCTGTCTAAATCACACGAGGCTGCTGAATCTTTGTTTTGTTTCCTTCATACTTGGCCTGCACTTGAACCTGGACATCACCGCTCTCTTTTCGGACTCACAGAGAGCAATTTGTGCCAWCTGAGGGAAGGACATTGGACCAAGCACCAGTGCTGGCCACAAAGTGCCGTGGTGTCACTGTGCTCAGCACTGTCCTAGAATGTGGCTGCTGTCACCAGGGCACATTACAGCCCACAGCCCAGATGAGGCTCTGCCAAATGCAAATTTATCT
This sequence comes from Malurus melanocephalus, assembly GCF_030028575.1. Lineage (NCBI taxonomy): Eukaryota > Metazoa > Chordata > Aves > Passeriformes > Maluridae > Malurus > Malurus melanocephalus. Next base: position 5,421,618 of record NW_026623235.1, read on the forward strand.
CCAAATCATCTCCTCTAGGARGATTTTGCTGTCATGGAAYCATAGAATAYGCTGARTTGGAAGGGACCTATCAGGATCATCAAGTCCAGTTCCTGRCCTTGCACAGGAACCCCAAGAATCACACCCKGTGCYTGAATTTCAAGGGCATTTCAGCATCCAAAAAAGGTGAAGTACACTTCTCACTGAGGGAGCAGGTGTGGCACTGAAGGACATCTTCAGCACTTTGTCCTCAATTAGGCAGCAGCAGAATAGGCTTATTGATAATGTGTTTGGCCATTCTGGATATTGAATTATTTTCTTAAATAATTTATTCATTTAGAAGGTGATTTTTTTTTTTTATGCAAGTGGCTTGGAAACTGAAATCATACAGGTTGATGAAGCTTTCCTCCTTTACTTACAAATAACTTCCAGGTGGCCCTTGGCAGAAGAGAAATRTTTTTGCTCAGTAAAAGTACCACCCACTAAATCAGGGTAGCTGCAGATGCTGCTGCACTGACCTTCATCAGGCAAAATTACAGAGTGTGTAAACTTTCACCATAGTGTTGACACCCCTTCTGAAAAAGAACAGTTCCCACCTCTCCCAAAGCCACTGTTTGTGGCCATCTGCAGCTTCAGCCTGCCAGAGTTRTAACTCCTAGCGCTCCTCTTCATCCTAGTTTTTTGGCAAAAGCTGTTGATTTACCTAAACAGCTGCCAAAGAACCAAAGGACACAAGCGAGGGGCAGTTTTTACATGAACAGCTCCTGCTGGCCTGCTGTAAACTGACTCTTCCAGCAATACCAGTGAACCTCTTCCTAGTTCTCTGTAGAGCCAAAACCAATGTCTCCTCAGCATCCTGCACATTTAAGTTCTCAGCTCATCTTCACAGCCACAACATTAATAATTTCTAAAAAGAAACCAACATGCCAAACATAAGACTAAATAAAGAAGTGCCTTGAAGCTTATGAGGCTTTATCATCTGTTTCTTGATGCCCACTAGATCTGGGCTATTTCCATGCTTTGCATAATTTATATTAATTTCATACTACAGAATCATGGTCACCAGCACCTAAGCAATTCAAGGATCAAGCTGACAACAAGAAAAATCACTTCTTTTGAATCATGAACCTGAATTATTATCTGCAGGTAATTTCTTAATGGACACTCATGCTTGTTCAATGCTGATCAGTCCTTCAAATCTGACCAGGCTAACAGCCTCTCAAACCCAGCACCATTCAGGTTGCAAGACAGATGTACAGGGGTGGGGAGAAAAAATAGTTATGCCCAAGTGGTCTCTGTTGTAACTGCTATTCTAAAAGAGGGACTGCAGGTCCAAGGCACCAATATAAATTTTTTTTCAAGTCCCTTCCCACCCTTGTTCCCCAGCTCTTTACCAGGGCTGCAGTGCCAGTCAGTGGCTGTTTTTCTGGCAAACACAKAGCAAAGCTGAAGCCTGACACACAGTGGCATACTCAGAGAAAAATGCAAGCCCTCAAAACTGCCCTCATTTATTGGCTTTACAGTTGCTCCCTGCCCAGCAAGGAACATCTAAGAGCAAGCTGACCTTTTAGCATTTACTTAAAGTTTGCAGCTTTAAGATACTACTCTGAAAGGGAAAAAATATTAAATTTTCGTAGGTCAGATAGGGAGTGATTTGACAGAGTAATTTACACCTCAGGTAAAAAAAACAAGCAAAGCAGTGATACAGTGAGGTTGTGTATCCAGCGTTAAATGATCTCAGCAGTGGCGACACTGTGAGTTAAAGATCACTAAATGTGAGACAGATGCCATGTGCTGCCCTGCCCCTCCCCTGGCTGSAGAGGACACACAGCCCTGCCCCACTGTCCCAGACCCTGCTGACCAGCTGGCCCAAGGCAGGGTGTTCCACTGAAGGCCCCAGAGCCAAAGAAATGAGCCCCTCTCCATGCATTATAAACCAGATCAACCCACAGAGTGCGACTGAATTCCCTCTGGCCTTTCAGCTATGAGGGCATGAGGATTAAACTACCCTTAGACAGCCTTCCCCAGGGTCAGGGTGCTGCCTTCACAGTCACAGAGGTACAATCACTTTCCTGCTTCTTATTCTTTTCCCTAGACTCCTCCTGCTCTCCCTCCCCTTCAGTAACATGCTCGTGCATCCTCTTCAGCATGGTTTTTCCTTTAAACAATGCAGCCAGGAGTCATGATTAATCACAGAGTTTTCCATACTCCATTTCCCTGCTYATTGTCCCGTGCCACTTGTTGGGAACCTTATCTTTATTAGCTGGTCTTATCACAACTCGATTACACATTAACAGAAATTCTCCTCACTCAGCAGGATTTCCTTGTGGCTTCAGAGGGCAGCTCTGTGGAACAAGCCAGCCCACTAGAGCCAGCCTAGGAAGTCATTGATCTCCTTCAAGATACACAAGGGGACACAAAGCTCTAGGACAACTTTGAGGAACTGGCAGGAGCAAATTTAGAAGACAAAGATTTTCTATAGGAGAGCAGACACATTARTTTATGTTGTTTGTATTAAATTATACAGTAAATAGCTGGGCCTGATGAGCTGTGCTCTAACAGCAGCTACAGAGCTGTCTGAGATCCTTCAGCACAGGGACTGCATCCAGCTAAAACATCCCCGTGCCCACTTAGYTACTCAACCAGATAATACCACCCTAGGGCCTGTTGTTATCTGTCTGCTTTCAAGAAATTAGACTGAGAGACTAGAGATTTACTAGACCTCCAAGTGCATTATCACCACACCCACACCTCCAGTAGAGGATTTTTCTCCCTTAATTTTAATATCACCTTGCTCAGGAAGGTTAAATGACATCAACTTACATAGTTTGCTCTTTTATTTCTTCTTTTCTTAAAAAATACATGACATAGAGGAATTTAGTATTTTAAAAGGGCAGAATGATGGGTGCAAGAGAGGGAGAAATGTTTCGTTAGAGATGAGAAAAGTAGTTTCTCAACAGATGGCGCTGTGAACCCCACAAATCCATCTTTTGTGAAGACAATGGTTCATCCAAAGACTCACAGCCAGTGTCAGACAGCCCAGGTGAGAAGCAAGCAGGGCTCACATTTGGTTAATCACAACATCCCTTCTCTTTGGGAAGAGTGACATGYCTGCAATGACACTGCATTGACTGCACACTGCCCTCTGCTCTCAAAACAGTCCATGCACACCTGCATGGGGTTGCTCTGAAGCACAGAAACAAGGAGGTTTGGAGAAATCATTAGATGTTCAGTTACAACAGCTAGAAAAAAAAATAGGTAAGACAGAAAGCACAAAACCTGTTCTGAAGTAGCAGCTCCAAAAGCTTGTGTGGCATTTAARGACAAGAACTCTTGGGTTAAACAAACTAGTTACATTCATCAGATCACCTGAGAGAACAAGTAGCTGATATCTGCGAAATGGAGATGGATGTAAGCAAGGAAGAGGTATTTAACTGGTTATCACYTACAGGGGAGGAAAAAGAGAGAGATTGGTAATTTACTGCCCACATGACAGCTAACAGAGGAGGCAAGAAAAGATTATAAATCGCTATAAAACATATATTGCTAATGGGCACATGATTTTAAGTCTCAAGACTCAAGTTCTGAAAATGGTTTGGAGTTCTTTATATATAGTGGCCATCACAGCAGGCAATGGGTGAGGAGTTCCTGTAAAAGCCTGCTCAGGCTTTCTAAACAGATGAGGATTTACATTTTGCAGGTACATCTGATGGTCCTGTAAGTCTTGCCTACCTCTACAAAATGCAGGCAGTGGGTGTGGGCCCAGGGCAGGAAAGCTGAGAATATCCCTCCTCTTCCTCCTGTGCTATTGTGAAGCATTAAATTTGGCTTGAATGCTTTGAGTGCAGCTTCAGATGAAAAAGAAGGAAGGTAGATCCAAATTAAGTAATACTGCTCTAACTAAAATATAMAGGAAAACTGAAAATCAGATTGTACCTACCCCACTGAGAGCAGCAGACATGTTAGGAAGTTTTCACCATGAATGTAGAAACTCCCCACCCAGAGGCTACAGGTTCTTAAACCCCTCCATGTACTCCCTGCTCAGGAAAGATGACGGATACCTATGGACAATGATTCAAGTGAGACCTTTTTCCCAACATGCAAGTCTCATCTCAGACAAGAGTCATAATTTYTTTTTATTTTATTGCAGTGAAAAGCTGCTACCACCGTAACACTTCTGAAAACAAAGGCTGCAGAAATGTTTTGCCCCAATCACAAAAGTAGGCTCCGAGTTCAGCTTTTAAGGGTTGACTTGAACTTTAAAGGCAAAACAGGAAACCCATCATACCTCCTAAGCTGAAACGTCATTTTAGAAATGAAAACCTGAAGCACTTCATCCTCATCGGTATCACCCAAATAAAATACTCTCATGTTGCAACCCAACCACCCCCACACACAATTTCTTTGCACTCCCGTTCCAGTGAAAAGATGCTGCAGGCACACACAAGTCTGATCTCCAGCTAAGAACCTCCCCTCTGCACAGACTGAGGCTTTGCCCCTTTATTTTCAGATTAGGAACTTTCCCTTCTACAACCTTCAGGAAAAGCAGTTTTCATCTCAAGAKGCTTTCCTGAAATACCCTGGGAAAGGCTCTACCCAAGAGGTGCCAAACTGGGACCTCCTCAAAATGACATGGCCACTTCTTCATCCTTGTCTGTTCTATTCCCTCCTGAGTTGTACAACCCCACCTGTTCAACCCAGACAACTAAGGGAATGCAAATAAATCACACTTACTGTCAGGTCACACCTCCCACTAATTCCCCTTTCTCTTAGCTCCTATGGATTTTTTTTGGCGTGTTTAGGTGTGCTGGTCTCCTTCGGGAGCCCCTGCCTGTGGCCATGTTCACCCTGTATTACCAAAGCCAAAGTGGATGTTGATACAGCTGGAGAGAAACTTTTATCCCTGTGAACAAACAAGGGCTACACTTCAGTTTGAATATTGCTAAGACAGAAATGTAGAGTAGAAAAAAACCCCAAATATTGCTGTAATGGATGATGCAGAGCACTTCTTATTACAGAAGTTTGAACTCTTACAAAATTTTTGCACTCCTGCTTGTAGATCCMGGATCTTCTAAGAACATCAATCCCTAAAGATATAATCTGATTTCTGAATTTACACAACACAAGGGCAAAAAGAACAATAAAAGCTCTTTATGTCATCAGCTGCATAAAGCTTTGGGGTCTTCAAGCTTCTTGAAGCTTCCCCAGAATATTTGCTTTACTTTTTCAACATTAATTGGATTTTGATCTTACATACCTTGGGGAAGAAGAGTGAGACAGAACACAAAACATGACAAGATTAACTTTCCTACATGTTTATATATTCAAAACCCCAAACCCTCTAGMAGCCAAGCTTTGAATCAGCATTTAAGAAAACTCTTCTATATGTAAAGCTCCAGAGTGAAAATACCAAAACAGTAACTAGTTAAAGTTAACACCTTAGCTTAAGCCCCTAAAACAAATAAGGCCAATGCCCAAGGCCATTTTCTTTTTGCAGTTGCTTGAATTCTTAACAGCAATGAGCATAGGCAGTTCAGAGTCAATGGACAGCTGCTTATAAACACAGGTAAAGGGGTGTTACAGGCACATGATCAAGGCTTCCTTCCAGCCAAAGGCTCATCCCTGAGACCAGCTGGGAGCACAAATACTAAGCAATGTCTCCCTTTCCCCCTCCACCCACTGCGGGGTTAAAGATTCAGTAGATAAGGACAGACAGGTGTTGCTTTTCTTTGCAGTTTGAACAGAGACTGCTCTTTCTGAGCCTCCATTGTAGTTAAAAGAGCACTTTCAAAAGCATTCTTTGATCAACGAATACTGATCAATGTTTTTCTTCCCATTCTCAAGTCCAGTTAAGAAAGCAACTTCTCAGCAACTTTAATCTCTTCCTGACTGATGAAAACTTTTTTCAACCAAAACCCGGTACCTTAGGCTTCTCCACCTCGTTCATCCACAATACCACACAAACTACTTTCATAAAAAAAGAAGCCACGATGTAACCCAAATTGCATTTCTCCATCACAGTACCTGCTCCCCACAGCCTGGGGCTATGAGCACACACCTRCACAAGCACCAGGAACTGAAGCAGTTTGGATTGCACTGACCCGAGACCTCTGTTCTACAGGAATGACACTGAGYAGGAGGGGCACTCTACAGAGTGCAAGAGAGGGCAGCCCAGCCCCAGAGGAGGGATGGGCTATAGGATGGCAGCCCCCTGTGTGCCCTCTGTGACTGAGCTCACACCCCATGGCCTCACGGAGGTTTTACAGCACCCTAGCTCAGCAGTGCCAAGTGCACTTCTTTATGAAGACAAGTGCTACAAAAAGCCTTTCCAGTCCGAGTAGGTGAGGGAGCTTTGATTTTAAAACAGGCTGAGAGGTCTGCTAGGGTTAAGTACTAACTAGCCTGGGGTTCAYTAAGGAGGGCTAACTGACACACAAYTTGAAAGTAAAGRGAAATTTAACTAAATACACCAGGTGACCTGAACTCTACAGTGTGAAGAGATTTACCAAGCAGCTTGACAAGCCAAGGGTTGGCACAGGCATCCTCACACCTCCAGGGACAAYGACAAGTCAATGAAATCTTTAACAGGGGATCCACCTGCTGTCCTTTATTCCACAGCCAGTCCAAAGACTAAATACACATACCCTCTTAAGAAATACTTGTAAATACTCAGATGCAAGAGGACTACTTCTAATGGTTTTGATTTTAAACACTACTCAGTGGCCACGATCCTCATCACAAAGGGTTGGTATTGGTCTGTTAATAGAGAAATGTGGCCTTAAAATCTGATTTGATTCTAATGGCATWTTGGAAGTGCTTTGTCCTTCGAAGGGGCAAAATTAAAAAAAAATATGAAGGACCAGAACTAAGGTTTCATCATCACTTTTCTCCCCATACCCAACATCAAGAAGATTTTGCTGAGGCCTTGCCAACATCCCGCAGCTACAGCTCTTTTATGCACTTTTGCTCTCAAATAGTGTAATCACTCCTAGATCCTGTTCCAACTGATGAAAGAGTGAGCCATGGCTGCGAATGGAACTTCTTTCATCACCTCAACAGCRTGCTTGAAAAACACAAGCAACTGAAGTGTTCTCATCTTTTCAATTCTAGAGAACAGCACATCATCACCTTTTAGATGTAAGTACTTCTGCTTMATATGCACATATTACAGTATTTAGCTTAATTAATCAAATTATGACAACAGACTCAATTCTGAACTTCACACTGTTACTGTCATCCATGAGAAAATAATAATCTAGGGATGCTTAGAACAARAAAACCCATTTACTAGTGCACACAATGGCAATGCTAAGAACATCTTCACCAAAATTAGTGCTCTGTCATACTATGGCAAGTACAGATTGATCCATCTCTAGCACAGAACAAGGGAGAGTATGAATCATCTTAATTTTATGGATTTATGGAGACAGGATTACAAAGTCATTACAAAGTAACTTGTTGTATCAGAAGCTTCAGACTGTAAATTGGTATCTCTCCAGCTCACTTCCTGAACCACCAAGGCAAAGCAGTCTTCCTCCCCGTACACAGCAATACATAAACACACAAATAATTTTATGTTGTAGTGCAAACAATATTCTCCTCTGAAAATGAAAGATTCTCAGTTTTCCTAGTGCAACCATTGGATGACAACAGATCATTTCTCATGAAGTCACTGGAACACCACATCACTGAGCTGTGCTGAGAGGAGCTGTCACCAAGACAAAGCAACAGGAATGAAAGATGAAGCATTTGATTTCATATTCTTGGCTCTTCTGCTGACTCTTTATGCAGCTGGAGCAAAATCAAAAGGCACACACTTGCCACACTGTTCTATTTAGTACAGACCCAGCCTTTCCAGTTCAAGGAGCACAACTAATTCATACAATGCTTTATGTACCAAGTCCGTGATTTTCTTTGATGCTGCTATGGTAACAAACAGGAAAAGTGTAGTCAGATGAACGCTGAGCACCAGAAGAGTCGTTCAGAGGATGCCCAATGTGTCCATCTCCAAATCAGTTAACCTCAAAAGGAATTCTGACATCTGTGCACATCTGTCTGGACAGAGAGGGTAYTGCAGAATCCCAGGCTTACACCTGGAAAAGTAAGTGATCTGTATCAATCCCACAAAGTTTGAGGGCAAGAAGAAGAATGCTTTCTCCCAGAGGAGAAAAGATTAATAATCAAGGATATAAAAAACAGCTGTAAAATGGTAATAGTCCAGGAAGGACACAATCTGTCAACATTCATGGTATAAACACAGACAAAGAAAATGCCTTTACAATTTTGCAACTGATCAGAAAAGACAAGACTCCCACCCAAAAGCAGGTAATTTTCTTGAGTATTTTTATCAACAGCAGGAGATGGTGTCACAGTGCAGCTGTCAGACAATATTCAGGGACCTGCAGATCATAAGTCTTGTCTTAAGCTGAAATACAATTTAGCAAAACAAAGACAGTAACAGAGATTAAAATTTTAATTTAAAACTTTGCCAACAAAAATTGATTACAAAAAGGGCAATTATCTGTACAAAATAAGAAAGGAGGTACTTATTTTAACAAGAGACTGCCATTATCAATGTATGTGGGAGGACAAACAGCAGTTCAGGTCAAGTGACAACGTGAGAAACAAACTAAGCTTGTAGTATGGAATCCTGAAGTGAATTTTCCATAAACAAAGTGAACTGACCTGAAGCAGCTCAGAAGTTAATCAAGGTTTATAAGAAGTCTGTTTTCCTTGCAAACCTTTTCCTCTTAATTTAGAGAAGGAGGACATACTAGAAAGCAAGACCCTGTGCAGTGCAGTGGGCCAGTACAATGACTTTTGCTGTGCTTTCTCTCACTCAAGCCTTCTTTTGGGTCTTCCATGCASAGATATTCTGCAGTTTGAGTGTGCCAGGGGTTTAACTGAGTCACAAACTATTGCATCTTCACTGAAAAGTTGGGTCCTAACTTGAATACAAATGCTTTGCAGACAGTGCTATTCCTATGACTAAAAAGACTCCTATCAAAACAATGATTTTCAGACTGTTCAASCCCACATCAAATATCAGCTTTTGGTCAATGATAAATCCATATTTACAACACTGCAGTCCTCTTTTCTACTGACCACTTTGTACAAAGAAAGGGACAAGAGCATCTTTGAAACTCATCACTGAATAGACAAAAATGGCATGTATTTTCTAAACTCCAAGCTCCTGAAAAGCTTAAGCACACAGTATGGCCATTACCAGTTTTCTACATTTTTCCTTGAGCCAAATCAACATAACCRAGTTGCAGTGAAGACATGGAACATGCACATTTTAAAATTTGCAGTCTAGATGCTTATCTTCCAATCAGCTCTGAGTATTTTACAATCTTACACCTTCAGAACCCAAGTTTAGTGAAGAAACAAAGTAGTAACAACAACATATCAGCCCAGATTCACCTCACTGACTTACAGTTACCTGAGATACCTAAGCWGGGGCAGAACAGCTTTCTGTGCCCCACCAACTAGTAAAACAACAGACAAATGCTAAAGGATAATTCAGTCAGGCTTGAAACTTATCCTAGTCACAAGGCTCTTCTTCCTTCAACTATAAAACAAAAARGGAGCAACTACATTCTGACTTAGAAGTCTTGGTTAAGCTTGGAGTAAYTGTGTTCCTAGCTGAAGTGTTGGATTTATGTACACCTAAACCTTACTTGCTCACTAGCAGCTCCCAGCTAGGGAGGTCAGGGACAGCTGTCTTGTAAGAATGCTGTGAGACATGCACGAGTCCTCCTTACAGCTGGGAAAACTGAGATAAGTAAGAAGTTTGCTCAAGAGCATGCAGTGAGTCAGTAACAAGCTGGCATTGCAGCTTCCTGCATCTTAGCCACATGCTCTGCCCAYGGGAACCAGTGCAAGGAAAACTACTGTACAAAATCATTCCCTTTCCCCTTTCCCATGTCAAAAAATTTCACCAAAAATAAGTACAGATACTAAKAAACAGTGTACACAATTTCTTATTCGAGGATGAGCGAGTCCTGCAGTAACCTGTTATATTGTATCTTCACCCTGCAAAAGATTATTTCCAGCTTTGATTCTTTAACGTTTTAAAGCTTTTAAGATAAAGCTGAAGATCCAGTTAAACAACGCTGCAGTCAGTACCCTTTACATTAACCACAATAATGTTACATTTTCTAGTTTAAGCAGTATTTATGCTATCCAATTTGGCAATGAAAAGAGAAACCTTGAAGCCAAGAATTCACAGATCTGGGGGGAAAAAACAAGCCAGACAACTTCAGTTTCACCAGAACAAGCTTTGTAACAYGCCATGAAGAGTTGAGAGACTTCAATTCTGTGAGTATCTGTTTTTTGCCATTTCAATCAAAAGCCCTCTGATCCTTAACCTTGCCCAGCCCGTGATGTAGCAGGTAGGACAAATGCTGCATGGCAAGAAAAAGCTCTGCTCAAAACACAGCTTAATAACAGAAATGAAACATTTGCAATTTGCTTTATAAATGCAGCAGAGAGATACCACTTAAATAATGTTTCCAAAGACCATGGGACTCAAGCACAGCTATGGAAAAAGTCAGCTTCCTAAACTGGGGGCTTTTTTGAGACATCTGCCTCACACTAGATTTTTACTTTACTGTGGTCAACAAAGCTTTTAACATACCAGGCAAGACAGAACACCACTAGCTTGTTCCATCATGGAACAGGACAGCCAATGGATCCTGTTATGACAGACAATACTGTATAAAGAAGGCTTATTTTTAATGGCAGAATCACACTGGACACTACTGGCTAACCTGGAGCAAGATCTACATTTTTTCCTTCTGGAGTTTTTAGTTTGCTCTTCAACCAGAAAAATTCTTTCTTTCTAATCAGTCAAATCCAAGAGTACTACAGAGAGCTCAGTTCTTAAGCATGCTCTGCACCAGGAACAGTCGGTTCTAYGTCCAATTGAAACCAAAGAGTTGCTGTTTTCCAAGGGCAGGAATTCTTCACTGGTCCCCTAGCCGGAAACCTTGGCCCCAGTTGTGTCTTCCACCGCCCTGCTGATCTTCTGCAGCCCTTCTCATGCTGGCAGGAGGGACACCAAAGCCTGACACTCCTCCTCTCCTGTTTGGCAGCCAGCGGTAGCTAGGACAAACCAGAGAAGGAGTTAGAGACACAGCTTGGGGGTAAATGCCAGACTGCTTTTCCATGCACTTCCTTTTAGCTAATACACTTTGCAATAAAACCAGCTTTTCACAGTAGAACTTTAGAGAATTCTTTCCCAGTCAAGGCCTTCAGCACACTGAGAGATGGAAATACTGGGAAAATTCCATCTCTGGGATGTGTATGGTAACAAGAGAATTGCCCATAACCAACAAGACTGATGCCATTTTCAGAGCTGTTACCACCTTGAAAGACATTTTTAAAAACAACATTGTCTTCTAATCTTTATGGAAAACTAGGTTTACCAGATGGGCTTCCAGCATAGAATTAGAATATAAAGCTTCCCTATTCACTGAAACTTGTACAAAAAGTGCAACTGTAATTCAACACTATATGCTATGAAAAAGGGCTAACTGAGTTCTAACTAAAGTTTGACAGAGGAGGAATATTTACAGCCCAAAAGGATGAGGGCAAGGGCAACTGAAGCTACAAACTTTGGCTTCTGATCTTAGTATTTCAATACCAAAACAATGAACATATCTCTTGAAAAAGCACTTCAGAAACCAAGACTTGCAGTCTCAGTTAGGGTACAGACWGCAAAGCAGAATCATATTATAGTCCTGAACAAGTCTACAACTGCCTTTTATTGTTAGACATTGCTGAACTGGTAGCTTCTGTGACTATGCACAAGAATACAGAAAACAGATAATTTACAGGATAAAAACTTGTTTTTATCATGATTTCTGATAAATGTTAGGGAGTTCTCTTTACTGCAGCTCAATTCAATAGCATAACTGTGACATTTACTCTCACTCTTAAAAGCGGGTAAAGACATAAGCCATCCCAAGGGGCAACAAAGAATGCTCACATGCACCATTTACAAATAACTCAACATTTTTTATGACTCATCAGCTCAGTCAATATGAGAGTCTGAAGCAGGTTGACTTGGCAAAGTATTTTACACTTTACAACCCCACCAAATCYATATCTGATTAACCATACAAAAAATTGGACCCCAAACAAACARTGAAGTAAAGAATAAAGTCAGCTTACAGGAACTGAGGTGTGGACAGAAAATTCCTTCCTCCCAAATCCATTGGATATTTAAACATTAAGAAGAAATACAGGTGTCCAACCAGATTTCCTATCAGCTCATTGATGACTCTGTAAAGCAAAAGAAAAAGAATGGTTTCACATGCTGTCTTCTCTGAAAATAAATGAGTGTCTATCTTCTGTTCACCTGCCACCAGGCTTTGTCAGGGTCATGACACACAGAAAATTTCCCTTCCGTCAACATTCTGCAGCCACTTCTTTCAAAGGGCCAACCTCTTGTGCCAAYAAAACAGTCTGGTCCACCCTCCCTTCCAAGCCTCCTCTACAGTCTRTATTGAAAACACAATTAAATACTTGTTTACATTGGGGAATTAGACCGTATAGCGATTAGTGCCCAAAATAATTGTCTGCAGAGCTGGAGAAGTTACTGCTGTTTTCACTGGACAACCTGTCTCCTGCTGTACTGAACTGTTTTGTTCCCAGTTTTGCAAGAACACTGCTGACTGGAGGCCCTTGAGTATCTTCTGTCATGCATAGAAACAGCAGGTATCTAACAGCAAGCACTTTTCACAAGTGATGGATGAGTCAGTAGGAGGCACAGCCAGAAAAGGGAATTTRGTTTTCCTGTACTATCTCCTCCTTTTATAACTCAACCACAAACTTGTTATTGTCACTAATTATGTTACAGCGGCACCAAGAGGCCCCAGTCAATGCAGGGCTCCAATGAGGCAGACTGTGCACAGAGGGGATTTCTGCATCACAGGGTTTAGTAAAAAAAAAACCCCAAGAGACACCAAAAAATTCAGCAAGTGCTCATATGGCACTCTATGGGCTTAACGCCATTTTCTCTTGTTTAACAAACTGAGAAAAAGGATGAGGTTGGACAAGTCTGGGAGGGAAAGAAGTAACAGTATCTACTCTTAACACTATCAGAATCAAGTGGAAATTTATTTCTAAAACCGGCTGGTCCCAGGGGGATGACATCTTTCTTTACTGTGTGTTTCTTTTATAATATGGAGAAGGCCTAATGCATAGAGTTACTAGAAAATACACCAAACTCTCACTACTTTCCCCTCACCTACATTCTAGTCTCTAGTTCTCACATGCACATCTCTTTGCTTTTATGTTAAATGACCACCATTTGACAYTGAGCATTATCAGTCAGATTATACAGCTTTAAGCTTCTTATTTTAATATTACTCCTAAATTCAGCAGCAAGTTAGATAGCTGTAAAAGCTCTTACAACTTCAAATTGGCCATATAAGTAAATACATACGATCCACCAATGATGTAGTTGAATCCCAGAATAACCCATGGAAGGTAACAGGCCTGCAAAAAAATGAAGTGGGGATAGTAAGTACAAGTTGAGGATGYAAACCTGCTCTCAACTTCCCACTGCACTAACAAGCACGATCATAATCTCAATGCTGTAGGCATCATACATGTCCTGATCTATTAACTTAAGCAGATTCAACCAACCAAGGTTACTCCAAACTGAGCAACCATTAACATTTTTAGACAAAACATACTTAYTCAAGCATTATAAGCAATGCCTTATAATTGAGGCATTATTATAATAATGCCTCATTATAATCAGAGCCTTTTGCACCCTATGTTTCACAGCAAGTTTGCATCTGGAACAAAGTCTTAAAGTTTTCGATTTTGAAGAGGTCGGAAATGATCAAAAGTCTTCACTACAGGATCTGGCAGAAACAGACCAAGTCACACAGAAAAAAACCCCAATTTAAAGTACCAATATTTTGTCATTGTATTCAGGTTTTATCCAGGCTAATGTTYATCAGGAATTTTTTCCTTTTTTTCAGAAGAGTGAATTGTCAGGACATCTTTTTGGCAAAGCCACACTGAGTATGAAGACAATGAAGAAATTTATGCTGCATCTCAAGGAGTATTCAGCTATGTGAGAGTGCAGGACACCTTTAATAGGAGAAATTATTTATATTTTACCCTTCAACCAGTACACATGCACCTTACAGGTAGAAATCTTTCCAATATCATGTCTGACCTACCTTAAACCTTGTTCCAAACCAAAATGATACAATCATGTCTCTGTTCAGCTGGGCCCACACATAAAGTACTGACATGATGAGTGGAATCATCAGCAACTGAAATTTTTTAAAAAATAAGTTAACATTACTTTCACAGAAGCACAAGAAACTCAGGCAGCAGGAGCTATGTTTCAAAAGTGGTTTGTAAGCATGGTACATCACTGAACTCTTTACAGATTGCCCCAGAATCTTTTCCCCTAGTGCCATGGATTTGTTTTAAAAAGATTGAGAAAGTTAAGGAGGAGAATCTACTTGCCAATTCTCTTTTGCAGGACCATGCCAAAGCAAAGTGCCAAATGAAAGAGCAGCTGTGGGGAACTCCTCTGATCCCACCTACACCAACAGCACAGTTGGCCCTGTACCTGTGCCAAATAATTTCCAGGGCACTGACCCAAACACACTCATCTGGGGCCAAGTTACTATGCCAGATGAAGTGTTATCCATGCAACTGCCACCTACATCCTCATCCTCCTGAGAGCAACACAGCAGGGAGGTGCTCCAGTGAATCCCCATTTCAGAGTGCACAGCCAGCCTTGGCACAGCCTCCTTGGTAGAGCTTGGAGTTAACCTGAGCTCCATGCCAGGAGATGAGGTTGTTTCAAGTACTTTTTTACTTTGACTCTGTWTTGGCTGACTGAACTATTTCTAGTGAAACAAATACAAAGCACYGCTCTAGCTATCTGCTGATTTCTGAACTGAAGGCAGACTGCATCAGTAACATTTTCATGAGCTGGCTGAATGCTGTGAACCAGCTCCTGTGTTTGGAAAAAAAGGTTAAAACTCATYCCTTCAGAGGTGCTTCTATTCAACAGGTTCCACATTAAAGCTGGCACCCAGCCTTTCAAAAGCCCCATGGTGCACCAGCACTCTGACTCCCCASACAAGAACCATAGGGTCTTTATTAAAATCCTTATTTTACTGAAAATAAAAGCAATATCTAATACCTTAAAGCATTTGACTTAGGAATAGGGGCCCAGCTATCCTACTCTATCTTCTGAATTTCAACAAAGGCCACTCAAGCAAAAAGGCCCTTATTTTTAAGAAAAAACATACTTTTACATCAAACAACTGATACTTCTTTAAGCAATACTCTGTATGCAGATAAAAAAAATTAARTACCTCTTCCAAAATATACAAATCAACACAATCAGTCTAAAATTTGTATAATGTGTGGGTGATTTCAGTATGCTTTTCTAAAATTTTGTGGCATCTTCCACACAGAAAAGTGTAAGTTATGGACAGCCCTTAACACAATTCACTCCTGACCAGAGATGCATGATCGCTGCTTTTRTCTACCAGGGAGCCAGGTAAGTGATCTAATAAATGCTAAGATAATTCTGTACAGAATACTACAGATATTGGTACAGTCCTTAGGTGCTGGAGACAACTGATGACAAGAATAGCAGAGGCAGACTGAAGACATGCAATTATCTGACACTCTCTTGTGTCCAAAAACACTTCCCAATTTTCACCCTAAATATCTGGGGAGATAAGAATTATTTCATTGAAATGGTTGAATTAAGTTCTTAAGATGACTATCTTAATCATTCCTGTGATGATTTTGCACTTCACAGCTCTGATCTCAAACTGAAGCTGCATTTTTCACCAAAAAAATCTTCTGTTGGCAAGCAACAGGCATACTAAACTAAATTTGAGATTTATAAACCTAAGCATAATTTTAAAATAGAAAAATAAGAAAGCAGACCCACATTCACTGAAAGAAATAGTGCATAGGTGACATCTTGTGTCCATTTTGGTAAAAGTCTGAGCACTTCCTAACTGCACAAAGTCAATTTTTACTTCTTGGCTCCCTAACTGGGTTAGGTGTGGCAGTYAGATCCAAGCTTATGCCTTCAGCTGAGATGAATCCAAACTAAAAATTAACAATACACACACAGCTCTCCATTCTGACTTAAATGAACAGCCTACTTAACTATGTTTGGCAGTTAAGTCAATAATGCTCTCTATAAGGTCATTAAGTAGTCATAAAGTTTTGTAAAATTATTATCTAAGAAACTGCACCACACTTACCTGCATGTCCATCACCAAGCCAGTTATCTGTCATCACACCATGAAGGAAAATGCAGAAAAACCTGACAGACTACAACATTAATAAGCTGCAGACACACGGAGCCCACATAYGAAGATCTTTAATGTTCAAAATTAATACTACACTGTTTTAAGTTAAATTTCCAATGATCTAGAGATGTACAAGCTTTGTTTCAATAACTGCTTTTTGGCAGCCTTTCAAGTTCCCACCTCAAGTCATTACCCCAAGGGCTGATGGGTGCACTGGCTTTTCCTCCCTGATGAAACTGGCTGGTTAGAGACTCAGTCAGTCCTTGCATAAAGGCACGTTAAAGTTAAACAACAACAGATTCTTTCATTAGTTTAACACTGACATTTTGATTTTCTAACTGAAGAAATACCAGATTATTAAAAAAATACCAATATATTGCCAATGAGTCATAGATAAGAAGCTATTTCTTAAAGTGCAACAATGCAGGCTTTTAGTACTCCTCTCCCACCAAGGYGCTCAAAGAATCTGTTGTAGTAACTGCTGAGTAGAAACAATCACTGAACAATTTTAATATGATCAAGATGCTTTTAACAGTTCATGAATACATATAAAATAACACCCAGCATTTTCCCAGATCATGCATCCASGTTAGTCCTTACACCATATAGAGAACAAGCAACTGGAAGCTTTTAAATGACCAGTTTGAAAGTCAAGTCACAATTAGATTAACTAAATGCTCACAGCCAACGACTTGCAATCAAAGAAAACCATCATCTTAYACGTAACTAAATGCATCTTGTTACAGCTGTGGCTCAACAGGACCAGCAGGAATAGCAACTCACTCCATATAGTGGAATGCAACTAGAGATAATCTATTGATAAAGCTTCTCTACACGCCAGCTCTCCTGACTGCTATCTGGTTCAYAGCAATGTCACTGCTCCCTTTTTTCCACATGCTGTGCCGCCACAAATTGCTACAAGGAGACAGCAAGAGCACAGACAGAACAGGAACATCTGCAAGGATGGAGGTTCCACCCCCTCCTTGCCAATCATGTAAGTGTTTCATTGCCCTTACAGTAAAAACAGTCTTACATTTAAATGGAATGTCCTCTGCCTTATTTTGTGGAATTGGGTGTCCAGCTCCTGAGTCTTCAGCACAGAAAAGACATGGATGTGTTGGAGTTGGACCAGAGGAAGCCCACACAAATTATTGGAGGACTGGAAAACCTCCCTTTTCAGGAAAGATTGAGACAGTTGCGGACAAACTTTTTAGTCGGGCTTTTTGTATTAGGACAAGTGGTAATGGTTTAAACTAAAARAAGCTTGATTTAGCCTAGATGTAAGAAATATTTTTTTTTACAATGAGGGTGGGAAACACTGGCACAGGTTGCCCGAGAGGTGGTGGATGCTTCAACCCTGGAAACATTCAACAGGTTACAGGGCTCTGAGCAACCCAATTTAGTTGAAGATGTCCCTGCTCATTGCAGGTGAGTTGATAACTTTTCAAGGTCACTTACAATTCAAGCTGCCACGTGATTCTATGATGACACCCCAASGCTGCAGAATCCCAGCTCTCCATGTGACAGATGCTCCAACCCTTTAATCATCTTTGTGACCCTTGACTGGACTCTCTCCAGCATGTCCATATTCCCTTGTTACTTGGGAATCCAGAGCTGCATGCAGCCCCCACCATGCATCTCTCAAAGGCTGAGCAGACAGGAGCAACCACCTGCCTCAAACTGAGGGCAATGTTCTGGAGGCTGGTAGCCACTTTGGCCCTAATGGCACATTGCTGGCTCATGGTCAACTTCGTGTCCAGCAGGACACCCAGGGCCTTTTCTGGAAGAYGCTTTGCAGATTGTCAGTCCTGGTGCCTGAGGCTGTTCCTTGCCAAGAGCAGGAATCTGCACTTCCCTTTGCTGAGCTTCGCTCCTGAGCAGCCCATTTATCCAGCCTCTAAAGATCCCTCTGAATGGTGGCACAACCATCTGGTTTATCAACAACTCCTCCCAGTTTTGTATTCAAGATCTAAAAGAAAATTCAGGTGGAACTGCATAGCTCATGGAAATAGTGTTTCCCAGCATTCCCAAACCTASAAGCCCAGCTTCCTCAGGAAGTTGGCTCAGTGCTGATAATACAACAYTGCTTTCACAGACTCAGATGATTTGTACCCAGCAGGTAAAAGATCCCTCCATAATTTTCATGGAATGGCAGTGATTAGTCCTTTTTGCACATTAGCAGCTTGAACACACTAAAGTCAGTCTTAGCCCACACAAGAGCAGCTCAGTGAAGGAACCCAGAGAACACGAGGGACACTCAACCATCACACATTGAGATCTGCAGAGGCAGAACTCGAGTCCCCACATTGCACACTCTGGTAAGCACATTTATATGGGTCCTCCCTGCAAGCCACTCATTACCTTTTCAGGAAGGTTACACACTTACAAACTCCACAGRCTCCCCCTGGAACATTTGCTACATTTTAAAATAATTCCTTGATAAAACTGGTCTTTAAACAGGCAGAAACAGGAGAACAAAATATTTCTCAAACTTTGACGATGAGAAGGATACAACAATGCAGATCCAGTTAAACAGGAGCATGAACATGTAATCTGCTGGCCTTCCATCAAAAGCCCCTGAAAATAAAAAGAATTATGAAAGGTACTGAAATTTTGACAAAAAACAAACACAACTTTTATTTTTCAGAGTCTAAGAAAGCTCAGTAACAGTTGCTTTACATGCAGTCTGTGGTCTATTTCTTTTTTTTAATTTTAAAAAGCCTTAGAATAGAACAACCTACAGACTAAAAAGTAAGAMATTCAGCCTACTGTATTAGAGCACAAGCAGTGTCTATACTTAAAAAAGGACACACTGACTCTGGAGATAAGTAGTTTTAACTACATAATACTTCAAAATGGAGTTGGATGCCRTCCTTTGTATGAAACTGCGAGTTAGAAGCCCAGAATAAGGAAATACATGTGCACAGCAAAAGCAGAAACACCGAATTTAATGACTGARTCATGTGAAAACCAGCCCTTACTTAGGCAAATTGCATCCTCTTTGCATCATGTAGTCAGACTCAGGAGATACAGTTTTGATACTCCAGAAAAAATTAGAACACATGGCAAGGAGGGTACACATGTGCAGCACATTCTGTTCTTTCTTCTCTACAAACTCCCCTGCTTGTCTAACGCACCATTTCAAATATGTGTCATTTTTTTCAGTATACAGGAAACAAAAATAATACTGTAACATTCCCTGCAGGTCRTATTAAATGAAATTATCTCCAGATGCTCAGTTGAGTTTAAGACCYGACATGGACATTGATTAAAAAAAATAACTCCCTAACTCCCTGCAAACATGAAAATCTGAAGCTCTCACTCTTGTTAACTGTGGCAAAAGGCTGGCAGAGAACTCGGCATCTGTACAAGACTCCCATCAACTTTCATAAAAAACCCAGGCAGGCAAAGAAAGCCTGATAATATTGCTGAAAAAGACCCAGACTGGTGAGGGTGAAACACAGTGACAGCAGGAATGACAGTGACACACTCAGCACATCATGGACAAGCTGAATTACATACTTTTAATTAAACATCAAAATGCCTAGAAAGAATGCCACTGTTTAATGTTAGCACTGGTCAGATTCATRCAAGTATTTTTAAAGGAAGAAAATCTACTTTTAAGCATTAGCTTTTTAGAATAGCCAATGGAAAACTAAAATATCAGTAATATTAGGTAAGTCCAGCCAATGCAACTGCATGACAGGAAAAAAGCCACTTTGAAAAATATATCAGAAAGTTTTAAAGTTTTAAAACTACATAAACTGAAGTTTTCTTCCTTACTGTTGCCATACAACAAATAGAAACAAATAAAGAGAAAAAGCTGACTAAGGCTGTAGAAACGCCAGCTCAGGAATCCTTCCAAAACAGGAAGAAATCRAAGTTATAATTATTCTCTTAAATTTTTTCACTTCTCATTATCTAGGAAATTGTTAACAAGAATATTTAAATTGACTTTTCAATGAATATCTACGGAAAGTGGACTACAAACTGCCAGAAAGCTCAGCACCAGTGYAGGGTGAGCTCTATCCCATGGGTCCTGCCATAAAACCCAGGGTATAATCCAGTSATCTGGGAAGAGCTGCAGACCCATAATCCTATCATTCATACTGCTGGGGAGTGAAATCTGCATATTCTGCTTACTCTGTTGATACTTGTTATGTTCTTCTCCAACCAAAACAAAACAAAAACACATCAATCTCCCTTTCCTTCAGAAGTTACAGGTCAGCCTGTTAGGAAAGTACAAGCACAACACAAAACCATATGGATATTTCTGACTGCTAAATTTGAAGCTTGCATGCAGCAACAGTGTATGCTCAAAAACTATACATAATGCTGAAAACAGAAGTTCCACTTTCTCAGTTTCACAACAGAAGGAGGCATAGACCAATGCTGCTTCTGCCTGTAAACTTTATCAGCTACGTATACACCTTTTAAATGCAGAARGAATCAAGCCTTTTTTACAGAAAGGTCAACCTAACCAAGGACTTCATTTATACCCAGAAAAATAAGTGCAATATAAAAGAAATGCATTAGATCAAACAACACAGCTGACTTCCCAGTTTCAAAATCCACATGCAGAAATTTATTCCCTTTCATGAGATACATGCCACAGCACAGGCAACTAGAGCATTTTGTAGTATATCTACAAGCAGTGAGCTCTTTTAGTTTGCATAATAAACCAGGAGCTCTTGCTACACCTATCTTTGCCCAGTCAGAACTGCCAGCACACTCATGTGCTCATAATCTACTGCAGAAAGKCTCAAAGAGAAGCAGGAACCGTTTATAGCTATTAAAGTACTTAACTTTCACTAAAAAAACAACCAAACATAATCTGGCACTACTCCTCCCTTTCCCTGCGACTCTTCTTAAGACTTAAATATGATTCCACAATACTCTCTGGATGGCAGGTCTACCAGGRATCTCCTCTCTCGTGGGACTTCCCAAACATCACCTTGCAATGYGTTCCCCTTTACACCATCAGTTCTAAGACTTCATTAGTACCATACTGAAATTCTTGTTCACAAAGGCTTTCAGGAGGAGTCTGGCTTTACAAATACTTTTTTATGTCAATTGAACCAATTTTTGTCTAGCTTTAATGAACTGGGCAGTGCAAAGGAAACCAGTTTTCAAGCTACCTTGCACCAACAATCCCTTTTTTTGAGAGAAACGACCCATTATCTGATCTCCTTTTTTTCACTTAATTTTCCCTCGTAACATAAAATCCTTCTAGTTTCTTAGCTTTTCCACATATCTGTTAGGCAGAGGGGTAGACTTCCTTTGTAGAAGGTAGCTCTCAATTCAACATGAACAATAGAATAACACAAGTAAGCATCCCTGTTAAAACACGAAAAACTGAGATTATTATCTCCCAATGGGTAAACCCATTACTACACTATGCTCTAACCTCCCTCTGATAAAAGACATCAGATATAAAAAAATAAAAGTAAACATCATCTTTTAGTTTGTCTCACTCAACTTCCTGAAATCCAACAACTAAATGCACCAGGCCCTCCTTCTGAAACAAGTGTCAAGTCCGGATCCTAAATGGCCAAAGGGAAGGAGACAGCCACAGAAAATCAGTTTTCAGAGCAGTTGCATGTTGACCAATATAAGTGGGCACAGAGATGAGCCATCTCTTATCAGCTCCAGGCAGAGCTCACCAGGTGCATACAAYTGAATGCATAACATACCTGTTTCTAATCTTGATGAATATTGATACAAGAAATATAAATTCACCAAGTAGAGAAATCCCGTTCCAGGTCCCACCGGGAAGAAGAAAGTTGCTGTTATCGGCCGCCAGATCTGTCCGGATCAAAAGAGAAAGATATATTTATAAAGTGCAGAATGAAATCATATGCACAGGCTTTTTGTTTACATTCATTACTTGATAATGAATGAAAACTTGGAACATCAAGAAGATTAAAAATAGCTCAAGCATCACTGGCTGCTGCTTCAGCAGCTTTTACAGTTGTGCCATTTTTTTCAATCTGATAAGCAAAGCTGTTAAGACTACACCAGAAATAACAATCAACTTTCCAAGCTGCTTTCCATSACATCTTTGCAGTAGTGAATCTTAACTGCAGTGCAAAAGGGACACACTGGCATGGATGCTTCCCTGTTTTAAAAACAGACATACAAAACCCATTCTTCYCTGCTGAACAGAAGCCAAGGAATTTACAGCTTTTAGTGTCCCATTCCAGACAGTACACACTACTCTGGGCATTTTGGTTCTGCTCTGGGACAGTCTCCCAGCTATGAATTTTGGGCACAGCCAACTGCATGCCAGCACGTGGCAAGGACAGAAAATGTCTGGTCATTCATCAATGCGCTCCTCAAACAGCAACATTTCCAAACTGAGTATTAGGATCCTGAAATCACAGTTCAAGAAAGAATACCAGAACTAGAGGTAAAACCAGTTATTTGTGCTACTAAATTTTGGGGACAAAACATGAATCAAGGTACAGATAGAGCCATGGCTGTAATTTTCTTTTTTTTAGTCAGCCTTCTACAGTGAAGATATAATGGGACAATATCATAGAAACTTCAAGATTGAAATATTTTCCTTCATTTTCAACTAATCCAGAGAGTGCTCTTCCCAGCACTGAACCTGTAACATCACAGTGCAAGGAAAAGAATGTCCAGTTTGTGACCACTTTTGTTATTGCTAATGGACCCAGAAACACTGCATGGCATGTCTGACACCTCAAGGTGTTAGCTGCTAGTGTACATGGACCATACCTAAGCACAGAAGCTGACAATCCCAAACAGAACCTTTACCAACTTCCAAACCAGAAGGTGCAAAAGATGCACCTCTTTACAGAATTAGAGAACAGGTCATGTTAAAAGGCACCACAGTGGGTCATCTGGGCCAACCTCCCTGCTTAAGTAGGGTCATCCTGGAGCACATTACACAGGATTGCACACAGACAGTTCTTGAATATCTCCAAAGAGGCAGATTTCACAGCCTCCCTGGTMAATCTGTTCCAGTGCATGGTCACCTAGTTCAGATGGAACTTTCTGTGCATCAGTTTCTGCCTGTAGCCACTTATCCATCTTCTGACACCTCCCTTCTTGATACTTATTGAAATTGATGAGGACCCCTCTGAGTTGTCTCTTCTCGAGGCTGAACAGGCCCARCTCCCTCAGTCATTCCTCATTAGAGAGATGCTCCAGTTCCTTGATCACCTTTGTTGTGTTCCACTGGACCCRCCCCAGGAGCTCCATGTCTCTCTTGCAGCTCTGCCTCAAAAGCTCCTGGGCCACCTGCAGTCTGGGATATTCGCATACCCTGTAACTGCAGTWACAGCTCCCAAAGTCACGGCCACACGATGACAGAGAGCTGGGCAAGTCACCTGTAGCCACAGCCATAGAATTCCTTGGCACAACAACCAACACCCGCCAGAACAACTCCCACAAGAATTTTGAGAAAAATCAGGCCAGAATGAGACACGAGATGAACTACAGGACTGCCAGGGACAAGAGCCCTCCTTCTGTCACTCTGGCAGGGGCGCGCAGCCCGTCGCTGCTATGGGGGCCCGGGGCCTGCGGGCAGAGCACCGGCTAAATCCGGGCTGAGCCTGCAGGCCCTGTCCAGGTTGAGCGGGAAAGCGGCTCARCTCCTGCCGGAGGGGCTCTGGTCACCCCGGCCACCCCTGGGCAATGTCTCAGTGCGTGGCTCCTCCAGCGCGGCCGCGGAGACGGGGGAGCGACCGGCCCCGAGCGCAGACCAAGCGAGGCCCCGCAGCGCAGCCGTGCACTACAGCTCCCAGAAGGCCGTGCGCGCACCGGGCCACGCTGAGCTATGGTGCTGGCGCCGCGGGGCACGCCGGGAGCGGTAGTGAGGCCCGTACCTGGAAGCGGTGGATGAAGGCGTCGGGCCAGAGGAAAAGGTTGACGGGGCTGACGAGGCCCAGCTTGCCCACGAGCGGCACGGCGATGGAGCCRGCGAACCAGTAGCGGGTGATCAGCGGGATACTTCGGAACCAGTCCCCCAGGTCCGACATGTCGCCGCTACGTCTGGCCGCCGAGGCCTCGCCAAACCGACCGCTGAGGACGAGACGAGACGAGACGAAAGTTCAGCCGCTCCCGCCGCCGCCCGGTCACGGAGGAGACCCCGAGCCAGACGTGGCGCCACCGAATTCGGCCGAGCCGCCGCCGCCGCTTCCGGCCCCGCCCCGGCCGCCGGGTGTCCCGCCCGGGGGTGGAGCGGGGAGCGATCCGCCGCTACCGGGAGACGAGGCCTTCGGGCTAGCTAGTGGCCCTTTCACCGAAAGGGACTTGTAATGSGGAATGTGGGGAACAGGAGGGAACCGGCAGCAGGTCCTGCGCCCGCGACAACGTGCAAAAGCCGTGTTCTGAGTGACCTATTACACTGCGTTATAAATACATTTGCCTGCGAGGACGCGACGTTTTTACTCCACTTYATTGATAGCCCGGCACTAGCCGTGCTCTGCTCCTCCGTTGTTACCCASGCCCCGGCGCGACTCCCCCCAGGGAAACTACAACTCCCAGCAACCCCCGAGGCTGCAGTTGGGGGTGGGTCTATTCCCCGATATATAAGGGGGGGGGGTGGTCCTCCCCCTTCCGGCTCTCTCCATTGGTGAAGCCGGAGCGGGCTGTACCACMTGTGCGGCGCCCCCCGGCGCGGAGCGTGGGCGGAGCTGTGAGGGCAGCGCGGGAGCGGCGGCGCCGGGCGGGGATGGAGCGCTGCGATCTGGGCGATCGGCGGCACGGGCCCGTCTGGACCCGCAAGGCCGGGGCGGCCGCACCGCGGGGGTAACGGGGCCGGGCCGGGGGAGGAGACTGCCCGAGATGAGCGGGCGAACKGGACAGGGCCGGCCCGGGCCCGCCTGAGCCTCTGCAGGGTAGTTAAAAGGGCAGCCCGGGGATACCCGGTTAGATAATGAAAGAGCACATTCCTCTTGAATTACACAATTGTTAGGATGAGAGGGGACCTCTAGAGATCATCCAGTCCAACCCCACTGCGAGGCAGAGTCACCTAGAGCAGGTTACCATAGGAACCTGTCTTGGTGGGTTTGGAATGTCTCCGGAGAGGGAGACTCCATGACCTCCCTGGGCAGCCTGTTCAGTGCTCTGCCACCCTAAGTGTAAAAAAGTTCTCTCATGTTGAGGTGAAACTTACTGTGTTTTAGTTTAGGGCCTTTGCTCCTCYTCCTGTCTCTGGGCACCACCGGAAAGAGTCTGGCACCATCCCCTTGGCTCCCGCCTTTGAGATATTTATTTGCATTAATGARATGCCCTCTTGAAGGCAGAACAGGTCCTCAAGGAGGCTGTAAAACCTCCATGCTTAGGCTGCTCACAGCTTSGCTGGGCACTTACCCCAGTTCAGTGCTTCGGTTTCGGTTGTATTGAATAAAATGCCATGAGGAAATTCCCAGAGTTTAATCGCAGTGTGGTGTGCTGTGTAAATACTGCCTGGTCTAAACTGAAGAGCAGCAGCACAAACGCTGCTTTGGTTGCCTCTGTGCTGGGGAGTTCTGGGTGCAGCTCCTTGAACTCATAACTGTTTTCCTGCGTTCAGTGGCAGGGAATCTTTTAAAAGTCAGAGAACAACGCTGCGAAGGTCATGGGAGGTGCTGTAGCTGCAGTGATAAATACTTGTGTTCCAGGGTGGTTCAAGAAGCAGAAGTTATACTTCATATGTTAGGGTCTTTAATGTCATAACCCCCCACACACATCAGTAGATTTTAATTATAATTTAAAATATCTTTCTAATTTCACTTTTTGTGGCGCTTTTGTTGAAGAAAACAAGGGCTTAACAGTGAGGTGCAATTAGTTTTGTCTCTAGTCTACACCATGGCTGTATGACCTTTTTTTCTGGTGTTCACTCAGTCCTTGTAATATGCAAGTCCTTGCAATATGCACAACCGCATGYAAGTTCTGGGTAGCATATCCAGTGTCTCAGAAAGTTATCAGCATCTTCTGTAACTTGGCCATCTTCTGTTGAACATCTTCTGTTCTTGGCCAGAGCATTCTGCAAGAGCTCTGCACTCTTAAAACACCCTGCCAATATCCTGCACACTTTTAGGTGTTTAGTTTGACTGTGAATTTRCATCCAAATGATAATAGAAAATAATTGGTTTGCTTAGTGTTAGACAATAAATCCAGGAGTAGCATGTCTCCCAAATCTTGATGTCTTGCTTCCTGGGAAAACCTTCTTTACAGCCTATTCTGCATGTTTCTGCACTGAGCTCCATTTTATGTGGACAGCATCATGCAAGGATAGAAATAGGAAACCATTTCTTCTCTAATATCTCAGATGAATAATAGTAAACAAGGCTTTTTCATAGAATCATTGCATGGTTTGTGTTGGAAAGGACTTTAAAAATCCTCTTCTTCCAACCCACATGCCATGGGCAGGCACACCTTCCACTAGACCGGGTTTCTTAGAGCACCACCCAGCCTGGCCTTGAACACTTCCAGCGAGGGAGCATCCCCAGCTCTGGGAAAGTGTCTGTGATTCAAAGTCTCACCACCCTCATAGTAAAGAATTTTTTCCCAATGTGTAATCTAAACCTACTCTCAGTCTGAAGCCATTCACCCTTACCCTGTCACTCCAGGCCTCTGCCAAAAGTCTCTCTCCACCTTTCTTATAGGCTCCCTTCAGATACTAGAAAGCCACAAATAGGTCACCCCAGAGCCTTCTCTTTTCTGGGCTTAACAATCCCAATGCTTTTGAAGGCTCTGAAAAGAAGTGATATTGAAGCTGATTTTCCCCATACCTAATCAGAGTGGTTTCTTACAGTAATGCACARCTTCTCAGTTTTCTGGCATGTTTCTTTGCAGTGGTAATGATGAGCCAGGTTTCTTGCTGAGTACTGAATTGGAGTTTCAGATTCATTGGTAGATGATACCTTAGCATATATTAGTGTTATTCATTCATAATGGAAATCAGGTAGCCAGGAACTGCACAAAAGGATCATGAATGGTGAATTTACCCAATCTGCTTTACGTGTCTCCTACCTACCTTCCAACCCAGTGAATTACTTCATTTGGGTATATTTTTTATATAAGAAATACATGATTTTCATGGAACATATTTCATAGAACATGGAATATCAGCATTGTAAAATCATAAGATAGTAACATTTTAATCCTATATCTTGCAGATATGCATGGTAATAAATGATTCTCAGCACGGTTGTTTTGCTGACTTTCTTCACAGAATTATAGTAAACATCATTCATAGTGTCCAAGGGTACCATTCAAAGACAATACATTTTCTGAATGTGGCTTTCAACAGTTCYGGGGATTCTCTCCTCGCTGGAGACCGCCAAGGGAATATATATGTTTTTGACTTGAATGGGAACAGGTAAGAATATTTTTATCGAGACATTTTAATTGTCTGAGACATCTGTAGCATTCAGGGGTGTGGAACTTGCCTGRACAGGATCCCACAGGTCGGGTTCTAACTAGATAGTTTTAAATAGCTAATCATCTGCTCAAGGCTGAAATTTCAACCCAGTGTCTTATATAGGATCCCTAAATATTTTTTCATTGGTATAGCTGCTCAAAAAGATCAGAGGCTTGTAACTGTAAGCTGAACAGCAATGTCATAGAGTTTAAATGCCACCACCAGAAGTTATCATTTGGCCAGTATGGWTCAATGGATAAGCCATGAATTGCAGTAGACTAGACCTAGTGTTTTTGTTTGCAAAAATTTATCAACCAGTCTTTCAGCTTTTCATTACTGAGTTTTAAAATACTAGCACTGATTTTTAGATCTGTTATAATTGGATATGATTTACTTACTCCCTTTTTTTGAGTTGATTTATTTTTCTCTCTGTGAAAKACATTGAAACTGATTAAGTTGTTACTTCACTTGACATCAAATGAACCAAAGTTTCCTAGTAYGATGAGAATGTGTGTTTTTAAATAGGTTCAACCTTGTTCAGAGAACAATGCAAGCTTGCACTGCTTTGGCATTTAATCTTCGGAGAAAGACAGAGTTCCTTGTGGCTTTGGCAGATTATTCTGTTAAGTGCTTTGATACAGGTAAGGAGAAATTTCAAAGCTTAGATGCTGTCTGTACTGGCATGAAAACATACAATTTTTGTTTTGGTCTTAAATTTTTGGGTAGWTTATTTTATGGAAATACTATGTATTTCATGCCATCTGTCTGAAAAAGAAAMGTTTGGGCCCATGTTGGTTATTGTCCTGTGGGTAAATGAACCTAAATGAACCCTTTGCTTTGTGAGTTTTTTATTTCCACTGAGTCACACAGACAACTGAAGTCCACCACAGAATTACGTATGTTACCTTTTTTTTAAGTAGTTTTTTATATGTTTGCTTAGAATGAGGTACTCTATTAAACCAAAACCAGTTGACAGTATGTTMGTTTGCAACTGAACAAGTTCTTAAYTATATTTCCAGTAAAATATTTGAACAAAGGACAATATACACTAAAAGAAATGTTAATACTTTTGAGTATTCTAGTAGATCTACATATTTTTATTCAAAAGCWATATTAAAAATTGACTTCACAGACCATCTGTGTGTCTCTGTCTTGATTAGAAGTCAAATGGTAAAGGGCAGTGACAAGTAATTCTTCATGAATTATTCTTTACCTGTTAGAAAGTGCAGTTCTAATGTCTCMATTCTATCCAAATATAAATGGGATTTAAATCTTTTTAAAAAGCAGTAAGAATCAGTCATCTAAAATTTTAGGGTTTGAGTTTGAGATTATCTATGAAGATTTTAATGTAACACAATGTTCCTCAAAATAGAGGAAGAGTCAGAGGTAAGGTCTGAAATCCTCTGCACTTTCTTCCTTTCAGCAACAGCAAAACTTAGATGTTTGGGTGGACTTACAGGAATCTTCACTATCCAGAGAGTACTGCATGTTTATGTAGTGCTGTTTCCAGATATCAGGTCATACTGAAGAATGTTCTGAAACACAAATGGTACTCATCTAAGCCAGTGCTGGGTGAACTATCCTTAGAGGGAGTATTAGTACTTAGCTGATGGGCTCCATCCCATTTAGAAGACATACTCTAATCCCATGTCACTTCTCAGGTGATGATAGCTTTAAGCACTGCAATGTCTGTAGGCACAGCAGAAAGTTTGACTGTTAGTCTTTATGAGCTGCTTTATAGCCATTTCCTATCTTTGATGCTGCAGCAATAGCTGGAACCACTCCATGGGCTGCCAGGCAAACCACCCAGTGTAAACAGTGTAATTGCCACAAGTGCAGTTTGGTTACTGAGAGAAGATTAGTGGTCATGCAGTCACAAGTGCGAGACATTGTAGTTGGAGGAACCATTTCATTAGAATGAAGTGCACAGTGTAAAAATGTTTTGGATTCTAAAAGAATTAATGAGGTGTTGCTTTCTGACTCTGCCTTTCTATAGTCATGGCCAGTTGTCATTAAACCATTCTTCTTTGCACCTGTAAATAGTTYTGTAATCATTCACACATTCTGTCCACAAGTAAAAACAAGTGCAGAATTCTAACTAGAACATTCAGCTTCTGTGGGTGTTCACATCAGATATTCTATGAGGCATGCTGAACTTAACTGATCACGTTGTTCATCACTTTTTTAAGATTGATTTWTAGGCTAAATTAAACAAGTCTGTGCAAGCTGGCTTTCTGTGCAGAACTGAGCATAACTTATAAAATYTGTGAAATGGAGATGAGGAGAAGTTTGTGCCTCTCTAAGGTRTAATAGCCATGTGAAGACTGATACCTTTGTTTTTTGTTTATTTGGCTGTGATGGTAAATGGTTGTATACGAGTTATGCTTTAAAGTCCCTTTCACAGCATAGTGCTGGCAATAAAGTAKTAATTTTGTATCTTTTTCATCAACTTCTGCAGAAAGCCAGGAGCTAGTTAGTTGGATGAGAGGCCATGATTCTTCAGTGTCTTCCATCTCTGTCCATGGCTCGGGCAAGTATGCCATTACTACTTCTGCTGATACAGCACAGCTGTGGGACTTGGACACCTTTCAAAGAATAAGAAAGCTGAATGTTCGTCAGTCTGTGGGTATACAAAACGTGAGTAAAGAGCAATTGCTAAAGGATGAAAACAAACACACCACAGGAGGTATAACATCACATATTAAAATCACATTGCTTGTAAATGGTCTTTAAGGTACAGCTGAATCTTTTTTGTCTTCCTTGGGCATATCATCTTACCTGTCATCCTATCACATCACCCAGGCCACTGAAATCATGACTCAATAGTTGCAGAGATCTGCTGRGAACTTTTAAGGAGCCTCCACCTTAAGAGATACACAAAACTTGCTTCGATATGACATWGACTAACCCAATTTAACTTGGAAGTTGGAGCCATCTTCTAGGTTGACCTTGCTTTGGCCTAGGGTGCGTTCAGTGGACCTGTGTAGGTTGATTCCAACCTGAATGATAGTGGGATTTAAGGGTGTTGTTAAAAAAAGTTGTATTGTCATCATGGTAACTTCAAATGGTTACCACCACCTGCCCCATTCAGCTTCTTATTCCAAAGCTGTTCTTCTGTCCATGCATACAAAGCACTGAATGTGGGAGCAATCAAGGCTGAAAAGGAGCTCAGCAAAAGGAAACTGCTGCTTTTCAGCCTAATGGTTTCCTTGCTTTTGTTGCACACTGGAACAGCATGGGAGGAGAAGKATAACACGTTTGTGTCAGGGAGTGAGTGGTTTAAGTAGGTCTCCCTTAGTATTATGCTGCTTTAAACAGGTCTGCCTGCGCCACCAAATGTCACACTGCAGTCTGTACTACAGAAAGTCCTGACACAGTGCCCGAGCATGGCTTGTGCACGTGCTGCCCTGCAGTGAATAATCTGACAAACACCACTTCMAGGTTCTCATCAGGCTGGTCACTAAACAGCCATGCTGCTTTTGCAGAGAGGAAGGCTATTCATTTGAGTGTGCKCATCCAGTTCTGGGTCAGGCAGAAATTCTGTCACCTTAGAACAGTCAAATAACAATTACTGTTAAAGATCATCCATAAATGTTTGTTTGTTTGTTTTATTTAAACCATTGTATAGTTCATGTTGCTAAAATAATTATAACATCTTTCCTCCAAAGAGGGATACATTTCTGTAGTGGACACAAGATTTTTCTACTTCTCAGTATTTTCTTCTTGTAGGCTATGTGTAGGGACTTCTTATTGGTAAAAGGCTCTTGGAATTTGGTAGGATCAGTGTGGAAAYAACCTTTAAAGCCAAACTAGTGATTATGACTGAATTAATAGATCATGTTTGGGAAATGAGAACCTGCTCTCTTGGTTTTGGTGGTACATTACGTAGGATGTTATGCAAATAATCTRGATTTCATTTTCCTGTCTTTTGAATAATGGTACTTACTCTCATGCCATAATCGAAGACATACAGATAAATAAGTCCTTTACTGAAGATTAGATTTATTATTAGACCACAGGCCTGACACTCAGTGTGCAAAGCTGGATTATTGTTTGTTCTCTTAGCCAGTGTAGCAGTGTCACACCAGTCTTGTGTGGTTTTTGATGCCCCTTAAGCCCAGTTGCACTCCAGCAACCTTCTATTAGGTATGGGGCAGAGCTCATTTAAAGAGACAAAGACTTGAGTTGCACAGGGAACAGACAGCAGGTGAGACAAATGAGAAGAAGACAACACATCCACAGKGACCATTTTCAAAGCAACACTGATTTTTCAACGGCTGCTTGTGACCATCCTGTAGTATTTTTCTATGACAAAGCAGAAAATTAGCAACTATGCAGTACTCCAGTTTACCAAAATTTAAACTGCATTCAGCTGCTCTCAATTCATTGGTCTTCCTCGGGGTCCCTGAAGGAGGACAGACAGCTCAGTCTGTCTGAAGATAAATGACTCTGGTAGCTGAGRTGACTCTTTGTCCCACAGGTAACTTTTGCTCACTGTCAAGTGACTCATTTTTCTTGAATGTCCAAATTTCAGTCACTAAGATGAAACCCACCCCATGTAYCCAGATTTCCAGATTTTCAAGGCCCCAAGAGACCATTCAAACCAAAACTATGAACTTTRTAGACTGTTAATCACAGCCAGTGAATACTTCAGCTAGGCCATCAATATTCAGATACCAGAAGACTTTTTTGGTTTAACCTTCAAAATTATAGAYACTAGGAATTTGCTGCAGCTGCACATCTGCTGCCAAAATAGAAACCTCTGGTCTAAACCAGTAATTTATCATTAAGCAAGAAWGTACCTGATGACATTCAAAAATATATACAATCCAATTGTTTTCTCTTTTTTKAAACAGATTACATATAAACAATAAATCTGTTGAGAATAATTGAAAATAATACATATTTGCAGACTTTTTGTTTCATCTTCATTCATCCTCAAAATAAAATCTTAATTTCTTAGTTGGAGAATACATTGCCAAATTTTCCGCAATGTTTTTTACTTTTAATAGTTGTATATAAAACTAAGGAGTTAAAAGTCTAAAGATGAATGCTTCACAGAGTGCATTTGCAGGCTCTTAGTACTATTTGAATGCTGAAGGTAGTCTGTAGAACATGCAGCAGGCAGTTTTTGACTGAGCAGTTCTGGCTCAWGTATGTCATCCCCTGCTGCTCCTGGGTTCATGTCCCCAGCGTTTAAATTGCATCCTCTTTGGCACTCATCAGGAACAATGCAGCTTAACACTCACAAAAATAAGGCAGATAGAATTTAACTGTTATTTCAGTGAGCTAAACTGGCTTACYAAAGGGTACAACAAGTTTTAACCAATACAAAGACAGCAAGCCTACTCCTCTCTAGGCTGTCACACGGGACAGGGACCGGCTCCCTGTGGGATCCAAGTCTTGCACAGTTACAGTAATAGCCACACCTGCCATGTTTTATTTTGCCATGCACTTTGGTTGGTTTAAAATGTACTTTCTTGACAACATCCCAATTTTTTTTTCTTTTCCATATTCTTCCAGGTTTTTTTTCTTCCATTGAGCAACATCATTCTCAGCTGTTTCAAAGATAATTCTATTTTTGTTTGGGAATTTGATACTCTTCATTGTAAATACCAGTTRCCAACTCCTGTAGAAGGTTCTGTATTATTTTATAAGGTGTTTGCAGTTAC
This sequence comes from Malurus melanocephalus, assembly GCF_030028575.1. NCBI lineage: Eukaryota > Metazoa > Chordata > Aves > Passeriformes > Maluridae > Malurus > Malurus melanocephalus. Next base: position 5,454,968 of record NW_026623235.1, read on the forward strand.
CAGGTAAATTGCTATTTTAAAAATTCTRAAGGCAGACTAAAAAATCATGGTTTTAAACAGGTTCTCTTTTCTTTATTTGTAGTATTTTATGAAAGTACTGATATATGTACTCAATATATGGTAAGCCTTTGAATTCTGCTGTGACTGATCCTTTCAGCAAGGATCAATAGCAGTTTTTATTATAGTCCCATAGCAGTTGAAATAAATTAGATTGGTTTTTAGTGACCACTAAAATAAAGTTTAAACTATTCTTTGCTAAAGCAAATTTTATTATTTAAAATCTATTTTGTTCTTTCAGGAGAGTATCAGAGGAATAATGGCTGATTCAAAAGTGATTTTAGGGCATAGAACAAAATATGCTATCTCTCTCTGTAGCTAACACTAATTTGAATTGTAGTGTGCTTATGGAAACTTTACCTCATCTGTGATCCAGGGATGGCCGGACTTTGGTAGCTGGTGGGAAATCAAATCATCTTCAYTTATGGTGTTTAGAATCAAAGCAGCTGATAAGAATAATCCAGATGCCTGAGAAAGTGCGAGCTGTCCGTCTTCTGGAATTCCTCCCTGACAGTTTTGATGGGGGCTCCAATCAGGTCAGTTTATTCATAAAGCTTAAGACAGGAATATTTGATCAGTTGATTCAACACCTCTACTTTGAGGGCTTTTGGGGGGCACTGGGGATATGGGCCCGTATGATGCAAAAGGAAAGTTACCGTGCTGAATCTTTGCTCAATTGCTGCTTTAGCTTAATGGAATGTTATTGCTGAATTGGGTGTTCCACTTCATTTTACGCTGGCAGTATTAATGGATGAATCCTTTTAACTTACAGGTCCTTGGAGTGTTAAGTCAAGATAATATTATGAGATTTATCAATATWGAAACATGCAAACTTCTTTTTGACATTGGGAGTCCTGAAGAGGGAATTAGTACAGCAGTGATTAGCCCYAATGGACGGTATATTGCCTCAGTAATGGAAAATGGAAGTCTTAACTTATACAGTGTCCAAGCTTTGACTCAAGAAGGAAATAAGGTAAAGTATTTGACATTTCTTAAAACAGCRGTAAATTCCCTAGAAGTTGATATTTGCATATCTTTTGCATCAGCATTAGTTTGCAGACGTTTTGAAATGCCGTATTTAACAATACAAATAAAGAAAAAGTGATTTGTACAATTTCCTTCATAGTTCCTCCWGTCTGTCAGGTAACTTGATGTTTTTAAGATATCTATATCACTTTGATACTGGTGTTGGAAGAAGGGGGATATGGTCTTTCTACAGCAATTTGTGTGCATCAGTTTCTTTTYGTGATGATATTTTGGAGGAGATGGAAACAGAATAATTGTGGTGTTTCTGTTCCATTTCCTATAGAAAATGTTTTGCAACTTATGCTCTCTTAAACTGTGGGCATGAATGGTGCTTTTGTTACTGTGATTTTGTTCTTCTTACCATGTTATTGGATACCAGTACCCATCATTTATGGCACAATTACACATACTCCTAATCCTTCCTAAATAACAAACATTCTAAATGCCAGTTCTTATTTTATTACATTAATTTATTAATGGGAGTCAGGTTTCTAAATACAGAATTCCATATATCTTTAATCATCATGTCTTTGAAGTAAACAGTAACCTGCTCTGGATAATGATGGAGTTGGAGCTRAGGAAGGATGCATGAAGATGTCACACACATTCCATTTGCACTTTTGCTGACGGTTTGACATGAACTGGGATATCCACTTTGTCATTTGCTTTCACAATCTCCAGAATTGAATTAATTAATACTTGCCTGACACTGAAGACTAATTAAAGTTTGTAAAGGTCTTCTGTATTCTTTTAACTGGTCCTATAGAAATGCAAAGTATTTTAATGACACTGAGCAACGCACTAAAGCAAATAGCCTGGACAGYACATGATACACATCTGTACTATCCCAATTATATTTTACTGTTTGCTAAGGAAGGAAATAACATGATGTTTGAGTTAGCTTGGAAGTTACATAAACCTTCTTATGGAGCAGTTTTATTCATGGAGATTCTTTTTCGGGAATATACAATCTGGATATGTTTATTTATGGTATAAATGTGTTTCTATTCTTCTTTTATGGCCATCAAACTCAAAAATGTGGCATATAGAATAAACAGCAAATTATATTTCTGTGTAATCTCTTACAAGATTTTAACCAAASTATTTGCATTTAATACTAGCCTCCACCATCCCTGTTCAAGATTGTAGAAGATGGGCCCAAGTACACATCAGAGGCAAATAAACTGATAAAAAAAGTGACTTCAGGAAGGCCAGAGGGGCAAAGGTCAGAGRGGCCATGGAAATCCAAAGGAAGGAAAATTAAAAGCCGATTGTTAAAACTGCAAGCAAATGCATCACTTGAAAATAAAGAGGTAGRAAGAAGTTCCAAATATTTTGTCCTTCAGTCTGCAGCATTTATATATGATTACCATTGCTTTAAAAAAGAAATTCAGGCACTGATGCACTTGGRTATTTGAGTAGAGTGGGAATTAAGGAAATTTTAGTACCATTTTCTCTCTCTACTTAGCCCATTCTCCTACAGTATGTGACACAGGCAAAACTGTCTCCAGTCATCTTGGGGTACCTCTGCAGTTGTTTAAGCAGCTTGTGACACATCTGGATATTTGCTAGATCTCGTCTGCTTCCCTGCAGAAAGCAAACTGGCACCTCTAAAACATCTGCCTAGAATCCATTTCCTTTTTTTCTTTATTATTTAGAAGATTAATTTCTGTTACATTTATATCCCTCTGTCATTGCTGTGCCATTTCTGTATTTATGTTGTTCCTTATATGTGTGTGTGTACATATATATGTATGTCTATGTATAGATGTATATTTCCATCTATCTACCTACCTACCTATCTATATACCTATAAATRTATATATTTGTTCCTGTTAATGTGTCACCATATGATCTACTTCTTATGTCAGTATTCTTTATGGTTTACTATATCCATCATTTAATAGTTCATAGCTTTGTCAGTTTGTGTCTGATGTATTTCTGACTGAAATCAATGGCAGCTGTTCTTTGAGTTCGGAAGTCAATAAATGATGTTTTGAATTATCTTTTTGTTGTTGAAAGATGTTGTAGAACTGTGTAAAAGATAGCAATATGTTTGATTTTTTTTGTTTTACACTATGTCAGAACTTCAGTATTTAGCCACTCTCATTGATTAAAGTGCAAAGAAAGAGAAAATGGTTACATCACTTATTGATCTGTTTTGTAGAACGAATTGCCAGGTGGATTAAACAAGAAACGTCTCCAGGCCTTATTGAAAGGATTTGGAGAATATCCAGCCAAGTACAGGTATTTTTTGTGTGCATGTTCRTACTTGCACAAAATAAAATTGCTTGTGGTTTACCAGCTTATGAAAGAAGTTGCTTGACTAAGGCTGCATTTTAATTGCAGGATGTTTGTTTGGCGTTCCTTATTACAACTTCCTGAAAACCACTTGGCATTCAGTAGCCTCGTAGATAGGGGAATCCACAGTGCATTCGTAAATATTCACAAAGAGTATCCCATCAAAAGCAGGAAACTGCTAAGAGTTCTACAGAGGTAAAATATGTATTTGTATTTATTTAAATATTACAGATTTTTATTTTCATATAGTGATGTGAAATGTATCCAGTAGCTGGATTCAGCTGTAAGGAAAATTTTAAAATGAAATAGTAGTGCTCTCATGCAATTTTGTATTGGTAACTCATACAATCTTGCATCTGTCTCAAACTTTACAGTCTTTCTATATTGTGGTTGTAAAATACATACTATATTTTTGTTTGGTTTTGGATGGATGTTTTCTAAACCTTTGTTTGCCTTTGTGTACAGGACCTTGTCAGCTCTAGCTCACTGGTCTGCTATCTTTGCTGAGACACCTTACATGCCTTTGCTAGCATTCCCATTTGTAAAATTATTCCAGAACAACCAGCTGATCTGCTTTGAAGTTGTTGCTACAGTAGTAGGTAAGCAATGACTTCAAAAACTCAATATGCTGCAACATGTTTAAGCTTTCCCATGCAAAAGAGCTTTTCCTGCTGAAATGAATAAAGTATTTCCTAAGRGGTCAGCAGACTCTCTTCTAAAGGTGTTACCAGGAATTAGTATGGAGCTTAAAACAAAAACCTCAATATATTAGACTTCCTTTTGCAGTGTTTCTAGCAAAAAGTTAGCAGTTTTAACAGTATTTGTAAAGTCTAATTGTAATGTATCTAGTATTTGCAAACCCAAAAGTATCTAGCATAGTTATATTGTAATAATTAAGTCTCTGAGGCATGGGAAAAGTAGTCACAGCCACCCACCCCTAACTCCCAGTCAAAAGGATATGATCTCTTTCAAGGTTTTATTGTGTTCTGTTGTCTTGAGCATGTGGTAACTCAAAACTGCACATTTGTCTGAACACTGGCTATGGCTGTCTTCTGAGGAAACATTCTAAATTAAAGTACTTTACACTTAAATTAGTTGTTGCAGCTGCTGCTAAGTCTACAGAAGATATGTGCTGCCAAGCATACATACCCACTTAGCAAAACACATGCTGTTGATGAATAAGTATCCAAGTTTAAAGAAATTATTCTTAGTACGTTAAAAATTACTTGATCCAGGCTGTAGTTTTGTGAGACAGAAAAACTGGTTTAAGTATTCCCATCTGCCTCCCATGCCTTAGTCCCACAGCTCAGAGACTCATTTTATATTTGAGCCAGATTAGTTCTTCAATCTGGTTCACAGTGTACTGACACAAAAACACATGCCAGTGCAGCTGGAGGAGAGCAGTGTACTGTGGGAATGGTTCAGGAATACTAGGAAAGAGAAGAGATGGGAATATCTTAAATAGGTTTTGCTGCCTGAAACARACTCTGAAATTCGTCACCTTTATAACCAAACTTTTAGGTTGTCATGAATCTTTCACTCTGGRTTCCAAGGGATTGTGTTCAGCTTCTTATTCTCTTTCAGTTAATTTTTGTCAGCACTGGTTTGAGTACTTTCCCAATCCTCCAGTTAATGTCCTTGGTATGATTGAAAATGTTTTGGCACATCAYGACAAAGAACTACTTCAGCATTTAATAAAATACAAAGTGACTTCACAGGTAATATTCTAGCCAGCCTTTGTATACAAAAATGTACTACAATGAATAATAGTACACCAGTCTTTTATTTTGATGTGTTTCTAGTTTGGGAGAGTTTTCATTAAATAACAGTTAACTATATGCGAGAGTAAAGAATATATCATTGCTTTCCTGTTGTTTTTCCTTGGCCATGATCATATGCATATTACTGTTGTTCTTTAAAAGTTCTTTGCTTTTGAGTCCACATTGCTTTAAAATCCACTCATTAAGTTATAAATGTACCTTTTTTTTCACATGCATAGGTGTAATGAATTAATTTTATAATCCCTRTTTATCATTAGGGATATTTTTAGCTTGGCAAACCCAAAATTTAGACACCCAGTGAAATAAGAAATGTATTTATAATCACCCCAAATTAATTTTGAATGTTTATCGTGGGTGATGAAACTTRCCTTGAAATGTTCTAGTTTATTTCCTCTTTTTTTCATAAATGAATAGATTCTTTGTATAAGGCAAGAAAAGTTATATTACTTCTTTAAAAGGAATAGTAAAATTGTACTAATGGATTATTTTGTCAATTTTCCCAAATAATTTAGGTTTATGCTTGGCCTCTCCTAGAAACATTGTTATCTGAGGTTCTAACAAGAGAAGAATGGCTGAAAGTGTTCGACAATATTTTCTCCAACCATCCTTCATACTTTCTAATGATTGTTGTTGCCTATATTATATGTTCCAGAGCTCCCTTGCTCCACTGTAATCAAGCAGAAGATTTTGAGGTAAACATCTTTATATTTAAGTCAATCATCTGGAAAATATGTATAAAACATTGTATCAGTTGTTAGGTTACAAGGAGATCCATTTCCACATTARTATATTAATTCATCATCTGGTACTTGACAAATACACAATAAAGGAATAAAACATTGACCTATTTCCTGCAGTTTCATGCAAGGAAAACTATAAAAGCTTTCATAAGTTTTCTAATGTCACTAAAAGCCATTTTTAAAATAGTTCATAAACCAAAAAATWATTCTGTCTCTTTTTTGAGGATCCAGTATGGACTTCTGCCTCTGGAGACAATACACAATAATTCTGTTATGTTGTTTTATTATCCTCTGGTCAGATTTTCAAAATTAGGCAGTATTATTGGATGTTCTSTGAAGCTCAATTAAAATGTTTCCTTATGTTTAACATTACATGGTACGCTCAGTTTTTTCTTATGAAAATATCTCTGTAGGCAACCAAAGGTTTCCACCTCTAAAATGTGCTTATGAGCAGTTAGTYTGACTGACATCAAACAGACAATATTATTGCTATGTTTAATAATGACCAATTTAGAGTTTCTCTTGGTGGATAAAATCTTTGACAGAAAGAATAGTCCTGCAAGAAGAGAAAATTACAAGCTTCATGGTTAAACACTGGTGGGTTTATCCAGTGGTAGGAGTCACTGTGTGGCCTGTTGGACAGTCCAAATTGACAYCTAGCTTCCCAGATCCCTTACACAGCTGTCATTTGAGGAGAAGGAAAAGCCACCAGAGTGAGCTTTCACATCTTGAAGAAGTTTGGCTCAAGTCACTTGAGCTGGTGATAATTTATGAATTGATAGGAAAACCTAAAAAACTCTTTTTTTAAATTAACTTTAAATACATATCCTGCTAATTTTCCTCATTATTACCAAATATGTGTATTAAAAGTAAATATCTATGTAAAAATATGTAAAAGTGCATAATATTTTGTAGAATGTAAATGACAGCATGTCTCTTACAGTATTTCTTTCATCATCGTAACAACCTGGACATTAATGTTGTGATTAAAGAAGCCTATCATCTTATGGAGACTACACCACTGGATATCCATCCACAGCGTATGCTTGATGACTTCATACCACTTACAAAAGGACAGTACCCTGTATTTAATAAATATCCCACGTTCATTGTGGAYTATCAAGCTCGGGAACGAGAGAAGATCAGACAGGATGAAATTGAATACTTGCGAGAGAGGTATTAGTGGGAAATTGAAGACAGTCTCAGACTGGGAAGGACAGGTGGATGTAATTGCCTTTGTATGTTGTAATGTGTGTGCTTGAGAAGAGARAAGATCCAAGAAAAGGACTTTAAATAGCTGCTAAAGGTTGACAGTTACTTGGTTTGACATGTTTTTAAGTAAAATTGTCATATTGTCTTAAATAAAAGATRTTTGCTAATTAGCAGAAAATACTGGATCACAAGTCACCCAAATTGGAAGCTCATAGCCAGAGACTAAACCTCTGTTGACCTTGTGGGGTCCAAATTTTGAAGGGGCAGGAGTTCTTAGCTTGCTATTGAAATYAGTGGGTATCATGATGCCAAGGCACCCTTAGAAACACGTTTTTGTTAGAAAGGCAAGGAAGAAATACCTGCACTCATCTATAATGCCCTGTTGTCTCTAACAGGCAGTATTGTAAATCTTCCTCGTGTACTTTATTGCTACAAAGGGGATGCCATATGCTTTCATGTCATTTCATTGCGGCAGTTCTTTGTGTCATCAGTTTCAAAGTAATCAAGTAATTTCTTGATATTTGGCTTGAATTATTAACATGTTACCTCCTTCTGTTTAGACAATTAGCACATGAATCAGAAGCCAAAGCACAGAAACAGAAAGCAGAAGATGAAGCCTGGTATCGAAAGCAGAAATTACTTCAAGAAGCTGAAGAACAGAGGCGAAAAATCCTACTGGAAGAAGAAGAGAGGCTGGCAGAACAGAGGCAGAGGTATTAGAATATAAGAAGCATGAGGGGCCTGGCTACTGTATGCTGCTATTATATTTTTAACCATGAGTAAAGGAGAAATAGCCACTAATTGGTATAAATTGTAATGTGGKATATCTGTGGTCTGGTGGGTCATATTTTGATGTGGGAATTAAGTGATCTGGGTTGTATTACTGCTCGCCTATTAATCCCTTGAGGGAATACAGCAGTAGAGGTCAACTCACTTCGTATTTTTGTCTCAGCTCCCAGCCATTTGTCTGGTTCCTTTGGATTGGGAAGTCTCTTAAACAGAGAGTTTAATTGCTGTGTGTGTGCACACAGAGACTTTAGACTTGCACTTGTGGACAGGCTCACACTGCAGATATGAGTCACTTAAAGGGTCAGTGACTATGCAATCTTGTATTTCTAGTGGATCTAGAAAAAAGTCTGCTTTATGTATCAGTTGATGAGCAGAGAGTTGTGATAGTAATGAAGCTGAACTGTTAGTTTGTACATTTTGCAGTTGTGAAGGTTTGAGATTATTTCATCATCTCCATAGTTTCTTAGATCAACTACAGGTAATCATAGAATCATTTAAGTTGAAAATTACCTTTAAGATCATCAAGTCTATAACTGTTAACCCGGCACTGTCAACTCCACCACTAAACCATKTGCCTAACCAGCACGTTTCTGAGCACGTCTCCTAAACCTCTGTAACCTGCAGAGTTTGTTTTAAAGAGGACAGCAAGACTTTATTGACAAACTAATTCTTGAGTTTGTGGTTTTGTACCTTGAAAGAGTTTGATATTTACCAAATAAACTTGGAACTAATTTTGTATAGCAAGAGGTACCAGTACACTGGCAGTTATTCTAAGTAGTTTCCAGTTTTGGATCGTTGCAATATTAAACTAGTACTTGTTTAAGTGGAACAGAAACAGGGCACAGGACTTCAAAGTTTAACTGGAGACATTGCCCTTAGAAGATATTTGTGTATCTGTGAATTTAATTTTGTCTCATAAATGAAAACTGCACAATTTACAGCCGTGAAAGCAACTGTCCTAAGATTTATAAGTTAGAGATGAGCTCATAGTAACTAAAGGCTAATTGCATTGAGATTTTGTGCTTTTTGGTACTGGCCTTTTACATAAAYTAGTTCCCTTGTTTCTGTTTATTTTGGCTTTGAAGTCTTGCTGTTATGAAAAGAAAACTGAAAGTAAAGGAACTGCAACTTCTAGATGCTTCAAGAAGGCGTTTTCTGAACTACCAGCAAGACCAGCTTCAAATGGAACTGAAACGTCTCGATGATGAAATTGCAAGAAAGGTTGAGTACTGCTCAAGCAATTCTTTTCTGTAAGGTTTAACAGTGAAAATAAACAGAAATTTTTAGTTGATATACTGTGATTTGTTAGCCCAGAGGTGTATTTAGYATTAGGTGGACTGCTTTAAGTGGTAAATGCATAATTTAACAGTTTCATTTGGCACTTAGTATGTTCCTCTGGCTTGCTTTAACTGGCAAAATTSCTGAGAAAACCCAGATTCACCTCATTACTGGCAGTGTTGAAAAATGTAATGAGCTTCTTAAAGGACTAGTGAATTCTCAGCTGTCTGTGGGCTGTATGTCCAGATTGCAAATTAACTCTGCCATTGATTGAGAGACTCTGCAGTGGCCTCTGGCCAGGCCTGGCCCTGCTTCTGAGTTACTGACTCGAGCACCATGGCATACACGTGCAACTGATGGGCACAAATTGAGCCTTTGCAGGGCTATTCCTTGTGTCTGGGCAGCACACTTTGCAGAGCACAGTGCAGCTCTGTGTGGTTGTTTCCTTGTTCAGAGAGCTGTAACCCTCCTTAGCTCAAGCTCAGTACAGGTTCTGCAGGTGCAACATGGCCACTTCCCCTTCTGCCTACTGTCCTCCACAGCATTCTGGCTTTAGAGACTCCTTGCTCGATTCAGAGCTGCATCTGGCAGGTTATTAGCATGAGATAAGAAATGATATTTCCATGACATAGCTTGGCTAGATGCAAAACTCTTCCTGTGCCTCTTGTACACCTTGCCCTGTGCTTTTGTTATGCATTATTTTCCRTTCTTCATATGACAGAAASTCAACTGGAACTTAGGGKTGTGGGGGTTTGAACATKCTTCTTGATAATGTTTTTTTAAAGCAGAAGAATTTCTTGACTGTATTTTCATGTGTGTCTCTTCTCCACAAGGCATCTATGAGAGACCAGGAAACAGCTGCTGCTGTTCAGGATATCGAACTACAACGGATGGAACTTGAATCACAAAAGCAGCTTTTTGAACAGGTAATTATTAGGGAACTATACTAAATATAAACATTTAATGGTTCTACCTTYTAAGATACTTGATTTGATTGTGTCCATTCARCCAGACTTTGTGAGGAAAAAGGGTGCCTTTTTTTTTCTTTTTGCTATTTCATACCWTTTTTTTGATAAATCCTCTGTTGATAAAAGCATTAGCAGAACTCACTATTATCTTRGGGAGTTTTGGGTGAAAATACTCATATCCTCTCTATTTTATTCTCCTATGATGAGGTGTCATTTGGTTGATGCAGGGCTTAGCTGTGTGCTCAACTGCTTGAGGGAAGTGAGGAACATGTAAATAAGAACTAAGTCTATAACAATGTGTTCCTCATCCCAGGAACTACCACTTTTTCATCTTTGATATCCAGACATATCTACATTTTCTGGAGAGARCATTATAGCAGATTGATGTAGGTGATGAAAAAGTGTCTACTTACCAACATCATCAATAAGGAAAAAGGAATTYATCAGGAATGTGCARTTCCTTTCTGAAATTATTCRTTTATTCAGGAATATGGCTGTTCARTAATGAAGGGTTTWATCAGTAATTCTGTTTAAAGTTAAATATTAGTTAATTATTGTAAATAATAATTACAAATTACTGGAAATTTGGATCCCAATGGAAGGCTTTAGAAATGTTCATTTTGGTTAAAAATACTAAGTTAGGTGTTTAGAAATCACAGCTMCATGTGCCCATCTTGAGTGTGCATAGATCCAATGGAATAAAGCAGAGGTAGACATCCAGCTATCTGACCCTTATTTTGAAACATGTCAGCTTATATTTGGGTTTTTTTWAAGCTTTTGGTCATATACYTTTTATAATCCATACTGAGCATGACTGGGCTAAAATTCTATTATCATTTATGTATTCAATACACAGCCAACTGTATTGTGGCTACATAACACAAACCAGGCTAACCTCATTTGTATTCCAGTACTTGTAAAGTCAGCTCYCTAAGGGAACTAATTCTACAGTGATCATCCTCTCTAGGCCAGAAAGGTGGCAGTTATTTAACTAGCTGAGGATCTCTGTTTGCCCACAAGAGTCTGTGCAGACAGGCTTTCCCTGCACTGTTTCGCTGCCATCAATGAGGGTCCCTAYTCCTGCTTTGAAGGCTGTGTAAGTTGACTTTGCCTCAGTTGCTCAGTAGATTCCCACAGGCCTGAGAAGGGGTTATGACTTTTCCAGAAAATTGTGTAGATGTGCCCTGGTGAAWGTGAAGAAAAGGTGGTATGCTAAAATGCTGTTGCTAGATCTGCTGCTGGGTTGTACTACTTTGGCAAACCATCTCTGCATTCACGCTGYAGATGTGTTTATTACAAGTCCCAGTACCATGAAACACAATATTTGTGAACCATTTGGGGATTTTGGCTAAAATTTGCCATAAATGGCAGAATATTTTCATGATTAATTAGTTCATTTCATTTCAAATTCTGCTTTTATTCTCTAGAGTAATCCAGAGAATGGAATAACATCCCCTGTCATGATTCAGGCCACTGTTATGACTCATGCTTCATCTAATTCCAAGTGGATAAAACAGCAGGGACTATGACTTTCTTGGACAGTTATGATATGTAGTGGGATGAGATGTGTGGATATATGCAAATATGAGTTTAATGAAATTTTAATAAATGTTAAAGAGATGGAATCACAAATGTGAACTAGTAGCTTAGCAACAATAATTTTTGTTTGTGTACTTGGCAGCATCTAATCAAAGACCAAGAGGCAGTTAGAAAGGAAATGAAAGAAGAGGTGGATGTCCATCGAAGAAAGGTGGATCTGGAAGATCAACGTGTTCAGAGATTGATAGAAATAGACAGACAAGAAATACAGAAAGCTCATGCAGTAAGATGATTGGATCTTAACATGTGTTTTGGGGAGTCACTATGCTAACTTGTACAAGAAGTACTGGTCACTAGTATTTTGATTGCAATTAACTAGTTCAAGTTAATGTGGAAATACTTTTCTAAAGAAATTATCATTTCTAGATACCTATATTAATAGATTAAGATTCTGTGTTTAGAGGTTTTCAGAAATCTGAGTGAAGTGTCCAGACAAGTACATATATATTTTTATATATCTCCTGGACCTGTGAGGAATATAAACTTTTTGTTTTTTTTTTTAGTGCTTTTCAAAACAAGTCATCCTCCTTTTAAGGAACATGTTTTGTTTATAACCATAATGAAACAAAAGACAGCCTCAAAGGAAATTTCAGTTGGTAGTACTTGGCAGGAAATTCAGCTGTAGAAGCTGTCTTCTATATCACAGTAATGAATGTAGTTTGACATTAGGAATTGCTCAGATTTTCAAGCTCAAAACTTGTAACTGCACAGTTGGAAAAATAGTTGCAGCTATCCCACTGCCCATATGCTTGGCATCTACATTTGTATATTGTCTAGAAATAAACATATGGGTCTGAATTTTTGTAAACAGCATTTGATTTTTGGAAGCAGATGGATGTGGGTGAAAGTATTGGCATTYAGGTATTAATCTTATGTCAGCTGCACCTGTTAGTGAGTGGCTCTAGCAGGGACATCTGACAGTGACACTGGAGAACACCTCAGTTTGTCTTGCCTGGTCTGTAGGTAAGGTTGTGCAATTGGAATTGACTGAATTTCTGATAAGAAAGGTATTTTATTAGGTGGCTGAAGAAAATTTAGCCAAAGCTGAGCGGAAGCACATTGACGCCGACTGGAGGCTGCAAGCGCAGCGGAGACTCAGGCGTGATGACCAGGACCGGGAGAAATGCTACCAAGAGATTGTCAAGCGCCTGCATGACAACAGGGTGAAAGAAGCTGAACTGCTGAAGGCCATGAGAGAGACAGAAGAAAAAAAGGTATTTGCATACTTTCTTTTTCTAAGTGGGCMTGGCAAAAATGTAACTGTCTCTTGCCTGTAACAGAGAGAGCATAAAGCTGAAAGGTATTAGAGAAATATTTTGTTAGAAATCTCCTTTTCTGTTTCAACTGGAAGTCTCTGGAAGCACTAGAGTGAATTGGTAAGGGTGTTTTAGATTTAGGAAAGCATATTCCTCTTTCTGTAAGTGCCTCTTTTTTTTTTCTCTGACCCAAGACTTTTACATTTCTCCAGGTGTTTGAATGACACATTTTTTAAAACAAAGCATTCACACAGCTTAATAATATATTTTGATTTTAGGGTGACGTGTAATCTGTAATAATCCAGATGATTCTATTTGTTGCTTTTTTCTTGCAACACATCTGTTGAAGACATTTAACATCTCTGTTACACAGTGGGAAGATGTTACACGTAAAAAAGCTCAACTGAAGGAAGAGCAGAAGGYGGCTGCTGCTGCAGATGAGCACAGGAAGCAGTTCTTAGATGATAAAACGAATGATGCRTTAGAATTGGCTGAAAAGCTGCAAAGGGAAGATGGGAATTTTGGTGAGCATGTAGATAATAGAGTTCTGTGCAGATGTTGGCATGAAGCATTCAACAACAAATGAACTGTCCAATACTGGGGAAAAACTTAAGCATAAGTGCTTTCTGGCAATATTCTTTCATGAAACAGGTACGTCAGGATAGACTTGGAAAGAAATCTCAGATAGGATTTATCAGATGCAGCAATATAAATGGCATTTTTYGGACAAGCACAGGTTTAGCTCATCMTAAGACAATTTTAAGATTGCATCCATTAGAAATTTTCTGTCAAGTAATGTTGTCCTGTGATGACATACAGTATTATACCAGGAAATTACTTTTTTACATCCTTCTCAGCTGCTGTATCTGTGTGTTTTTGCAATATTTCTCCTATCCCCCCTACCATGTTTCCAAGGCTCACATAAAATTASTGATTAATGTTAAGGTTAGGTGATTAGTATTGCTTTGGGCAAACTTTTTCAGCCTTTGTCCTTATTTACTTAAAGTTTTTGTATGGAGTAATTTGCAACTGCACATGATTAAAATGGGTGGCTCCTAAAACTGCAAGCGTAAGTAGCCATATTCCATATGATCATAGTGGCCCATTTGTCAGAAGATTAATTATACAGGAAGAAACAGCACATGTAATTTCTTAAAGAGCTTTAATTTCTTAAAGGGAATTTTAAGAAGTTAATGAAATTACAGAGCTGTAATTTCTTAAAATGAAATGCAGTGATGCATAGCTTTGACCCAAAGAGTAGAAACACCGACCTCTAATTCTGAGCAAATTGTACTTGACATTAGCTTGAGTGGGTGATTGTTCTTGCTTTGCTTCCTGGAGAAAAACTGTTTTACCTCCAGCTAGAAAAATTCACTAGAAACTTAAATATTTTACATTTGCAAAGAATCCTTCTTTCCATTTCCCACAGAGAGAGTGCGCGATTTAAAGGCCAGGTGTACAGAGAGAGAGGCAGAAGTCCAGCAGGTGCCAAGGTCTGAAAACATCAGTCTCAATGATTTGTCTGCATTTACACCATCACGCAGTAAGTTTCCAAGTTAGGACTCTCTTTCAGTTTTCGTTTCAGAAGCATTGCTGGGACACCTGGCTGTGTGATTGAGTCATTATCTGCGTAGGTGTTTAGTGGATGGATAGTAAACCAGTTTATTGTTGTGTTCTGTTTCACACCTGCAGAAAATGTCTTTGCTACCAGAGGCAGCACAAGCCTGAAGTGTGTCACGTTATGAGAGTGGTCCTAGTAAATCTCAGCCTAGTTTAGTCACCTGATAATCTTGTCTCTGCTTTTCCTGTCTTAATAGCTGGGTATGATTTGGGAATGTTGAGAAGATGTAGAGCTGTCTTTCATCAAAATCTGACTGGGAGTTTTAGTGAAGAATTAGTCTAATCATTTCCTCTGGTCTGTCCTAGCCACTCTGGCAGTTGAAAGCACAGTTTAAAATCCTATACACCTTAAATACAAAAGTCTGCAGGCAATGGGAATCTCTGGAYCTGCTGTAGCCCCCATTAAAATCTRACTTGGTAGCCCAACAGGGGCACTGCTTTCAAAGAACTTGCTCTTACAGATCTGAGGGCTGCTTCACATACAGTGACACTGAAACCCAGTATTTCTCTACCAGAGGTATCTGTTTTCCAACAAGTATTTGTAGTGCTTATGGAAAAGCATTAGTTGCAATGTTAAGTCCAAGTTTCTTGCACTTCAGTGTCTTCAGGCAGAAGACGAGCAGAACTGGCCCGCCAGGAGCGGGAGCTGATGGCAGAAGTCTGGCGGCTCAGACAAAGGCTCACCTCACAGGCACAAGCCAGACACCGTCCAGCTCATTTCCCAGCTACATCATGGTCACCTTGAGMTGGTTTGCTCTGGACCTTAGCTGTACGTTCAAATGAGTAATCAGTGAAAAGCTAAATATGTATAGTGTGATTCAGGATGGATCATAGTCTGTTTAATAAAGACTTTTGGAGATATTCTTATGTAAGAATAAAATGCTAGCTAGAAAATGTKTTATTTGTAACCTCCTTGTTATTTTTACTTCTAAAATAAACTCAGTTTTTACCATGAAGTTCCTGCATGAGCAGTATTTGTATACTTGTTTTTTCTGGTGGTTGCCCTGACTTGAAGAAACAAGCCACTGTTAAAATGTTGGTTTTATCAGTGATGTGTAAGTGGATTTTACAGGTTGCAGCAGGGAAATTTGCAATTAGAGAAAAAAAATCCCTTCCGGGGAGAGCCAAACACTGAAACCAAGGCCCAGAGAGGGTGTGGAGCACCTGCTGCTGGAGATGTGTGCAATTGTTATGCATATTAGCAGGTTCATTTCATAAGAAAGAAGGGGAGAGAGGATCTAAATAAATACCTTGCTCTTTATAGTGCTTGTGATACTTGAGGGCTAGTGCTTTTGATCCAAGAGTCAAGAACATTATGTAGTGTTACAGTAAAAAAGAAAAGGTACAAGTAAATTAAAGTGAATCATTCGTAATTGCTACACACAATGCTGATACAGGGCTAGATTTGAGCCTGCAAAAATAGGAGGACTGGGATCTTAATTTATTCTGCTTCCCCTGGGGTTTTGCAGACGCTCTTTGGCGCAGCAGTATGGGAGCAGGACTGTTCATGGTGGCTCTAGGGGCTGAGGCACTGGGCAGACCCATACCTCTAACCACCAGCTTTTTGTCACCTGGGGCTGGGAACAGCCTCTCTGCTTCTCCTTAACTTACATGAAGACCAAAATGCACAGAGGTACTTGGTTATCCTTGCCTTAGCATCCTCTGCATCTGGAACTTGAAACAGCCACATTAGCAGCAACCACGATGCATGGAAATCTCATTGCAGGCCTCAAAGAAGAGGCATCGTTCCTTTTCCAAGGGAGAAAAACRCAACAGGCCAGGATCATCTCGGAGGCAGAGGGAGTAGATGAAAAAATTCGTCTTTTTCTGATGATTGTTTTGGAGTTTACATATGATTATTTTTATATTTAAAGGGAAATAATAGACTCGCTGAGGTTTTGGCCTGCATCTTGGGCCATATGTGTACGTGCTTACGGTCTGTAAAAATGCTAAATGTGCATAAACCAGAGTGTTTCCCTCAAGCCGCCGCTGCTGTCCTGCCGTGTCCCCACAGCAGCTCCTGGGCACAGCGTGACCCCAGGTGTGCCCACTGCCCCCGCAGGAGCCATTTCCCCATCCCACATCCCTGTAGGGACTCACAGACAGCTCAGAGGCTGAAAACCGTCCGCCAAAATGTAAAACCATTGTGGAAAACACCCCCGCGAACCCACCGCCGGGACTGACACGCCCTGGACCTGCAACTGCCATTTCGGAAATCGCGACAGGCACGACATGGCACTCACCGAGGGCTCAGAGCGAGGTGTCCTGCGCGTTTGTCGCCGCTAAAAGCGCGGGGGAGGTGGCCGAGGGCAAAAAAAGCGCTGCCCGCCTTTGCCCCGTGTGAGGATCGAACTCACGACCTTCAGATTATGAGACTGACGCGCTACCTACTGCGCTAACGAGGCGGCTGCGAAGTTTCCCTCCGTATGGGCCCTCGATCCTACCGGCGGCCTCGCTCCCCGCAGGAGCCGCGGGAGGACACGGCCCCGCTCGGCGCCTCCTCCGCCCACACGGCTCCACCGGGCGGGATCCCGTGCTGGCAGCGATCMTGTGGGAGCGCAGGGTGACAGCGGGTCTTCGCTAGGGTGGCAGTGTGAGGGCCCATGGGACAACCTGTGAGGAGCCCCGCCGTGACCATGTGGGGGACCAGGGTGACCCTGAGGGACACCGGGGTGACCATTAGAGATCCTGGTCCCCGATCGGCGTTGGCAGGGCACAGTCCTGCATGTCAAGGTAATTAGATGGCATCATTTTCGGCCTAATTGCGCAGAACAGGTCAGGAGATAATTAGTGACTTTCGTCCGCGTCTGGCAGCTGAGGGCGGATGTTGGGGGCGGAGGGAGGGACGGGGTAGTTTGTAAAATCACCCCAGGAACTCAGGRCGGCCCCGGCCCYGCCATCGCCCCGCCTCGGCCGCACTTGAGTGGGTTCTGCCCTTCGTCGCGGCGGGATTGATACCCGAGCCGTTTCCTACCCTTCTCTCTTTTTTCACATATTTGTTTGCCTCATCTATACCTGCAATTACTTTTTTTTCCCCACCCGATGGGGCACCTGACATAGGCACGGAATCTGTGGAGCTGCCCTGACAAACTGTCCCTGTGCGTCCCTGAAGACAGCCGTGCTCCCGAGSCGGGGCGGCGGGACCCTTTCCCTGCCCACACATGGCTTCAGCAGCCCTCGGCCCTTCCAGGARCCCCGGCTGGCAGCTCCCCTCGGTCCCCTCTGGAGCCGGGGCACGGAGCTGCGAGGGGCGAGGGCCAGCCCGTGTGAGGGAAGTGTGTCACACGTGGCTCTGCAGCCAGGCACGCACACAGGTATGGACACCTCGGGCAGGTGCCCTCCCGCCCCGCCTCTCCCGGGTCAGCCCAGCCGGCCCGGCTGCCCCCAGGCTCTGGCCTGTCATCCTTCTGCAACCCATCCACCTAATGACACAGCAGAGAGCTGCCAAGGGGACAACGTGACTCCAGAAGCTGCAGCCTGGGAAAAAAAAAAAAAAAAAAAAAAAAAAAAAAAAAGAAACCAACCGAACAACCTTAAATGTGCACAATCAGGTGATGAGTGTTTGTATTTCTGATGCTTTGACGCCAGCTCACAACCCTTCCTCCACGTAATTTTCAGGATGTTTGGGAAGGGGTGTTTTAATAGGATGAGGTAGTCACAAAGCTTTAAAGAAATAAGTGAGTGAATCGTCTATGGTAATAGCAACATACTCCGGACTGGGCACAGTGACGAAGTTCACATCTATTTTTAAGCCTGCCTGGCAGCATGTAGGTGCAGAAGAGAGCCCATGACCCTTTTTGCTGTTCKGAAGCCATGCACATGGCTGCTGTCTCTGTTCCAGTTCAACATCAGAGCTGTTKTTTCTTCCTAACGAGTGCTATGGGAAGACAGAGAAGCCTCAAGCTGTTTTAAAGATTGTGCAACGATGTTTGGGAGCCTACCTGCTTTTGCTTGAGTGCTTTCCTCACTCACATTTCACAGGATGCGACAGGAAGGGAAATACAATCGAATCCGACAACCGTGGTAAATTGGACTCGAATCCTTCATATGCCCTGGGGCTGAGGTGGGTGCCCCTCAGATAAGCAATCTAATCAGCTTTGCACTTGTGTCCCATCTGGAAACAGATTGTTGCCGGAGTACACCACCACCTGAGAAGCAAGCTTCAGGTTTGTTTTGAAGATAATTGTACAGACAAATTCAGGGAGTGTGAATTTGCCTGCGGTAATAAGATCTCTTTATTTTTATTCATAGTTAATTCGTTCAGCCAAGGTGATTTCATGCCAGAATGCAGTCTTCAAACAAGAAGCAGGATTGCACTGCCTGTGGCACGCATATGTATGGTGCCTACCCGGCAGATTGGCTGGTGCGACAAAGAGCCATGAACCACCCCAGACACATGGGTAAGATACGGAAAAGGCTGGAGGATATCAAGAACCAGTCCTCGAAGTTGACAAAAGTGGATTTCAGCCACAACGAAAGCATAAGATTGGCCACCGATGCCTTCTTGGATGGTGGGACGGACTCTTATCTCGAAACTCTAAGCAGAGAGGGCGAGGTGGATTTCCTCTCCTCGGTGGAAGCTCGGTACATCAAGGATAACGCCAAGGAGTCTTACTATGCACAGGAGTCCTCAGCCACCGACGGGGCGGCTGTGCCAAACCAGAACGATGCCAAGTCACTTCCTTCAGGGACCTACTTCCCCACCATTTCTGACAGCARTGAGTCGGCTCTGCTCCACACATGGATTACAGCCGAGAAGCCCTATTTAAAGGAAAAATCCACCGCCACTGTGTATTTCCAAACAGAGAAAAACAGCAACATAAGAGACATCATACGCCGGCACATCCACAAGACCACTCAGGTATGGGGAGAGAATTGCTGTTTCCTCTGCACTTGGTTGTCTCCATGCTTTTAAAAAGGTCAGGTGAACATGGTGTTTAATTTAAGGCAGTCTTGTGAATTGCAGTGTAGCTTTGCTCTAGAAAGTGGCTATGAAGAGCCTGTTATTGAACACAGGCAGTGTTTTCTTTAAAATATTCTTTTAACTCATGCCAATACTTTTTTATGTTGATGGTTTAAAAAAAAAAAACACTCCCTCTTCTCTCTTCTAACCTGCCATGTACGCAGTGGATTGAATATGATGTAGAAAGGGCAGCTTGGCTCTGTCCCCTCTCATATATCCCCAGCAGGACAGTTTGATATCTGTTCAGACCATTGCACCATTAATGAGAATTAAGCCTAAGAGAGCTCTCAGCCATTAGGAATTGTTCTAGGGGATTTGTGGGAGATGTGGGTGAAGGGGAGGCCAAAGAAAGGCAGGTGCATCTGGTATGTGAGCAGCCATCCCCAGAGGAAGGAAGGTACTCAGAAAATAGATCTTTCATCCCTAATGTGTTGCCTGTATCAGTTAAAATGTCATGTGGGCTCCATACAGAGACTCTGCAGTGTAACTTGGCACTTGGGAAAGGTGCATATGATGCCCCTKACTACGTACAGGTGATGGGGGCCACAAAAGTGCCAGCCACAAGCCAAAGGCAGGCTGCCCACATTCTGGGAAACCAGAAACTGAGCMGCTGGAGGGGGGACAGAAAGCTGCCATCGTGTGTGTTCTGGCAGCTCYCTTGTTTTCCTGGAAAAAAAATTGATACTTCAGGTCCTGTATTTACCACCATCCAGGAGTTTTACCTTTACATAAATTCGAAAGTGCACCAGGAGTTTCAACCAAGAAATGGTCAGGAGCCAAGCCAGGATGTAATGGGGCTGCCCAGCACAGACTTCTGAGCCCTCTAGAGCCACAGGATTCCTTCCRCTTGTTATTGCCCTGCAAGGGCAGGTGTTGGGCCTGATAACACAGGGTGTAATGGCAGGGGAGAAGGATCCCTGTTGGCAACTGCTCTGTCAAACCCTACAAGAGCTTACCACATCAGGGGAATTACAGATCAGTCATTTTAAGTGGAGGCATCAGGAAGATGCAAAAACAAAATAAATGTCCCTGCAATAATAGGTATCAGGTAAAACATGAAATCAGACCTATTTTCTGTCCCAACAAGAGGAGACAAGGGGGAAAATTGGAAAAATGTAATAAAAYTCCATGGTTCACATGACCTTCTCARTCATCTAATTTACATTATAAGAGTGTGCTGAAGCAACACTAATAGCATAAATTTGTCAACTGCTTTTTGAACACAATTTTCCAAAGGCAGCATTTATTAATTAGCGTCTGGTAAGGGTCCATCCTTGATAGCCTAGTATTTGCTATATGCATTGAAAAATAACAGATTAAAAACTGTGTTTGTGGATGATATCAGACTCCAAAGGATTGGCAAGTAATACTATAATATTAACATATTTGTGGAATTGGTGCAAACCATAAAGTGAAATCTGGGGCTAAAGAAGCAAAAACTACTGCAAAAAAGAGAGGAAACTAAGGTGCAGAAATATAAATTGGGAACAGGTGGTGAAAAGCAGTACCAGAGAGAATGGTCTGGAGCTGGGGCGTTAACAGGAAGTGCAGATGTGAGATATTGGACATAATTGTGCTTACCAAGCCATGGCAGAGCTCTTTCTGAAGCATCAGGCTTTGGCAGCAGGAGGAAGGTGTGGGATCCTCACTGCTTCACAAATAGTTTGGCTGCCTGAAGAGGATGCTGGCTGCACAGGATGTGCCTGGTCTTGCAGGATATCCTCATGGTGGCAGGGRGAATAAGCTTGCTGTTAGGTGTGGGCATTGGCTTTGGAGTAAGATTCAGTGCAAGCTGGAAGCAATTAGTAAGACCTACAGAGTAGGTCTAGTAAGATCTACAGAGTAGATCTAATTAGTAAGATCTACAGAGATGCTGTAGAGTTTGTTTTGATTGAAGGTGAGCACAGTCATGTGGAGAAAAAAGCACCTCCTGAAGATAAGTCAGGTAATAGCTGGGCTGAATTGACCCTTTCCATGGGCAATAGCAGACATCAGACAAGAGCAGCACTTTCTAGTATAGAACTGGTTTTGTATCCCATTTGCAGTTCCCTTGATCCACGCTGCCTGCAGGCTGTGCATTTAAATAGGTGTCAGGGCTTTTATGCCTAGTCCTGAGACTTTTACACACTGTTCTGCCAGCTGTGAATTGGGGAGCATGCATGTGTGGTCAAATTGTAACAGTCCATAAATTAATGTTTTTTAAAAGAAACAGATGGAGCCGTTGGAGTCTATCACCCCACCAAAAACAACAGGGTGAGGGCTTTAAACCCCGGGCTGTCCAGGTGTAAGTGATAAAAGAAAAAGCATCGTCCAGGGATTCTTGCTGAATGTATGTGGTTTAGACACSTAGTCAGCCATTTGGCAAGGGCTATGGTCTTTTATTTTGGCTACATCCTTATCATTCTCTGATTAAAATTTCAATATATACCTTGTGCTCTCACCTACAGATTCTTRGGTCACCTTGGGTTATATGTTGTGTATTATATTTGTTTTATATGAGCAAGAAAACAAAACAACGTGTCTTATCAATTTAGTGATTCAGGCACTTAGGGAGAAAACCAGAAAAAATACCCATATATAAMTGAATATTTGTGTTTGTTGGAATATTTTTAAACAAATAAACTACATSGTAGTGTCCTCACAGCAACCTTAAGTTATGTAAATTGACTCTGCTAATGCCTCTGCTCTTTTCCTGAAGGTGTTGGCTATCGTGATGGATGTGTTCACAGACACTGAGATTCTTTGTGACCTCCTGGAGGCAGCCAATAAGCGCCTGGTCTTTGTCTACCTRTTGCTCGATCATGGCAGCATAGATCTTTTCTCGGAGATGTGCGACAAGTTGCAGATTGCTGAGGATCTCTTCAAGGTACTGTGTCTCTGTGAAGCTCTTAGGCTGAGATTTGTCTGCCTAACTTCAGGCACTTGGAGCTAGAAGCTCATGGTTATGCTAGGGTCAATCCACCTTCTAATTAAAAGGGAGCAAGAGATTTCTTGGGGTAGTGTTAGCGCACCCAATTCCTCTTTGAAGGTGCCTACGTTTTCCCATGGATATTATAGGAAGGTAAGGCATTTTCATTAGGCCCTCAGATGAAAATAATCTTGGCCCTGAAGTCTTAAACATGTCTTAAGTAGCCCAGTAGAATTATCTAACATCAGCATWAGAGCTGCTTCTGTTTAATAGCTCTGCAGCAGCTGTGGTCTGGCAGCCACGAGAACAAGGTGTGCAAAACTCTTTTGCATGGCCACAGCTTGGTTTCACTGAGTGGTTTCTGGTAAAATGTGTTAAAGCTCTCCTTTAGAGATAATGCCTCARATTGAACAGGCTGTTAGTTTAATCTGCCTTCATCTCTGTCAGAGGGAACTGGCTTTAAAAGGATCCTCCTAGAGATCGTTTCAGTTGTTGCTTGAGATGCTGTAGAGCACCTGTGACATCTCCCTGGGTGATCCTGCAGAGGCCACAGACCTCTGGAATGGCAGCTGTGGGCACACAGGGAACCTGAGGGCATCTTACATGCGCCAAACACCTGTTTTTCWACAGCTGAATTCCATCCTAAATATACAAAGAAACTGAAATTAATAAAGCATGTTAATAACTGTTTGCATGTTTGTTAATCCTCACTTCTAAGGAAGAGCAAGCTTGTGCTATTTATTGTAAGTCAGCTGCTACAGCACATAGGTTTCAACAATGTGCAAGTCAAATCCTTGATGCCACTCATTTACTAAGGTCTTGATTCTGCAAGGTGTGTGTGTGGACAGCAGAKTCAGGCCCTGAAAGGCACAAGGACAGTGCAGAGCATCCCATAGGCCAGCTGACTTGCTTCTGCCTTCACACATGTACCTGCATCTGGTCCCAAGGGACAGCATTTGTCTGGGCTGCTCCAGTCAGTAGCATGTGTGTCCTTGCAGGCCCAGATGGATTGGAGGAGTGGAGGTTTTGCCCTGCTGTGTCTTGCCACAGCCAATGTAAATCCAGGGAGTACAGCTACAGCAAATTGTTCCTGGGGTGTCAGTGGGAGCAGCTGTGGATGCATCCTGTGCTCCTTTTGGTCAGGGTAGGGTCATTACTGTTACACGGCACAGCTCCATCTGCATGAGCTTCTTTGCAGGTTTATATCCCCAGTGAAACAAGTAACCCCGTGACAAGTGAGAGACCTTGGCTAGCCTTCCTTTGGACATAAACCTCCCAATATCACATCAGAGAGTCCATGAAGAAATCTGACATTGGGGCAGTGAAGAGCTAAAAGCAGTGGGAGGAAAGAGCCCTCCCTGTCTGATTTTTAATTAAAAAGAAATGTAATTCACTCAATTTTATTTTCATTTACAGAATATTTCAGTCCGCAGTGTTACTGGAGAGGTTTACTGTGCCAAATCAGGCAGGAAATTTTCAGGACAAATACGAGAAAAATTTCTTATCTCTGACTGGAGATATGTGCTCTCTGGATCTTACAGGTGAGAAAAGCCATTGCAGTTCATGTCTAGGTATTCTTTTATGATTTTTAATACTTCTTCCCAAAAATGTGCTGTGGAAATTTTTGCACAAGGTAAGAAGTTTTTGTTCAAAAAAAACCGCCCTTATGTTTTCAAATATGTGCCATTTTTCAAAAATCCACTTAACTTGTTTTAAAGCTGCTATTAGGTCTTTATGGAGCATGGGTTTTAATTTAAGTGTTCGGAAGCTAATGTAAACAACTTTGCCAGTGCAGCCCTGGGGCAAAACTAGAAATGTGTACAGCTTAATATTATGTTTTCCTCATTGTTTGGGTTCTCAGGTGCTGTGATCATGAGACATGATACATTTCTGTCTCCCTCGGGATTCCTTAATGTAGCATATGTCACTCAGCTTATCTGAGGATTTGTTCTTCTTATGACAAATTTCATGATTAAAGGTAAAATAGAAATACTTCAGAGATTTACTGTTTTTCTCTGTTTCATTAATAGGCAGGCAATAAATATCTGCATAACTGCTGTGCCTCCACTTTTCTTGCTTTTAAAAAATTTTCCTGTTTGTTTGTTTGTTGATTTTTTGTTTTGTTTGTCCTGCTATAATTATTTCAGGTAGTGGATAATACCATCTCAACAACTGCATTTTTAATTAAGATTCTAGATCCTCTGGCCAGGGAATTTCAGGAGACCGAGCTTGCATCAAATAAATTAAGTTTCTAAGTATCAYGGCTATATAGATAAATTTCACAAATGACCAAGTGTATCCTGGAAATCCAGATACAAAAATGCAAGTTGTGATTATTTMATTTAAAGGATGCAATTGTTTTTCTGAATCCCAGTTTACTATTTGAAAGCTTAAATGCTTCTGGTCAGATAAAACTGTGCCACCAGGAAGATTACAGAACTACAGTCATGAAGGAAAAGGTGAATATGTGGGGATGGGCTGCAGGAGTTCAGATGCACACAGACACAGGATCCACTTTTCATTCCATTTCTAAATGAACCATCAGACAAAAATGGGTGGACACTCAGGGTTTGTTTTTTTTAATTGAGTGCTCTTTTGTTTTYTTGTTAATTTGGGTGTTTTTTAATCCCTCATCAAAGATGTTTAGAAATGCAACATCATATAACTTGTATAGAGTACAAGTGAAGGATATGTGGGAGAAGGACAGAACAAGATCAACTTTCTCTGGCCAAGATGATTCCTTTTGGTTTGTCGGTCAATACTAAAAAAACTTTCAAAAACACTCAAAAGTCCTGTGCAGTCACTTCTGTCTTTCTCTACTGCTGCTGAAAATCCTCTAAATCTCAGGAACTTTGTCAAAGTATGCAATTCTGTATCCAGCAAGCAAACAGAGAGTGGTGAGGAACAAGTCTATACACTTCAGCATACTCAGCGCCATTTTGCAATTCACATGGGCTAGAGCTGGCTGTCAATATGTGGCATTTCTTGCTAGTTCTCACTTTATTAATCTGAAAGATTTTTGTTATGCCTTAATCTTATCCACCAACCTCTTCAGGTGTAAACAAGAATGATGTTGAGTGAAACAGACCCAAACACTTCTGCAATGCGTTTGTTKGAAGTCAGATCTTAAAATTGACACTAAGATTTTAAAATACAACACCAAATTTCACCTAAGTGCTGTGCTATGCATGATGTTGTAATAGTTGGAGGAGGAATAGGCTGAGGAAATTAAATAGTCCTTCAGGACATATTTCTCTAAAAGGGACCCTGACTCACTGTTTCACAAAGTTTTTCAGGACAGAATGTATTTGCCTAATGGATAACAAAGACTGAATCAGGCAATTAATTAGAGACAAAGCAACCACCCCCCAGTCTGTGGCATCTCCAGCTCTGGAGTGTTTTTTTAAAAGAACATTAAAAAATCACTGCTTGGGTCAGTGTGGATAAGTGTGGTCCTGCTGAGTGGGCAGMCTGGAGCTGAGAAGCTTCTGAAGGCTGTTTGCACACATCAGCACAAGTGCAGGCGTGAGTGGTTTAAGTTAGAGTTTTACTCTCAACTTTTATTGCCAGTGTCTATGGTGAGGGGTAAGGATGCAGTATTTCTTTTTTCTGTCTCTCTGTCACTACCTCATCCTATGATAACTGTTGCTCCCTTTTTAAAATGAATTTGAAATTAGATAATGCACAAACTCAGCATTGCTAAAGAAGGCAAAATGAAAACAGCAGAAAGCACAGACCTTGATCCCCAGAGTCAGCTGAGTATCTCCCTGGCTGTCAGCTGAAGGCCACTGGCCTTTTCCGAGTCAGTATCTAACAACCAACATGGACATGCTTTGCCAAGAGCAGCAGTTCAGGTGGGGCAGGTTTCTCACACTCAGGTTATCCACCAGTAGGCAATAAGAACATGTAGGTTAACCCATGAGCCCAGCTGAAAACCCCTGTCCTTCCTTCCCTTTYACATTCCGTGTGTGTTGTGCTGCTCGTTGCTGCAGCGCTGCAAACAGGAGGGTGAGAACATCCCTAGTGAACTGCAGCTCCAGCAAAGCGGAGGGGACACTCAATATGAAACAGACCCAGTGCTGAACAGGAGAGGTGGGCTTTGATTGAGACAATGAGAAATGAGAGGGTCTGTAACAGGACATGGCACAAAGCCCTGGAAAGATGGCCAAGAAGTATCTTATCCGTGACTGAATTTGTGATCCAGCAAGCCAGGCATCACTTTTTTGTGCTTTCTCTTCTTTTGATGGGCTTCACTCAAAAAAGYGTGGGAGAAAAATGATCTTTCTGGACAGGTGGTGACAATAACAGACATCTCTGAGCATTCAAAATTGTAAACCAAGGAGCAAAACAGGGCCTAAAACCTAAACAATGCATTTTCTCTTAGAATTAAGCCACTGARAACCTGTTAAGTCTTTTATGCCAAGTATTTTGTTCTTCAGCGAAGGGCACAGAATGTAAATTGCTGCAACTCACTACATAACAAGTCCACAAGCATTTGTTTAAAATCACTAAGAACTTATCTTGTAACTTTGAGCTGACCCATTTGCCATCCATTCTTGGAGAATCTTTGGGGTATTAATTTAATCTGATTTTCTCTGTTTACAAGGGCTACAGATAAGATCAATGAGTATTGATCACAAACTAGTATCTGTCCCTCAGGTACTCCAGGAAGTTACATGTGGGAGTAAATTATCAAAATTGAGCAGATTTTTCCTCTTGTTTTGTTAGGCTTTTAAAAGCCAAATGGCTTTTAAATTTAATTGATCCTCATTTCTGTCTAAATTTTCTTTTATAAACTAGATGTATCTCTAGTGTATAAACATGCCACATTAGACCTAAGCCCTTTTATGAGTTCATAACCTTCAATGTAGATATCCTAGACTAATTGTCAGTATTTCTGTATTTATTTCTGACTTACTGTCTCCTTAAGTTAAATGAAAGACATGTAAAGGTAGAGAGCAGTGCTTAGTGAATAAAGGCGATGTTGAGCTGGCACAGCAGATGTTACACATTCAGCAGGGAGTTAGCTTGCTCTTTACCTTGGCTCCTAAGCTTTTGTCCATATTTAGAATTATTTGAACTCAATGGATGAGAAGTACCTGTATTCTGGTAACTTACWGTGTGTTTTCATGTCCAGTCATAAAACATACAGGATATATTGTATGGGTGCCCAGTGGCATTGAACTGATTTCTTCACTCCTTCCTCTGCTCCTGAAGCAACAGTATAAAACCACTGTATACCTTAAACCCAACCCTCTTTAGGAATCTCTGGACAAGCAGATGTAAATTGTCTCTCTTACTGCCTCAGTATCAGCTCAGGCTGTCAGTCCCACTGAGCTTCACAGGAGTTTTATCAAAACATGACAAGAACAAGAATAAGATTTTAAGGGCACACACCTACAGCCAGTCTGGCTCTCATCAGTCCTAGTGCAAATCCAGTGTAGCTAATAAAGTCATGCAGGAATAACCATGGCAGTTTTGCCAACACAGAATAACCTCAGGTTCAAATYCATTGCTGCTCTGTATCCTCTGCTGCACAGCTCAAGCCCTGGTCAGCTCAGGGAGTAATTACATTTCATTTTCTCAACTATGCTCGTTTTATTGGTGCTACTGCTGCTCAGACATGGCAGCCTGCACAACACAATCAAGCTGGCTTGTGGTTTTGTAAAAGCACAAATTTATGTTTGCTTAGTGGATTAGGGAAGCACATAAAAGAAAAATAATTTAAAAGGTGTGGGTTATCCTAAGGTGTGTTCTGGACTATCAGAATTAAAATTACTGTGGTGTTTCTCCTTTACCTTATAGTATTATATTTATTTTTGGAAATGCTGTAGGAAATATTTATAATTTCATTTTCTCTGTAGTGAAAAAWACAAGCATTTGTCAGGTGTGGCAGCTTGTTTTATGGTGTGGGACGTGACAAGAAGGTTGGGGTTTTGTGTGTTTCTCTTGACCAATGCAGAAAGATTATGGAAAAATGAAAACAAAGGATGGTTCTTCTTTCCTAGACTTTTTKATGTCATTGGAGTGGTTGAGAGTTACTAAGTGGCATGGCATGCTGCAAGGTACAAGGTACAATTTATGTCTGTGCAGATAAATGTGGCAAAACCTGAATTTATGCATTCTTTTTGGAAGAGAGGTACCCAGAAGAGGGGTCTAAACTCCTTCCCATGGAACAGACACCTAAACCTTGGGTATTGTATCTGACATTTATCCCTGCAGTGGATCTGGATCACCACTCCCTTTAGGAGGTTGCMTAACTTCACAAGGTTTCTTAAAGGTTTTAGAGGCAGCTACAATAATAAAAATTGATCCAAGTCAAAGAGCGCTGATGTGAACTGACCTGAAATTCAACTGCGACACCATCTTCATCCTGTGTTTAGACAAGAAGCTTCAGCAGTGAWACACATTTGCCTTCCGCATCACCCCTGCGGGGGATCTGCAGTTGCTGATGGCCAGTGTTAACTCTAACCTTTACCTTGTCTCTCCCTCCAGCTTCACATGGTTGTGTGGCCAGGTTCACCGTAACCTCCTCTCTAAGTTCACGGGCCAGGTTGTGGAGCTGTTTGACGAGGAGTTCCGGCACCTGTACGCGCTGTCCAAGCCCGTGAGGGGCCCCAGGTCCCCGCCACGCAGCCTCCCCTTCCTGTTCAGCAGGAGCTGGGCCCCCTCACGCAGCCTCCCCTACAGCGAAGAGGAGAGTGCCAACACCCTTTCCGACTCCCTCAGCAGCCTCTCAGCTGGCAGCACCCACCAGACCAAGCAGACCCCAGGAACTCTCATGTTCAACAGCAACTTCACTCCCCAGTCACCTCTCCACCGAGTCAATTCCTTCCACAGCTATGTCTCCTTCACTCCCCCGCCTCCACAGAAGGCCATCCAGCCTAACTACTATCAGCCACAGTATGTAGCCGAAAATGCCACCGTTCCCTATAACAACATGAACATTTACAGACCCATAAGACTCAGGCAAGAGGAACCGAACAGGACAGGGTTAAGCTCCTCCTGGAGATGCCTCCACAAAGCTAACCCGTTTGCATAATAACCACCTTGTTTGGAAATGCAAGTAAATATAGCGAGGAGCTGTTTAGCAATCGCTTGTGTGCTGATGAATATAGAAATTCTGTATAATACAAAATGAGGATGATTTCAAGCCTCTTATTTTGCTGCTTATGGATGCTTCATTTCCCTGATTAAAAAGCCAAGCCTGCTAACGTGTGAACCTCAGGTGTATCAGGATCCCAGGAAGAACACATCTGAATAATGCTGCTCACAGTAGAACACTCCTGCTACCTAACACCTGCCCATGGCAGTACATTTCTGTACCAGAAGTACAGTAACTTATGTCCAGGTAACTGAAAGGGGGAAAGGCACAGTTTATTACTGTGCAATTTATGGAATTTAACAAGGAGACTAAAGGCTGCTATTTCCATGGCAAAGAGAGGCAATGCTGACCTTTGTGCTGTCATGAAACCTTAATCTTGATTTCAGGGGACTCTCTTCAGGCTGGCAGGGAAGCACAGGTCCAGCCACAGCACTGTCTCAGAGCTCTCTCTCTGCTTGAGCTGCACAGAAAGGATGGCTGTTCCCAAGGATTCTTAGGAAGGGACCTGGTACCCATGACATGGACTGAGATCAACAGTTCCAGTTACAGAAGACACGTTCACCCTATGTTCACTCCACTTGCCAGCAGCRTCCCAGCACACTTGGTTACAAACTTCCAATCCTGCCAGCTCAGGGCAACTGTCCTTATTGCAGGGCAGCTGTGAAGGTTGGAAAATGAAGCTGAGTTAAAGAAGCAAAGTCCTACTAGTAACACACCAGGACTGGGTTCCAATTCATTTAAATGCACATGAATCTTTGAAATCCTCTCTGTGGTCATTTGATTGAACATGAAGTTAGAGATATTGCTGAGTTCTTCATGGTCTCTGATTTTCAAACTGAGTGTCTGTAGTGCCCATGGACTACAGTTATAAAGGGAGTTACAGAGGTTCAGCAGCTTGAACCAAACCAGAAAAACTTTCTGCCAAATAATCGATGAAAACTAAGGAAGCTTCTGTAAGCAAAAGTAAGAAAATTCATGAAACAAAGGATTTCCATCCAAAGTTACAAAGATGCCCAACATCTATTGATTTATCAGTGATTTTTTTTTTCACACCTGCTTTGGATCGTCTTTCATCTGCCTCCAACAGAAAACAGAATGCTAAACACACCCTAAGCACTTCTGGCTTGTTTTCCTTGACTTCTCACCTGCTCAAAAAGGAATACAGTTTAATTATGTAGACTGTGGATGATGAAAATTATATGCAGATGAATATTTCTCATTCTTGGAAGAGCAATAATTTTGGAAGCATGCCAGTAAAGTTTAAAGGACATTGTGAAAGGTACAGGATGGACACATCCTGCTCTATCTTCAGTATGGGTGTTTTAACCAGTAACATCAAATTTTGGAGTCCAGAATAATAATCAACTATTGCATATAATTGTAAATTCTGTACATAGCAACATTTTTTGGATTCCTCGGGAAGAAGGGAAATTTGATTTTCATTCCTATGATAATTCTACTTAATTATGTGAATATAACAACCATTCAAATAAAAGACTTTTGTCTCTGCATGTTCTCTTGCCCTGTACACCTTATTCTCTTCTCTTTCAAAAGTTGAGTGAGTCCCATGCAGTCAAAGCCCAGATGAAGACGAAACACATTTTATTTCTTCTGAAATCAACAACAGAATTAAGGTGTCCTAAAAGACTAATTAAGACTTTCCTTCTAAATGTGGTTCACTTCACTGATCCTGTTGTGGCTCAGCTGGGATGGTACCGAGGGGGATGTGGGGAAAACTTTGTAGACCTTCATTTCCTCAGGCCATGACCTGTGAAGTCCATGAAGGAGCTCTCTTCATCTCTGTGGGGCAAGACAATTTGCCTGCAAAAGTTTTGGAGAGCACAGCTAATGAAAAGTGGATAAGGGTCAGGCTAATAACCCAGAAGGACCACTGTGAGCTAAGAGTTAATTTGAGCTGGATCAGGAAAACATCTTTTGTTGGTTCAGACAACATCTGAATGTGAACATCAAATGAATGAAATTTCAGTTTTGATGGAAAACAATCAGTTTACAATTTCAGCAATGAGTTATGCCAAAAATCCTAACAGGCCCCCACAAGCATGATCACTTAGTGATCAAGGGCAACATGTTTATAGTCAGCTGCAGAATGTCATGAAGGCCACAGCAGGTGTGGACCTGCCCTGTCCATCTGGCAAGGGAAGGGCTCCGATAAACTCTGCTACCACACGGTGCACCCTCCTCAAGTCTGAGGATGACACCCAGCTGAGTCCTGCCGGTGAATCATTTGAGAGAAGGGATGTTGTCCAGAGGGAACTGGACAGGCCGGGGGCCCACGTGAACACCATGAAGTTCAGCAAGGCCAAGTGCGAGGTCCTTGACCTGGGGCAATCCAAAGTACCTGTGCAGAGTAGGGGATGAATGGATGGAGAGCAGCCTAGAGGACAGCTTGGGAATACTGGTGGATGGTGCATTGGACATGAGCTATCACTGTGCATATGTAGCCCAGAATGCCAAATGCGCCCTGGGCTGCATCCAAAGCCCCATGGGCAGCAGGGGGAGAGATGGAATTCTGCCCCTCCGCTCTGGTGAGACCCATCTACAGTGCTGCACCCATCTCTGGGTACACACCCTACAAAGGCCACTGATTACCCTTCTTAGTGACTCACAATATCTCATCAGGGCTTTGCTGAGGCCTGTTGGATTCCCCTGCTGCCCTCCTATTTTGTCCTTTTTAGTCGCATTTTAAAGGAAGATAATCTAGGTGGGGCTAAAAAGTTTAAATAAAACCAACCTCCAGATTATCTACAGAAGTGAATTTCTAATTAAGTGATTTTTTTGGAGATGTTTAGACATTTTTGGAATGGGATTACCTGTGGAGAGCAGCAGGGGCCCGCAGTGGGTCCCTGCAAAACCCAGGTGAGGCCTCAGAGCACCCTGGAAGGCAATTAAGTCCCCATGTGGGCCTCTGCAGAGTCCAAGAAAAGCCCCAGGGCTTTCTGGAGGGCAACTCTGCCATGTCAGAGCACCATTGGTGGTAGCAGCAATGGGGACAATCCTTTCATGGCTGGTTCTGTGCGTGTCCTTACCAGAGGGAGCAGAGAGCAGGCAAGTGCCACTGCCTAAGGGACTGTCATGCGCCAGGAAAGGATGTTTGCGGGACACCATGAACCCACTGCTGCCTCAGTGTTCACACCCTGGAACTAAGTTGGATGAATGGGCTGGGCTTGGCCAGGGTTTTCTGGAGTGTCCCTTCCCCATCCTGAACTAGCCCTGCAGGTCTTTCAGCTGGTGTTCTGTGAGCAAGGGCTGCCCATTAAGGTGGTTTGGAATGTGCATCCTGGTGTCCAGATGTACAACTCACACCAGATCCCACCAGCAATTGCTGCTCACACTGGAAGCACCCAGAGGAGCCTGTGCTCGAGGAAATTCCCTGTGCTTACTGCCTGTGCACCTTGGAGCATTTCATTGATTGTTTCTTCCACAGGCTGCTCCCAGTCACCTGGGACTTCACCTGACTTCCATGACTTCAAATACCATGGAGAGTGGCTAGGCAACTACACCAGCCAATTCCCTCAGGACTCTGGGACACATCTCGCCAGGTCCCATAGACTTGGATATGTTCAGGTTCCTCASGTGCTCTCAAAACTGATCTTCTTTAACAGTGGGAGGGACTTGGCTTCCTCAGTCCCTGCCATGAGAGCCATCCACTCAAGAAGTGTGGGAGGAGAGGCTGCCAATGAAAACTGAGGCAGGAAATTCATTGAGTTCCTCAGCCTTCTCCTTGTCCATTATCAGTTTGCCAGTTCTTCCACAGGCTGCTCCTTTTTTTTTTTTTTGTGAGAAACACAATCCCTTGGTCTTATCCTGTTAATCCTCCAAGAAAACAAAGACCATCCAGGTGTCCTTTTTCCTCAATAATTGCATACCATTCTCCTCCTTTCCAGGACCCTTACTAGGCCTTTCAGCTGTACCTTGATCCCAGATCTTGGAAACTATTTCCAGTTTATCCTGTAATGGACAAGATGATGGGGAATAGTGAGCAGGGATTTGCCATATGAGACAGTTCTGCCTTACACTGTATCACATGAGGCAGGAAGGTCAGCTGACTCATATAAAAAAAAACCTCCCCAGGGCCCTGAAGTACTGTCAATGTTCTAGTTTCCCAGAATTTGTCACCATTGAACCCCATGTTACCTTACCTATTGAACCCCCCAATGATTGATGCTGCCCCAGTTTTAGTACCTTCCCAATGTCATCTAGCAAGGACAATTAGGTGAACTCACCCAGTACTGGCTGTGTCAGGTGCCATCACTATTCTCACCAGGTGGGGAGACCACAGACTTCCACCTGGATTTCCAAATTGCTATCAGAATRGGTGTGCTTTCATTTTTCATCTAGCTTGTGTATGTGTACCAGAAAGAAGGCAGAAGTTGGCACTACCAAAAACCCCTTTGCTACTGCCAGCCATAAAGGTGCCTCCAGACTGGGAGCACAAGCAGGACCCCATGTTACAACCCTTGATTCCTCATTTTTACAATGACTCCCTGCTGATGGAAAATAGAGAATAAATAAATTTTTGTTTTCCTCTGTTTCCTTGTGCAGCCTTTGTTTTTTTCTCTATTAAACTGCCTTTATTGTGAACCACAGGTCTTTTTATTTTTCCATCTTATTTTCTTCTTCCCTGCGATGCTGGGGAAGGAGGGGTTGGTAGAGCATCAGGGTGGGCACCTGGCAGTAGGCCAAAGTCAACACTCCCACTCAGTGATAGGATGACGGATGATGGTTTTAAATTGAAAGAGGGTAGATTTAGACAGGACACAAGGAAGAAATTTTTTATCATTAGGGTGGTGGGGCATTGGAACAGGTTGCCCAGAGAAGTTGTGGATGCCCCATCACTGACAGTGTTCAAGGTCAGGTTGGATGSRGCTTTGAGCAACCTGGTCTAGTGGAGGGTTACCTGCCAACCCCCTAGGCAGGAATTGGATGACTTTTGAAGTTCCATTCCAACCCAAACCATTCAATGATTCTGTGATGAAAACTGTGTGAATGTTACTAATTACAGCATGAACACATTCCCTCACCTCAAAGCCAGCAGCATTCAAACATTCAATAGCAAGACACATAATTAAGATTGTGTTTTTAGACAGCAATCATTTCAGGAGCATTGGAACTGGCGGCAGAGGGTCCTTCCCAAAGCACCTGAACCACAAGCATTAAAATAACAAAAATCAAATCTCAGTAACTGTTAGTAGATTCTCACTTGCACTTTGCAATACTAAAATTTGCTGTTTAACTCAGAATGGAATACTGATGCATGTACTAATACCAACAATAATATAATAAAAGCCAAATCATGAAAAAGTCTGTTACAGGAAGATGTAAAAGCAACATGCAGAACGTAGAAGCAACAATGAGGCATTCAATGCAAAGTGGAAATGCAAAGCCACTCTGGAAACATGATCAGAAACAGAAAACTGGAATTAGAAGAGACACAAAAAAAGGAAGAGGCAGGCCAAAAAAGGAGGAACCAAAGTAGCTGAGAGATAGCCAGGCAAAAGTGGAACAAAGGAACATTTTATAGCCCCAGTGCAAAACACTGGTTATTTGGAACAGTAACTATGTGACATGTTCAGAACAACATAAATATTGTTTTCTTTGCAGTAGTTAAAACCAATGTTTTTGCTTTATTGTTATGTTTTAGAAAATACTGCCTGTTCTTAAGAGCTACCACTTGCCTTTAATTCCTGGAGCCAGTGGGGAGTTAATTTTTGTGTTCCCGGCCGAATAAATGATGTAAAGTCAAACAGTCTGCACAGATACCAGAAAGTTTCCAAATCACCTTGGCTAGCTGCTGTGTATTTTGGACATCTCAGTCGCAAAATGACAACATTTGGCAAGTGTTTAATTTGCTGCTAAAACAGTTCCAATCTTATTTGTGGAGCCAAATAATCTGGTGAGTTTCCATCAAATGTCTATACAGACCTGGTTACACAAAAGCTTGTGTTCTAATGTCCTAAGAGCTGAGATCAAACATATTACAGCCTTTTTATGTGGCTACTCATGACCTTCAGTTTAAGAAGAAAGTGGGAGATGTCCGTGTTTCATTTTCTTGCTAACATATTTAGCATTAAGCTTTCCATGTTTGCTGTTTTTGCTGTAAGATTCTCCTGATTAATCCTTGTAATTAATTTACAACACTTTGTGGACAGACTCTTTTGAAAAATTACGACACCTCTTAGTCTTAAAAGCACCCCGAGCCCTTCAACAGGGCTTCACTGTGACCCAACTATAGCGCTGCACAAATGCACACAAGAATTTCCACCTAGCAAAGCACACGCATGACTAAACCAAATCTTCTGTGGTACATTATGAGTGCACTAATGCTTACCCAAGTATACTTGCCAAGTCATCATCTTTTGTAACAAGCTGACCAGGATGTGGTTTAATCGCATTAACTCACCAAACTATCAAAGGTAATTTGACGTGGCTGAAGGCAATATTCCATTTTTCTGGAGAAGTTTCAGTCAACTTAGCACAGGGCTAAACCACACCAAGGGTTCAGTCTTCATCTTCATCAGTGACACGGACGAAGGGACTGAGTGCTCCTTCAGCAAGTTTGCAGATGACACCAAGCTGAGTGGTGCARTTGACACACCTGGAGGATGGGATGCCATCCACACGGACCTGGACAAGCTCAAGATGAATCTCAGGAGGTTTAACAAGACCAMGTGCAAAGTGCYRCATCAGGGTCAGGGCTACCCYKGWATCAATCCAGGCTGGGGGATGAACAGATTGAGAGYAGCCCTGTCCAGACTTGGAGGTGCTGCTGCGTGAGAGGCTGGACATAACCCAGCAAAGGGCACTTGCAGTCCAGAAAGACAAACATGTCCTGGGCTGCATCCAAAGCCCTGTGGGCAGCAGGGCAAAGGAGGGGATTCTGTCCCTCTGCTCTGCTCTGCTGAGATCCCACCTGCAGTGCTGCATCCAGCTCTGGGATCCCCAGCAAAGGAGGGACATGAACCTGTTGAAGTGAGTCCAGRGGAGGCCACAAAGATGTTCAGAGGGGTGGAGGACCTCTCCTAATAAGAAAGGCTGAGAGAGGTAGTGGTGCTCACCAGCCTGGCTCTGGAAAGATTGGGCCCTTACAGTATGTAAAAGAGGATAAAAAAGAGCTGGAGAGGGACTTTTTAAAAGAGCCTATGGTCACAGGGCAAGGGGGAATGGATTCAAACTTAAAAGAAGGCGGATTTAGATTAGGAAGAAATTCTTTGCTGTGAGAATGGTGAGACACTAGAACAGGTTGCCCAGAGAGGTCTAGTGGAAGGTGTTCCTGCAGGTGGCAGTGGGSTTGGAACTAGGTGATCTTTAGTGTCTCTTCCAATCCAAACCATTCTATGATTAGTGAGAGGTTCCTTAATCCRTATCTTAAAGCTTTAAAATTCACCTAAAAGTAGTGGATATAATCCACACATGGTGAATTATCATTCAATTGTGAATGATATGTAAGGTTTTGGCAGTGTTTAGTACTCCAGAAAGAAAACACAGGAACACATAAGAAAAGGGGCAGCAAASTATGTCTAAGAGACTCCTAGTTTTAAATTAAACCCATTATAGAACACTTCTACAAAAATTAAGTCTTACAGTTTAAAATGGAGAAGAGCACACCATGTATGTCTGAAATGCAAACGACTCTGAAATGTAAAACACTTCAAATGAAAGAAACTATAGGAGGATCTTTGCCCTGTTCTAGAAGCCCAAAGCACAGAGCACCAGTACTTCAGAAAGCAAAGCCATGGATGGGAAAGCACAACAGAGGGAGCTGGGTGAGGCAGAAACAACACTGCCTGTTYTCACAGCAAAGATCTTCCTTGCAGGCTTTTACAAAGGATATGATGTGACTAAACACTCTTCAGTATGTATAAACAACCTTGACAGTTTTTCTCCTCTCTCATCTAAGCACACTGAACACAAGACTACAGTTTGTTCTACACCTGCAACAAAYACTTGGCTTCAAATAGAGTTCTAARTTAAATATTTACTACTTAGATTTCCTTCCTAAAAGATATGGAATTGTTATTGACAATTTCTCAGTATAAATATATTAGAAATTTCTAGTTATCCATCCATAGGAAATMATTGTAATGTTAATCAAGAAATATTAAAAAAATTACTTAAGAAGATGGCTAATTCCATGGCTCTAAATGCAACAACATCAAATCTGATACCAAGAAACTTTCAAATTGGRTATCAGAAAGGAAGCTTTCATCCCACCACCACTGCAGGCCTCAAAAAAATCACAGGCACTTCAAGCACAAATTGGTGAGGATTACAAAGGAAAGTTACCTCTGAAAGCTGAAAACTTGATTTTATACTGTGTTCCTTATAATTTTAAATATAAAAAAAATAGTGAATGAAGAAAAGGATGCAAGGTTAAGAGTTTACATAGAGAGATTTATATCTATTCTTAAAAGAAATACAATAAGAATTCTTAAAAAATGTAACATGGGCTTTATTGTATGTGTCATAATAATTTGGAGATATAAGAATAAATACAACAAAACCTCTAGGTTACTGAAGGTGGGATATAAATATCTGAATAAAATTGTCTRTCAAAGTGACATAAATAATCTTGAAGATTACCGAACCATTGGATTTCAAATTCCGTGACTGAAGCAGTTACCAGTGATGACAGTGCTGAAGGGCCTATGCATTTTACCTCACCCTGAAACTCCTCTTTTAGTTTTTCTGGTATAAGATCCTGCCCCATAACCTGCAAAAAGAGTAAGAAAGAAGGTGGGGAGCAAGAAAATAACTTGCAGGGAAAACCCCCATCAAACATGGCATTAATAACATATATTTACAGACAAAGCCCTTGTCACATGAACCCCACACCATCCTGGGGAAGTTTCCAGGCCACGACCAAGTTGCCTGCYTTGGCATTCTGCATTCAGGGAGAGCTGACCCCACGGTTCAGAGCTGCACAGTCCCTCCAGCTTCTGGCTGCACTTGCATCGGKGGGGTTTCACTCTGAATAGCAGCAGAAAATCTCAACGTCAACTCTGTATTCACCTTGCATCGGCATCAACACACTCAACTCCTCCGGGGACATGTCCGAGCAAGGGAAGCAAGGAAAGAAGTTTCTTTTCTCAGCCGTTCCCAACCCTCAGCCTGTGTGCTACTGCCCTCTCATGGATGCCATCGGTCCGACCGCCTGCAGCCGGGCAGCGGCTTGGCACTCACCAACTTAAAGCTGTAATGCTGACAGCAAGGTTACAATCTCACTAACTTCCTTTTGCTCCTTAAGATAAAAGTCAGAAGCTCTTTAAATAGCACAAAAAATATTTAATCTCTATGAAGAGATTAAATGACATATTGCTTTGCTCTGTATTTCTTTAAAACTAKAACCCAGTATATTAAGCAGGACAAAGAAATGTAAAAGAACGTCTCTGCTTTTTCTGAAAATATTTAATACTTTTTATGCAAGTGTTTAATACTGCTGTGRCCATCAAAGTAATCTTCACTTACATTTCAAACTAGTGATTCACTTTAGGGCATCTAAAATTCCTGAGATAAATGCACATCCCAGGAAATGCGCAGYGATGATGCATCTGCAAATACAAGCCCAATGAAACTTAACAACGCTGCACATTCCTGAAAGGAACATCTCAGCAGATCAGAGATCCACCTGTGTGACGCAGGCCAGGGTTCTACAGGCACCTCTGTCAGTTCCAGGTAAGACACTGCCAGCAGCCCGCCCCAGCTAATTTCCCTTGCTTCCTGGCACGGTTAATTAGCTCAGGGGAGTGTCGYGCTTAGAGGATAACTACACAACTGAGACCCTGCACACAATGAAACATCCTCTTACTTTGGTYATGAACAGCAAGGAGTTTTCATCAAAACCAAGTCGAGCCACTTTGTCATCAATTTCTTTTTGACCTTTTCTGTTATTCTCTAGCACAAAGGACGACTGTTGTGACTGGGTAAGCTGAAGTAAAAGCCTGGAATGAGAAAGGCAGTTTAAAATTGGCACAGCTGGAAAAAGAGTAAGTCAGCAGACCTAAAAACAACCAAAATATTTAATACTTAAATTAACAYTTTTAATACTTCAAAACTTTAAAAGAGCTCTTCTTCCTGACTTTTGCCTACTGCAAAGAAGTCAATACATGTGTATCATTCTACTATGGATGTTGTATATCTGTGCTATGAAAGAACCACTGAGAAGTATTTCTGAAAAACAATACGGCAATAGCTCCGGTTACTCTGTGCAAAAATTTTTGTCCCCATATATTTGTCACACATTCAAAAGTGAGGCTTGGTGAGTCATCAGGTGTCCCATGTCCTTACTATGGCCTAACAAGACAGCAGCACATTTTTGCCTATGTAACCTGAAAAGCTAGAAATTTGGCAGTTTGGACAAATGTCAAACATCCTCTCCACACAGGCCAACCCTGGAGTATTTTCTAAAAGCATTTCACCAGTTTTATGTTCCAGGYAGTGCCCCCAGAAGTCACAACCATGAATTGATGGTTACACAATGTGCTGAAGACAGGGGTTGATGTCAGGCAGGGCCCCATCACCAATTTGACCAGCAAGAACTGTGGCAGTTTCCAGAGTCCTCTTCACACAAGGACTGTAAGACAGGTCGGCAGAGGAAATATTCAGGCATCTATACTTTTGTCTCAAGTCCACTGTCAAACAGATTAACAGGTATTACACTTATCTTACACTTCTAGGAACAGAGAGACATAATGCATGATCTCCTGTGAACTAACTGAAATTCACAATRGACATTATTGTAGAGATAAATAGCAGTTTTTGAGAATTTATTAAGGTCCATCTTTTTATCCCATTTACTGAAGCTAAGTGAAGTTGGTGTTATAATAATGGTGTGCATTTTTAAGGGAAGGACTCAAGATCTTAGATAAAAACTTTCATTTGAACACTGTAAACATCAAAATTTACAAGTCTGAATTTCCCAGTCAAAACTTTACTGAATTTACAGATGGTTTCTTGGTTCCAAGTAAAAATGGGAAGTATTTTTAATTTATAAAGTATTTTGTTTCAAAATTTGCATCAACATAGTATAAAAAAGAATGAAATCTCAATGAAAATTAATAAAAAAAACCTCTCTTTTTTTTCCAAACTGTGAGAGTCAGCTATTCATGATTCATTAACAGAGAACCTTATTTCCTACAAAAAGCAATACTAACATCCCCTTTCAAGGTGCAACTTATTCTGCACATATGTTTATATAAYATCTACATCCACTTAAAATCCAACAGACCCAAAGATATTAGACAATCTGCATAAGCTTTGGGCAGGGGAGAAGCTTATCCTGGACAAATATAAACCACAGTAACAATCTGAAACTGTGCAGCCAAGCAAGGAAGTGCCACCATTTATAATTATCTCATTTCTGAACCATACACACTGAAACAAGCAACACAAATTATTAATATAAATGTAGCTTCAATAT
Source organism: Malurus melanocephalus (assembly GCF_030028575.1). Classification (NCBI taxonomy): domain Eukaryota; kingdom Metazoa; phylum Chordata; class Aves; order Passeriformes; family Maluridae; genus Malurus; species Malurus melanocephalus. The sequence continues at coordinate 5,496,008 of NW_026623235.1, forward strand.
TCAATATCAGTATTAAATCCATTAACTTCTTCTGTGTAGCAATTAAAGTCTTCATCTCTTAGTCTGAGAACAGTTAAAAGCTACTATTTGGGTTTTTTTTTTTCATGTCTTAAATCTTGCTCCARCAGGGCAGTTATAAAGTGTTCTCTCTAAACATTTCTGGACATTCATAAGATGCCTTTAAAAACATTCAATGACTAATACATTACTGAGAGGCAAGAGGGGGAAAAACCATCCAAGATTATTTTAACCAAACCAGTTCCTAATTATCTCTTTGAAAGATTATGTTTTGGGGATTTTTGCTGTATGCAAGAATTTTAGGAAGAGGGGAAAGAAAAGGAAAGAGCATTTCAATGCAGCCCTGTCAATCAGCTGTCACGGAGTTCATTTTCCAGCCTCATCCATTATGCAGATTGGGGTATTATTATAAAATACATTTTCACTCAAGCATGAGGCKTCAAGCAAATAAGACAGGTGGCACTCACAGAAGGAAGACTGGCTATGCCTTCCCTTTGGGGCACTTCTGCTGCTGCATCTTTAATACCAKACCAGGGAACAGCAATGGTCTAGCAGGAGCATTTGCTAAAGGACAGACCCTTTTGTATATAATTACTTGCAAAGATTCACATTATCAGCTCATTAAAAAATKCTTTACTTCTCAACTGTGTGTAACACTGGTTTATTCTTTCCATTCTGATTCAGACTCTTCACAGCCACCACACTAAGTAGATTTTGCTTTTTAGATCTGAAGCAATAGTAGGGTGCTTCCCAGTTAGTGCTGCCAACTCTGAAACAAACATTTAACTTGAAAATGMAAACTGAAAACAACATCTAGGAAAAATATGCTTTACATTGTTCCTGGCATTATTCTGAWAATACACACAGTTACCTTGCTCTAATAAACGAGGCACATGCTTTTATCCCAASTTTCTTTGACATGTTCTGCTTCCAGGACTTTGAGGCTGCACATTTCTCTTTGTCCGTCCTTTCCAGTTCTCCTGAAGTGCAAAGGRATTCTTTCACCACTGGGCTGCTGGGACAAGTCACTGCATTCTCGCCCTTTGTTTCTGCAGCAAGGCTGAAGCAAGGGCCTTCTTTCTGGCCATCTGATCTGTAAGGCTGCAAATTAATCTCTCTGCCAGTTGATGTTTTGAAACTGCTATTACTTACACAAACATCTTCAGACTGATTTAGATTTGCTTCTGGAATGACTAATGGAGAAAAATTCTGTAAAAGRCTCATATAAGCTTCAGCAAGTAACTTCCAGAACCAGGGATTGAAAGGATGTAAGYAGATCAGTTGCTGCAGACAMATGATCTTTTTTTCTACATTTTCCAGACCCTGGTAAATGGAAAACTGCAGGTTGAGTACCGTTGTTAAGTGATCTGTGTTAGTAGCGCTGTTTCTCTAGAAACAAGAGATAATAGATTAAAAACAGGAGTAGAACAGAACCACCATTCAGTGCCTAAGAAAATGTCTCCCTAAATAATGACATACAAATATCAAAAGGTAATTTTTAAACTGTATGAAATGCTGCTCTTAATTTAAAATGATACAATGGGATACAGATCTTGCAGGATCAAGCTGACAGCATTCCCTCTAGCTGCCTTGGCCYAGCCTGAGGCAAGAAGGTCCTAAATGCTGTAATTCGTTTATTTGCCTTCAGAGTGTTTTACAGTTGCCTTTCTTCGCAGTATAAATACCTTTTATATAAAATAAAAAGCATCAATAAWATTCTAGCAGACTTCAGAGCCTCTGGATTTTTCCTTTATGGGAAAAACTCAGTTTGCAGCTAGACACKCTTCTTGGTAGCAGTTTGGCAGCAAGTATATGGAAATAAAAGGGAGTTTTGAACTGTCACTTGTATAGTGGAAAGATTTAAGCACTCATTTATTCCCTTTCTTATAATTCCTATTACATTGCATTAATTCTGCCTGGCAGAGCATGATATTTAGTCCCAGGACTACCAGCTTCCCTGCACAGGGAGCTCATTGTGGTACAGGGTGTTCCAATTTCTAAAGAGTGATTATATCTGCAGTGACAGTTACCCTCTGTTTACCAAATACTCTGAGCAGTGAACATCCTGAAGGATTATACACATGAAAATTATTTTTCCAGAAAATGGTCCGTAWAAAAGAACTACTGGCAATGCTTTCGTGTTCAAAGCCTAAAAGAAAGACTGCATTATTTACCATTTTTTCTGCAATATCCAGAGCTTCCTYGTGCCTTCCTAGGCGAGATAAACACCGAGCCTGGCCCTCCTGGACATCCCGTCTCATTGCAATGTTGCTGGCAGGTAAGAGTAGCAAGCAGTCTGAGTATTCACAAAGGGCTTTCTAGGAGTGTCCCAAGGAAGAAAAGCCAACAAAACAGGGAGAGATTTGCATTTAAAAGCAAGCCTGACCGGCATGTTTTCTTTAAGACTGCAATTACAAAGGGAATTCAGAACCTGGAGCCCACATTTTTGTTCCTCCAGACTTARCTACTACCTGTGCCAGCAAGAGACAAGGCCCCAGTACTCTACAGAAAGGTCCAATGGTAATGAGCAGCCTCAGTTCTAGCTCATATGTAGGCCCCAGCAGGATTCACCACACATCTGTCCACCTCTCCCACCAGATTTGATCCAGMAGGGATCATCTACCAGCCGGGGTAATATGTGACACAAAACATCCTCACTGATCTGAGCACTCATCCTAAATCTGTGGGACTTTGTTTCAAAACCATGACATTCTGCATGGGAAGGTTTGATCCTGCAAGTACCTCACCTCACATAATCAGTAAATCAGAGAATAACACAAGGAAGGTGAATCTCCATTGTTCCTGTAGGCTGGTTGTAACGTACATGAAATAAATATTAATTGGGCTAAGGAAAAAGGCAAGAATGAGCAATACTCCTACAGCTTAATGCTCAGGGCACTCACCAGGACTCCAATTAACATTTAAATACATTAAATTAAGTATTCAGTGAAGCTAAGTCTGGAATCTTGATTTCTCTCCCTTTGTGTAAGTGCTCAGAGAGAAGACTAAAAAGCAGTGCTCATTCTCCCATCTCTCAAAATGAGTATTTAATGATTCCTTGCAAACTTTAATGGTTCTAACAGAAAGAGCTTCCAGGAGACACACCCTAAATACTTCCTAGCAAAACAGCTGAAACCTTTTTCTTTCCTGATGCTGAGCTCACATTCCTTCTTAAGCAAAAGAGGGAGCTCCCCTCTGCCCAGTGCATGCAGCAGCCACTGGTGAAAATGGATCAGAGGGTTAAGGACAACACTGTTTGCCTTGTTATGTGACAAAGGGATAAAACCTGGCAAGGTTCAGGCATCGTGAATCCCAAGCATATTCTATAGCCATCTATATCCTAAAAACAGGCACAGCTTAGATCACGGCTGTCCTTGGCATTTCCTATCAAGTGGCCTATCCTGAAGCAAAAAAMTACTGACAATTAGAAAAGAGATTACTATCCCCACTTATGTATTTCCAGCCCCTTTCCAAGGTAAACGCTTCCAAATCTGTAAKTTTATGTGCAGTCTACCTTTGGTTATTGTTCCGCCAGTGACCTAGGTTAGCAATAAAACTGTAAACATTTCCTACATGAAACACTGCAACAGAAAAGAGGAAGCAATGGTTTGTTCTATTCAGTAGATCTGAGGAGTGTTTTTCTCTCCTGATTGGGAACTACAGCAAGGAGAAATCTGCTTTTCCTGAGGTTCAGCAGTTACGTCTGACCACAGCCTGAGGCACCTCTGCTCTCAGCACACTTTYATGAATCCCTTCAGGGCATCTCAGCTAAGACTAGAAAACATCTGTCATGTATACACGGGGCTGCAGTGGTGCTGGAATAWCATTAGGATCAGTGCCAACTGAGGTACAAAAAAATCCACAAATCCAATGGGCAAGGTAAAAGGAGTAGAGTCAGAAGTCAGCTGGAGAGCTTTGACATCAGGAAGCCTGTAACGCAAACCATAGGCTGGAACAAGAAGCTACACCTGAAACAAGGGYTGGAGATGCTGATTTCAACAAGGAAACAAGGTAACGAAAGACTGGATTCTGCAACTCGAACTGCAAAAGGCAGGAGAGCATCGCTGATGAGGAATGCGGCTCAGGACGAACTCAGTGAGGCGAGGTCTGGCACCACCACGGGCAGGAACAGGCACGGGCAACATCCACGCAAGGCAAAGGCATTTACCAGCCTTCCGGAGGGAGCGGAGGCAGCAGAGAGCTGTAACAAGCCAYAGGGAGGCTGCTCCGCGACAGGCAGGAGCCTCACGGCCACTACAGCTCTCATCTGACAGCGGGGGGAGCTCTGAGAAAGGTGACCCGCAGCCACGTGGTGCCAGCGATCTGACAGCCTTTGTGGGACACGGCATTATCCCCTGGAGCTGAGAAACCCTCATGCCAAACTCTGACCATGACTTCCCCGGCCACAGACACCAGCTCTGCTCACGGCTGAGCTGCAGCGATGCGCCCGCCTGCCCGGGATCAGTTCCGGGGCAGCGCCGCGCTCCTGCCCAGTTTGCACCGGGCTGACTCCTGGAGGGATCGTGGCAGAACACAGAGCTCCACCGCGACCCGGCCCTGCCCGGGGCTGCCGTACGTTCAGCACGAACCAGGAGCGGGATTAACCACGGCACGGCCGCCAGACCCGCAAGCTGCGGTACATAATGAACATTAACATCGGGGACTGCCGGACCGCCCCGGTTTATGTCCCCACAACTTCCCCAGCCCGTGCGAGCGCCCTGAAAATACCTCGAAGTCCCGCTGCCGGAACGCCCAGTCCGCCCGGAACTTGCTGCCCGTGACCCCGCCGGAGCCTTCCCCGCCGTCGGCCGCGCTGTGGAACCACTGCGGGCACACAGAGCACACACTGACCCCACAGACCCGTCACTGCGGGCACACAG
>NW_026623235.1:5501295-5524327 GCF_030028575.1 Malurus melanocephalus
AGCACACACAGAGCACACACAGCCCCATCACGGCCCGCCCCACCCGGTCCCCCCGCCGCTCCGGATCCTCACGCAGGGCTCGCAGTGCCTGGCGCCGCACGGAGCCCCTTCCCCGCCGCCCGAGCGGCGCTCCCGGCTGGGCGCGAACAGGGAATCCTCGAACTGCGGACCCAGCTCCGGCTCCGGCTCCGGCTCCATCGCCGCCGCAGCTCCCGCCGGCCCCCGCGCGGCCCCGCTCCGCTCCGCTCCGTGCGGGGGGAGGAGATCGGTCCCCGCTCACCGACAGGGGAGTGCTGTGAGACCTCCTCGGCAAGGGCTGAGCCACAGTYCGCGCCTTGGTAAATTAACTGCATAATTGGAGAGGTGTTCTGTCAGTATCTCGGCCCCGTGACTTGTGGGGGTGAGTGGGAATGCGTTTTGGTAACTTTGCCATTTGGTTTCAGTTTTGTCTCAAAGCAGAAGGGGAAGCTGGCGTGTAACCTGCTCTAGGTGACCCTGCCTTGGCAGGAGGTTGGACTAGATGATCTCCAGGGGTTCCTTCCAACCCRAAAAATTCTGTGATTCTGTGACATTTCAGGCTTTCCACGACAGGCTTTCCCAGAGCACCCCAAACTGTGCTATGAGAAATGGAGACACAACAAGTGAAGACTGATCCAAGACCTTCTTCAGGATTTCAAGACTCAGGCACACGGCTGCTCATTGAGAGCCCCCAGGTGAGGCTGTACCTGCCCCAGCTGCCTGCCCTGCCTCATGGTACTACAGTGCACCATGTGCTGGGTTTTATGTGTACTGCTGTGCAGTTCCCTGTCTCCACCTTGCCAGTCTGTCCATCCAGGAAGGTCCATTTTGACCCATCTAATCACCACACAGGTTTGGAGAYGGTGAGCTGAAAAGCCATCCTTTTACTTCCTTAGCCTGGAAAATGGACTAATGCACTTGTCTATACCAGAACAGCCTTTGAGGCCAAAGTAGTGCCTGTATGGATAATTTTAAAGGTTTCCTTCTAGTTGACATGTAAAACACGTGGTTTGGTTTTGTTAGGGTATTTTTTTTTATGTGCTTAAAATACCCTTCCATACCAGCATACCATAACCTGGCATAATTGCCAGGGTAGAAACTCAACTTTGGTAGCTGGGTTTGATCAGAAAAATAAAAGCAGATTGATGTTTCTTTTGCTTTTAAACTTGTTGTTTAGCAATAAGCCATCCAGCACAGAGGAAATTGTTCGGCAAGTAAGTCTGGAAAGAACCAGGAGCTTGCCTGATGTGCTTCAGTCTTTCTATTAGAAGTATCAAGGTAGGTGGGGACAGTTGCTTTTATGTGAACACAAAAACCATCTGGCTTCCTCCTGCCCACAGGCCAGGATAGGCAAAGCACACAGGGGACAGACTGTGGAGATTTGTACAAGTCTCTGAACAGTTCCAGCACCTGTAGGGCTCCTCACATGCACTGGGCACAGGCATTCCCTTTATCCCTATCCAGGACTGCAGGTCACACTGCAACACACGGGTTTGATGAACAAGGCACAAAAATCCAGAAGGACRAATAAGCACAAATCAAAATGAAGAAAATCCAAACAAAGAAACATGAGTAATCAAAGTGAAATGTGGCCCCAGCTCAAAGTAAAACACAAAGAGCAAGGCATTCCCAGGGGCAAATCCCACAGCAGCCAGTTGTCTGCCAGCTTGGATCGCAGAGTCCTCCAGGGCTGGGGGTTTCAACCATCATTTCTTCTGAGGATACCAATGTGGTCTGCAAAAAGGCTTTGTGTTGCAATGCAGAGAATGCCTTTGTCTGGTAAATCAGTGATAGGAGAGCCACAATTCCCGAGTGCCATACAGGGGACCTAGCAGCTGACTGTGTAGTTTCAGTYGTAAGTCATGGGCAAAATATTGCCYCTCTTCTTCATTCCTTCTTTGCCTGGCTCTCCCCTGTCCCTGCCTCCCCTCAAGACATTTAAAAAGCTCCTCATATATTAGTTACAGAAATGAAAAAATGCAACTTTAGGAAATTCCTCTGCCTTGTCAGCACCAGAGGTTTGCTCAATTTCTCCCCTAAGATCCAAGCCATCAGTGTAGCCACCACAAATTCTCACTSTACTTAAGTAAACATTGTACTTGTTTGCCAGAGTTTGCATGGCATGATTTGCCTTGGTGCTGTTAGCCTTGGCTTCACACAGAAGATATCATCCCTGGAAGAGGCAGCTTTGAAGGGGCTCAGATATACAAGCCCTACAAGAGCCTGTATTGCTGCAGCTGCTCTGTGTATGCAGCTTTAGGGATAAAAAGAAGCTTTAGATGAATCTCTCCCTAGAAGCAGTCAAGGTCTTACTCCATTGCCAGCCACCAGCTTGGCACATGACCACTGGACCAATAAAAATGGCCTCCAGTAATTTGTGACCTCCAAGCAAGTTCCTGCGCATCAGCAAAGCCATTGTGGCTGTTCACACGAGCGTGCCTTGTTATGGCARTGGTGAGGGGCTGTGACCCAGCTTCACCCTGGGTGAGCAGGGGCAGGCAAGTGGGGGGCAAACCAGTGTGCTTCATCTTGCATCAGGGTGAGCCCAGAGACAGCCCAGGCTGTGAACACAACTCCACTGATAGGCAGGGGTTTGTCACACTGTCTTATTGCCTGAGTCTTCTGGCCAGGAAAAGAAAATGCAGCATGGAAGACAGAGTTTGTCAAAGCTCTTCTCATGRTTTCCTTGTCTATTCTGAGGCAAAACTGATTCAGAAGAATTTTCCTCCAATGTTTCTTTAATTACTGATGCTATTATTTGTATTGTGATAGCCTCCATGGGTCCTCGCCACASTCCAGCCACTCTTGTGCCAGCACACACACACCAAAAAGGTTTCAGAGACTATCAAGCACACACAGCAGAAACAAGAAACCTCATTCGGCCACTAGGGCCCTAACTTGATAGGCACTACCCACACACATTGGCCAGGAATAATGCAGCTCTCACATGTTTTATTAAAATATACTGGAAAGCAGCTGCCTTTGGAAGAAAGCAGGAGAGTAGTCTTATCCTCAAAGCAAGAGAACTGCTTGTAGTGAAAAGGCCAAGTAAGGCCCACAGGCAGCATTCCTCAAAGGATGGGGTGGYTCCTGAATTGTTTAGTGGATTCTTACAGACATTGTGAAATATTCATACCTTGAGGGAAGATTAGTTTTTGGATAGTCATAACATAGGCTCTTCCCTAAAMACACTCAAGAAAAGAGGAGTAGCTGTTTGCTGATATTGTCTTGCTGTGTCCTTGTCTCTTGCCTTTTATTTAGATTGCAAGTTCTTTACAGCAGAAACCAGTTTTCATCTTCATTGCATGGTGTCACACATAAGGGGATATTGTCCATGGCTACGGGGAGGGTAATACAAATAACATTTCATGACTTGGGGCAGACAGAGGTTATCACTACTACAAACTGCAAACAAAAAAGCTCTGRTGAGCTCAGATGAACCCAAGCACATCTTACAATGATGGCAGGAAGTTCTAGTTAGACACAACAAAAATGCAGTGGGGAGGTGAGGGGTGCATTGTGGAAATCAGATTATGAACTGTTTGTTGTTAGTAGAAGCCAAAAGCTACTTAGGGGTCTTTAGGACAGACAGGAGAAAATGCAGCCTCCAAAAGATGGTTCATTTGCCTGCTCTACCTTAAGAYAGTGCAACCTTTCAAACTCCTGGCAAGCCATATTAACTAGGCCATAATCCACCCCCCTCAGGCCTCACAAAACCCAATAAAGTTGTTATTGCCAAAAGGGTGCACTGCACACAGATGTGTTCAGCTATTAATGGCTTTTGCAACTATTTTCTGTCTAGTAGGATAAATGATGAGCAGAATGAGTAATGCCCTTGGGTTTGACCAGAAAGCCTTTGAAAAAGAGRAAGAAAACTTTCAGGAAAGATAGAAAGAACAAAAGTGATCAAATGCTAGAAGGTATCCTAAAGCAGTGATCTTCCCACGCACTACCAGTACTTAAGAGATCATGTGTCTGAACTGTTTCACTCAGCCATGTAGTACAAGTACTGAGGTTGAACCTTGATGGTCTGTCAATATGAAAGTCATGACAAAGGGTATCTCCAATCTTCTGCTCTAACTGGAAAAGCAGATAGGCTTTCTGGTCAAACCAGCAGAGTTGAGCACGGTGAGGTTTGTATGCCTCCTTCTATGCCCTTCTTTCAGTTTTATCAGTTTTTCTGAAAACTCATTAACTTGTGCTGGCCACTGTTATGCTTGTTGCTTAATTGCTACTTGTGATGAAACCAGGCCACAGAGACCACAGTGACTTCATTACTTCTCGAGGTTAGAACTTTACTACTGCAGTTTTCAGGACCAGGCAGGACTAAGAAATGCTGGTGGCAACTCCTCTAGGATGCCATTTAAGACCTTCTTTGTAACAACATTAAATAAACTGATCTGACTTACTACAATATTGCTGTCTTGCAAGAACAAAGAGAAACAAATCACAATAATCAGAAAAAATACCAAGGGCTTCAGGCTGGCCTTCAGTGACCCTCACCACTCAGGTTTTTTCAGTCTTGCTCTCTTTTTTCCATGTGGAGGCTGCCTCCACATGGGAAACAACCAAACTGTTGATTCTGCAGTGCCTTGTTTCCCATACAGCTTTTGCACTGCTGGAGAGGACTAGTGGAAACTGCTAACAAATTTAGCTTCTATGTCTTCATATTTGCCTTATATAAGTAACAGTGCCTGCAGAAAGAGTGAGGCACAGCAGAGGGAAAGCTCAATGAACACATACAAACAAAATGCAGAAATCCAGAATGGACTTTGCCCCCAGTTTCTCTCTTCCCCCAATTACTGCACATGRAATGAATTTACAGCAAAGAAGACTATAAAACACACATCAGTGATGCAGTTTTAAACATGGAGGTATCTCTAGGAAAAATTATGARCTTCCTTAACAGGGCATCTGTGAGGCTCCAGTTCTGCACATGGTGGGTGCTGGGTGTGATACTTGCACAGAAATCCTTGCAACTGGACTCATCTAGGATCTTTGGCCAGCTGCTGGAAAGAAACTTCAGAATTGAGAGCAGTTAAAATTGCAATACTATTTGTTCCATCTCTGGTTCAGRACATGTAATTATTACAGGCTATTTTGTGGGCTCTCTTCCTTGTTAGTCCCTTAAGACAGGCTTTACTGAAATTATGTTTTTTTCCTCTTTGGCTCTTATTTAGGAAAACTGAAGATCACTAAGAGGAGAATTACTGCCAACACTGACCTTTCTTTTCACCAGAGACACAAACCAACTAGGTGTCATGTCCTTTTTCCAACTTTCTTCTACCAAATATTTTAAGGTAATGAAGATCAGCTCAGCACTGAACCTGTAAAGAAATGCACATGGGAGAGGAATTAGTCACAATGCTAGTAGTTCAGTGTTAGAGCAGTAGAAACATATATTCAAATATTTCTTTTTACAATATTTGAAGTGCAACAAGTCATTTAACCACAAAAAATGTTAGAAAACACCATCTGAGACTAAGGACCTCCACCAGCAATATTTCAAATCAACACCAAGCTTACAGGGAGCAATTTATAGAGGGGACTTTCTGACATACAAAGGAAAAAAGGCAGTACTCAAAGTGGCTTGGTATTTTAAATTTGCAAAAATAGTAGTTGATAGTATTTTTATGAAAACAAATGCAAGCTGAAAGATGCTAGGAAGCGGGGGCTGGGAGAGGGGAAACTACCCACTGATCTCTTGTGAAAGYATCTTCTGAATTGCAGCATTTTGGAATTGCTGGTATACTATAAACAAAAATGGTACCTTAAAAAAAAGGTGACTGCATGCATAATTGAATGCTTCTTGTAACCCCCTCATTAGCTGATTCTTGAATAAGCATTCTTATGTTTTATCAAACCGAGTAAAACTATTTGGCCAAACACCAAGTTGTAGTGACTACTCATGCTCATTTCCAGTCCTGTGCTTAGATCACTACTTCAGCTCAAGATGTGATTTTTCAGACTAACATCAGCTACAGCACAGGAATGACTCTATTGCTTTAAACATACAGATGGGGATACATCTGTAGGCACAGTGCCAGGTCCTGCAGGGAAAACTCAAGTCTTGAGCTCCTCCATTTGCAGCTCAACAGCTGGAATAGATGGGTGTKATGAGTCCCAGCAATGCAAGACAGGGGCTCTGCCTCTGGCAGGGYGCGGATGTGAGCGATGGCAGGTGAGGCTCATGGAAGAAGGGCAGAGCTCCACAGCAGCTCTTACCTCAGACCCTTCTCATCTCAGGAAAAGGCACATGTTAAAGCAACCTGTCCAACTGACAGGTACTTCAGTGAAGAGGTGCTTTTTTACTCACCCCTGCTCTTCCCACCCTTAATATTTTAAATGCCATAATAAAAAGCATCTGCCTTAATGAGAAAAATCACGTGAAYGTCCCAGTGCTGCTGACATGGCTGAACAGTTCAGCAACAAGCAGCTGCACTGACTCACACGTGAAGCTGACCTCACACTGGCAGTTCAGCCAAGTCAGTTCTCTGAATTCAATGCATCTGAGGAATTGGTGAAATTCCGTTTTGTGTAACAGGGAAAAAGGTATTTGAGGAGATCTGGTTTGTGACATTTTCATACAGACATGATTCCTGGTTTCCACACCATCTCTTAAAACCACACACACTCAGTAAGGAGACATTTATTCCATTATTTCTGTTTTCAAATTTTTGGTACAAAGTTTATTTTCAGAAGTTCTCACATGATCCTTTCTTCTACCAGCATCTTTTAGGATTTTTCTATCTCTGATTTATTTTCTTTATCTGTTGAAGCAAAAGCAGTAATTGCTACAGAAAGCAATAATGGCAATATTACAAATATTTTACAGCAGCATCCATTCGTTTCTTTGCCTCAAAAAAATAACAAAAATAAATCCAAAGACGAGATCCATACAGCCACAAAGGCTTAGGTTTGTAATATCCAGATGTATGCTGCGTTCCCATATACGAGTTGTACAAGTCCAGCACAACTTTCCAAGTTTGTGCAGAGCCTGATAAATAAGACACAGAAATATCAGTTACATTATACGGTTTCTAAGAACTTTTACTCTGTAAAATGTTTGGTCACTCAAAGCTATAAGCTTAATCACATATCAAAGAACACAGGCAATAAAGCCCATCTTACTAAAACATATAGTATTAGGCCAAACAAAATATAAGAGGACAAAATCTAGTGGTCACTGAAGCCTCTTCAAAAAAGGTCTAAAACAGAATGTTTCCATCATGTATCAGAATAAAAATGTACTGTATTAAAATTCGAATTTTTTTTACAAGCTGTCTTTTAATCAGTCTTCTATTTACAGTGCAGAACTGCCAACTGCAGTAGTTTAACTTTGGCACAACACTAAGTTCCAATCCTTTTGAGTATTCAAGTCCTGTGTGTGTCCAAAAATTTTCTTGGTTTCATGAAAGATTAGGCCCATTCACAGTTAACCAGWTATCTTGAAATTTTTCAAGAATTGCTTCCCCTTCACCACACTGGGCAGCTACAAAGGAAAGACATTGTAAGCTATTGCATCATTCAAAAGAAACTCTTCATTCTAAACAGTGACAGTATTGTTGCTTCCTTTAATATCACATACACCAGACAGATCACACAGACGGCTACATACCAGACACCTTTCTAAAAACCTTGCTGGTCGTTAGTGAATCATCTTCCTCATACTTCAAATACATAACAATGCATTAACTTAATTTCATTTCACATGTCAAACAGGACATTTAAATATATTGCAATATATTATAGAAAATTGCAAAGCGCCATCATTTCTGTAAACGAGACTGACACCTGCTAACTCTCCTGTGCACATGAAGAGCAGTACCTAGTGCCACATTTTCTATACAATATAAAGCCTTCCCAGGTAGGGCAACTCATTTTAGTGCATTTCTGTACAGACTGTAAGTATACATGCAGATAGCCAACTATGCAGGGTTGGAAATACTTTTGTAAGCTGAAACTGGAAGATGGGGGGAATATTCCGAAATCATAGCAGAGCTCTTGTGGTTGATCATTTCGTAGCATAGATGAATACTTGAATCTTCTGTCATTCTAGCAGATTCTCTAGGGACAGTTTCATGATAGGTATCTAGTATTGAATAAGCATAAGGAAATACTTTCATCAACCCAGACACAAGTATTATATATCCTAACACATTCTAGGTTATGTGCAGTSCAATGTTCACACAGTAACCTTATCTCTAAAATACTTGAGAAAACCTAAAGCATTTTTATGCCACAGTATTATAACCAAGGATCAGTTACTTTGTCCTTCACTGTAGTGCTATCTGTTCTAAATAAAAAAAGAAAAAAAAGGGCCTCATTTCCCAACAAGCATCAAGTTGGAAGCAGAGGTCAGTACCAYTGCTGACCATAATACAAAGATCAGTGCTACAATCCAGCCAGAAGATCCATCTCTATAATATCTGCAGTGCCAGTGGCTGCCTGCAAGCCAGGGTCACTGGAGCTGGGGTGCAGTTCATCTGAGTGACTCCAGGCATGCAGGACGGGCAGGTTTGCATTCCTTGCTATCCTGACTACCTATGGTGTCTAGCCCCAGTATAGACATCAACAWGCATCAAACGAACCCCATTTAATTMATGGAAAGTGCTASAAKATACTCAGTTATCACTCTATGTTTTATAATGTTGTGTGAGTTGGTTTTGCAATGATTGCTCACTGAAAAGGTGCAGATGCTCTTCACCATAGAAAGAGAAAAATCCCCAAGAACTCCAACCATTAAACTTGGAAATACTGGCTATAACCCACCTGTGCTTCAAAATCTCACTTTTTAGAAGTGGGGAAACAACGCAGAAATTTGAGCTATTGTATGTTAGTAGCTACTATGAGGATTTTTCAGTTTCTGATGAAATGGAAATTTCAAAATATTTTCCCACAGAATTTTAACACAYCAGCAAACCTCAAGTAAATTGACCTGGTAAGTTTGTGTCATGCTTCTTGGTAAATCTATTTATCTTAGGATATCACAAGCTGGATGGAGACTACAGATGTAACCAGCACTGTTCAGTGTAGGGAACTGAAACCTCTATTAGCCCTTCCCATCTTTTAATCTACACAATCATTCCAGGCATTATAAACAACTCTCAAAAGTTTTACTATTCTCTGGTCATTGATACTCTCTATTACTACTGAATGCAAGCAAAATTGTTTTCAAAGAAAAAAATAAATTAAATCAAAGAAAATAGCTATATTTCATTGCACTCTACTTTTGTGCCTTCAGGTTAGGGCAGGGATATTTAACACTACAGAAGCTTAAAGATTATCTTCTCTCCTTGGGAGATATGAATATAGACAGGTATTGGACTCAGGTGGAGGATGCAAATTGGTACTACCATATTTACAGAAGAGAATACTGACATCCAGCCTGAATACACAGTACTCCATTAAGTGCAAAAGGAAAAACGCTCCCCACCTTAARCCACAGCCTGATTACTCAGCAGCCAGAGATCAGTTGTCAAAGTTACTGCTGTGCTCTCATTTCAGAGGAAAAYGGAGGAGGAGAATGTCTGCATCTTTGGGCTTTCTGGCCTACAGGGACTGTGTACAGCCATGAATCACTTTGTATGGGAGCCAGAAATCCTTTGCTCTTTAGAGGGGAAGGGAGTGCATTTGCCTGCATTTGCCAAGCATTTCTTGGAGAGCAAAAGAAAACCTGTTTTTGTCCAAGGTGAGCAAATCATCRACTAGAAAATTATTTCATGTCATGTGTGCACACTGAGTAAGTTTCTTTCCCAATAATCAAAGTTACAGTCAGACACATATATAACATAATGAAAAAGCAATTTKCAACATTGTACCGGACAAAGTTAAGAAAGGTCGAGGCCTCATTTACTAYAGTGTATTAGAGATAATACACTAAATTCTAATAATGAGGTACTAGGTATCTCCTGTCCTTTGCTTTCAAATGAAACAGAGATTTCTATGTGCTAAAAAATAGATTGTAGTAATTTACTCCTCTGTCACAACAGAAAGAGTTAAAATTGTTTTGCTTATCAACTTCTAGGAAAGTAAATTCTGCAGGGCAGGCAAAAGTCAGAGCCTTGTTCAAGCTTCTACATTTTCCCTTCTTTCTCTTCTTACAAGCCAGCACTGTTTGCTCATTCAAACCTCCAGGGGGAAATAGGTCTGACTTTTTTTTTTTTTTTGCAACACTAACTTTGGGGTCATTGAGAGGCCGATGCTGGGAAGACAGCACTGTTTAAGATGGAACTGTGCTCTTTCACTGCACTCTGAAGCGAGGGCGAAACATGCCATGCAGCAGGAGATACTGGGATGGTGGRTATCTTCCCTGGTTGTAACACTGCTTTCTTTCTTTTAGCTCTTTTCTCTCACCATTCTGGCACAGGATTATCTGTATTCTCTKTTTAGTTGAATACCAGAGACAGCTGGCACCATCGGAGCAGGTACTCCTGGCAGAAACAGCAGATGAAGAGGAATGCACTAGCTTAGCTCTAAGGGAACTGATGCTCACAACTGAATTTTCATGTAGTCCCAATGAAGAMTGAGAAACCAGCCACCCAGAGGTAAGATCTAAGCAAGATCAAAGYTCCTTCCTCTCAACATCAATGACCATCACTGAAGTCTGGCGCAYAGTGATCTCAAACCTAGGTGGTAAAGATCCATAGAAATACAGAAAACATACCACAGGTTCATCTAGACACAGTCCTTACCATGCAGGAAAGTCAATAAAAAATCACATGGACTCTCACCCCTGGGTAGATGTATTTTCTTGCCCCTTCCTTTCCCATTGCCAATATAACTCAGTCCAAATGGCTTCCAAAACATCCTGCARGTGTGCATAAGCTCCAAGAGGGAGCCAGGCTTGCAGGGGTGCACTGCTGACGAGCACAGAGACATTTGGAATCATAACAAATTAAGACTCTTGCTGATGTGCTGAAGTTCAGGGAGCTGCTGTATGTGACTGGTAGAATGAGGTGCCATATCCCTTCCACCCATCAGGCGATTTCTGTTTCTCTCASGTGACTGTACAGCAGCCAAAGGGTGGCTCAGATGAACCTGGACTAAACCACTGTTAGTGTAGCTTTGAGTTCCCACCAGGCATGACCACAGTTCAGAGACACAACTGACTACATGCTGACAGCTCTGTCCTGATGTGGGAGGCCTCTGGAAGGAGTCTGCCTCTCTCCCAGTATGCAGTGCAAATATACACACGATGTAAACACAAAATGGGGAATTAATGCACTCTRTTCAAACAGAAATAACAGTCAGACTATGGGCAATAATGAATGCATACAACCTCTGTCTTCAGACTGAATCCACCCAGATTTCCCTCCTCCTTGGCACAACTGACAGGCTTAAAATGYGCATGTAGCCCAAAGGAAATGTGTAGACTCTAGTATTTACAACAACTGAAAATGTGGCCCAGTATGCATCAGCCACTGTCTCTGATGATTCTACTGAAAAAAAGACCTCCAATCCAACTATATTTAGTCTGATAAACAATGTATTTCCTCTTCCTGTGTTTTTCAGACCAGATGTGCTAAGGCCTACCATTGTAGCTGAGTGTTATTTAATAGAACACTGCCAAAGTGGGAAAATATCCCAGTTTAATAATGTAATTAACTTTGATCTTTATTTTTTCCCATTTTTTAAAGAAGATAGGATTCCTAGCTAACCTAAATAAGTCTCTACTAACAAAAATGGAGATATTTATTTGGACAGGCTGCTTGGTTGTTTTGGGTTTTGKTTTTTTTTTAAAAAGGAAAATTAATTCTGGGTCAACTTCAAGGATTAAGGCAACTCCACATTTTGCTTGCTAGAGGCATATTCCCAAGGATTTGTTTTAGTATTTTTGGAAACTTAAAAGTAACATTTCTTTTCCTTCTAGCTTTGCCCTTTCCTAGTCAGCAGGCACAGATTTTTGACCCTGTATTCCCAACAGAGCTTGAAGCTAGTGTAAATTTTTCTTGTATCTGCTCATTACCAGACCATTACCAGGCAAATGAGAATCCCTCCCAATCCCATGCAGCAGTCAATGCTGAAAGGCCAGATCTTGATCTCTCATATACCACCTCACATCCAGAGTCATAAACACTCCCACAAAACATGAATGAATTTGCTTCTGCCCCACTCCAAAGTTAAATTGAGGGATTCTTGGCTAGTCCTCTCTAGCAAAGCTGGCCACTTTGTGCCACACCAGTTTGAGTCTTGGAAGCCAGGGAATAGTTTCATCATCAAATTCACAACATATACCATAAGCTATTGCCTTTTTGTCTCCAATAATTTTAAACAGTCAGAAGAAGTCACCCCAGTTTCATAACAGAACATCCTTCTGCAGCTCAGGGAGCCTGTTCAATCTGTGAGAAGAAGGGCAGCTGCAAGAGTTCAGAAAGGAAGGTTTGGGAGGTTAACAATATTWTTTTGTCAGACACTATTCCCTATCTTTCTTTGGCTTTCATACCTTGGCTTCATCCACAATCAAGTATGAAAACCAGATCTATCGTGGACTCSTCTGCTTCAGAAAATCATGACTAAAAGAGCTTTTATGGTTTTTTTTTTTTACAGTTATCACAGTCCAAAAGACAGAATAATTCTAGAATAGGTTCTTGGAGATGAGGAGACATTAGGACCCCATTTTCTCTGCACTAATCTGTCCTCATTAGTCATCAGATGCAGAAGCCTACAAAGACGCTGACAGATGTGCAAAAGGAGATTGCTAGTATCCATTCCATTAGTGCCAATGTAAAAGCAGACAATGCTGGTGACAGCAGCACCAATTCATCATCATCTTTTGACATCTAAATATAAAGTAACTTATCCCTAAAAATGCAGGCTGGCAGTAGCAAGAATACAAACTGCTCTTCCTCAGAGTATCAGTTCTCTAGGATGCCAAACATCTGCTCAAACTAACTTGTGTGAATTTGGCCCATTGTTTTTAAGTTTCTAATTCAAACTGCACTATGACTTCACTGTCTTGAGACCAAATAGCTTTTTTTTTCCTCTATTTTATAGACATTTATTTAAGATRTGGATGTTTTATATCAGTTTGAACTACTTCTGGAGTTCAACTCAGGTAGATCAAGCCACCTCTAGAAATAAGTGCATTCATCCAGCAGTCCTAAGAGCAATCAGCCCTCAACTGGGCTATCACTGAAGAACAATTCAACACTAATGTTTTTATAATTCCTAAGCATCTAAAAGCCATATAATGTCATTTTGTTTGTGAATTAAACACCATGTCATTACCACAACTTATTTGAAAGCCTTTCTTACTAGTACCAAAAGATGCTTTTCATCTCTGCATCTGTGTATTCTTACAAACCCCTAAGCAACTCTGAACAACTTTTAGGCAGTTTCTGCCTTATATTAACCTTAAAACTCAGTGTCAGATTTCAAGAAATTACTCTTTTTTGCTAGAAATATACTTATTTTTCCATTTCCAACAAAGGGAAGAATGCACAAGGTAGAAGTGAGTGTTACTATTAACTGCATCAAGTCTGTCAGGCATTTAAATTAGACTGATGTAGGATACACTGAATAACTGCAACAAAAAGCATCTTCTAGCATCAGACTCATTCAGTTAGCTCATAATTATCAACAAGGAACATTTCAGTCCAAGTTCTGTAAACCCAAAACACTCTGAAGATATGCAAAAGGCGCAGATATCRCCTTATTTTCTTAACCCAATCAATCCTCACCCCTAGGTTCATTGATTCCTTTTTCACACTTTTCCCCTTCTCTTTTTTTTCAACTCTTTCCGCATGAAATAAACCCAGGCCTTGAAATCTTTCAGATGAARTGATGTTTGCAAAAAGACATCTAAGGTTTTTGTGTTTTCCTCCTTCATGAGCAGGCAATGTTCTCCTRCATCAACAACAAAAAAAGTGTCTGTGTTTTTTTGGAATTAAACAACATAAGGCAATTAAATATTGAGAAGCAGTCACATGTATGATGAACATGAACCTTCCCATCAGTAATGTGGAAAAGGAGGAGCTGAACTTGTTCTGATTTGTAACCCCCTGTCCCAGGCCTGGCCTGAGGATGTTCATCTCTTGTAGCAACGAAGCAAACAGTTCTTGCCTGCACAGGTAGCATCTTGCCCATATATTCTTGGGTGGAAGAAAGATGCTAAGCAGCTGCTTGCTAAACTGAAGGCCATGAAAAATCATTTGGCTCTTCACCATAACATCAAACTTAATTCATACATTTTTGGCCCCCAAATTCCAAATTGTACATCAGTCTGTTTTTGAAAGTTTACGTTTAACATGTCTGGGGGGTTCCCAAGTATCACTATCATCCGTTTCTTCCTCGTCCTCATGATCATCCAGCATTTCATCTTCCTCCTCGTTCTCATCAAACAGCTCTATTCCAAGTTCTAATCTTCTTTGCCTTTCTGCAAACCATTCTCTGACCTGCTCATATCCCATGTGAGATTTGGCTACCAGTTCATCAAGGTCTTGCTCATTAAGGAATTTGTGCTTCATATAATAGTCCTTCAGGATTGCTGTTCCAGTTTTAAATTTTATGACAGACACACCTCTGTCCCAGCAATTTAACCTCTTACTTCCCCGAGGCCTCCCCCGAGGCCTCCCTCTCCCCCTCCCTTTTGGTCTTCCTCTCCCTCTCTTCCTTCCAAAGCCTTGTCCATTCAGGCTGTTTGCACTGGCGCTCTGGTAATAGTAATACCATTTCAATCCACCATTTTTCCAGGCATAACGAGTGTCTCCAAACCAGCTCACAATTTCTGATCTTGGAAGCCCAGTTTCTTCTGCCAGCTTGTTGTATTCTTGTGGAGATGGCCACTGAGTACGGACAAAGGAACTTTTGAGCATGTGCAACTGCTCTGGTGATTTTTTGCTTATTTTGCTTGAAGTGGAACACCCTGATTTTGTTCCTGCTGTTCCATCTCCCACAGAAGTCTCTCCAGACTCCTCTTTTGAGCTGCCAGCATTGGTTTCACTCATGTCAGCTCCCTCTTCCTTCAATACATTTGATTTACTTTTTTCTGTAAACCAGGCATCAATCTCTCTCCTGGTCAGTTTTGTTTGGGCTCTTAACCTATTCATCTCTTCTTCAGTAAGGACAGGGTTATTAAGAAAACTTGCTTGGAGGACTTGCAGCTGTTCAGCAGTCTTCTCTTTGAATTTCTGTGGGGTGAAGTCAGGAAAAGTACTCCAAGATGACTTGCTCTGTGGAGTGACTCCTGTTGGAGAGTCATTCATTTCATCACTTGAATCAATAACAATGGTGGCACAGGAATCACTGTTGAGATGAATCCCATGATTATTCTTTGAGTTTCTCTGATTGTAGCGTGTATCACTGAACCACTTTTTGATCTCTCCTTTAGTAAGGCCTGTTATTTTCATAAGTCTAACTATTTCTGAGTCTTGAGGAAACTGATTTTTAAGGTAGCTGACTTTCAATTCTGCCAGCTGTTCCTTAGTTTTTTTTGCTCGGATCCCAAAAGAGTCAGGATTCATCAGTGTGGATTCATTTTTGATAGACTGAGGGGCTGGAATGGCAGCTACTTGTTTGGTTTCTGCAATGGGCTGAGCACTGTGAATCTGACTCTTCTGTAACTGTGTTTGGTTTGGGACTCCCGCTACAGTCAAGGCTATTGGGGCTGTTACTGGTAACGTGTTTGTACCTGCAACTTGAGTGAGAACGAGTCCTGGCTGACCGACTATTTGGCATGTCTGCAAAATGGAAGGTAAACCATTGCTGGCAGCAGAAATGTGTGCTGGAATAACAGTAATTGTCTGTGGCACAGTATGCACTGTGCCATTAAATTGTTTCCTCCTTGCTTCCTCCACCTCCTCTGGTGTCCAGCTCACACCATGTTTCAGACGCTGGGCAGAAAACCATATTTTAATCTGTTCTTCAGTGTACTTAGCTTGAGTGGAAAGAACAGTGATTTCCGACATGGTTGGATAYGGGAATTTGTTGTAGGTGTTAAGCAATAGAGGATTGTTATCCAAAGCAGTATTATAGGCTGGAATGCTATTTACAGGTATTAGTACTTTTGGAATCAGATTTGAGTTCTGTGGAGCTGTAACAGCTGTGATAACCTGTGCCACCCCAGGCTGAAGCACTGGTGCAGGGGTCACTACTGCACCAGCCATATCTGCTGCACTGCAAACAGCTGAATGGCTTGGTTTTGACTCAGAAACTGCTGCTGGGGGGTTTTCTACTAATTCTTCAGAGTTTGGCTCATTTTCAGTTCCCTTTTCTTCACCAGGAATGTCATCAACTACATTGTGGAAAACAGCAATACGTTTAGTCTCCGTTTTGTTTTTCATCATTTTCATGATAGGAGTTTTGCTAATTGAGATCCCTGATGAGGGGGCCTCAGAAGAGTCAGCCTGTCCAGCATTTTCTTCTCTAACAAAACTTCCATCAAAAGTGAGATCATTTACTGTTTGTTCAAAGATTGTCTGGTTATTACGTTTCACCATGGTCAATTTAAAATTCTCCTCTCCAGGATGGTGCTTCAAATTATGTTCTGAGAGGGCATCATATCTTTTGGTAAGGAAATTACATTCTAAACAAACATAGGATGAATTTAATACTACATTAGGGTGCTCTGAATCCACATGGAAAGTAAACATATTGAGATCTGGAGTCTGAAAAGTACAGTATTTACACTCATAACCACCTTCTACTTTATTTGTATTTTTCTGATTGTCTGAATCCACATACTCGTGAGCATCCTCATCACTTGTTACACTCTCTGCTGTAGGGTTATCTGCTGGCGTGAGCACRGGTGGTCCTTCCTCCA
Source organism: Malurus melanocephalus (assembly GCF_030028575.1). Taxonomy (NCBI): domain Eukaryota; kingdom Metazoa; phylum Chordata; class Aves; order Passeriformes; family Maluridae; genus Malurus; species Malurus melanocephalus. The sequence continues at coordinate 5,518,076 of NW_026623235.1, forward strand.
AGTCTGATACCGTTTCTAGATCTGGATCCTGCTCATTGGCTAAGACCATGCACGGTGTTGTTGATTTTCGTTTACTTGCCATGGCTGTTACTGTGAAAATGATAACGACTGGTCAGATACAGACTTAGCTTCAAGCTCTTCTCGATTAATAATAGTAATAATAATAATAATAATGGCTTTCGGTACTTCAAGTCAGTTCTTGTAAAGTCTCAACATTTATCCCATTAGCAGCTTTTCTTTCGTAGTGCAATCAGATTAAAAACAGATAGTTCAGGATGAGATGTTGAGACACACTGTTTTAAAGTCCACATCCACCACCTGTAGCAAAGAAGAAACAGTGGAATTAGTTCAATTTCAAGAACAACTTCTATTCTGCTACATATTATGGTAATTTTTATTATGGTTTAAGGTAATTCAGTCCTTTGGGGTTTAGTGTGACACTGGTCATCCCCTCAAACCAGCAGACCCATTCCAAGAAGAGATAACTGAAAATAAGRCAAGAAAGGCAAAATCGAATCCACTTATTACAGGCTGAAATTTGTTTCAGTTCGTGCTAATTTAGTGATAGACATAAACACCATATAAACTTCCTGACTGTTTCCCTTTCTTCAGAAGCCTTTTTCTTGGTCAGTCTTGCCCTTGGACTGCTTTGCCTAAGCTACAACAGCTTCTCTCAACTGCTCTGTGAGCTCAAGTCCATTCTATCACTAACTTTAGCCCAGTACAACATATCCACCATGGGCTSTGTCATGTCTTTCATGTCAGAGGCTGTGAAGTGTCCCAGAAAAGGCAGGTTTAGAGTGTTTTTCTATTGCATTACACATGCAAGCACAGTCATGTTCAAGGCCTTTCTTCCCTGTCTGAAAGCAGGCAAAACAATGTCTTTTTAAGCCACTTTGACAGACAAAAGGCAACTATCTTTTCTTCCTAGCTTCCCAAATGTCATTCTCCAACTGAAGACCAATACCAAACCAATAAGACTTGACTGCTTGACTTGACTGAGCAAATGGCAATTAAATAACTGGTTTCATGCCTCTATGCATTAACGGAGATATGACTGATTGTGTAAACTGTAACAAAGAGAGAAAAAGCATTAAAGACTGGTATCTCAAGCAGAAGCCAAACAATGTTATGTATTCYCTGTTTAGAATTCTTATGTCCATTTCTAAGTAAAACTAAAGCACCACCAAATAAAGCTGAGGCCTACGGAAATTCAGAGAACAAATATATTCTAAAATAGCATAATTGAATTCTATCCGACAATGATCTGCTGGGAATGATGCACAAACTTTCACAGAGGATTTTAAATTCTAACAGTTTTATCCTTGACAGATTGACACTGATTTCTCATACCAGAAAACACATAGGTACATGTCTTGGTTTAGAGAAAAGTTTGGGAGAAAACACTCGGGAATGAATACTTCTTCTAAATAAAAGGGTTTCAGCAATCCTTTCCCACCAATACAAAAATTATTTTCTGGATGAATGTGAAAAAAACCTGTTTATTTAACAAACAAGGCGCCTGCAGGGCATGGGAAAAATGAATAACTGTTAGATAYTGAACTTACAGAACTTTACTCCCTCACACACACACACTCACCCACAGCAGAACAAACAAACCAAAATGCCGGGTGAAGGSAAGAAAAACTACCGAGCACGTGGTGAGAAGCAACAAAAGGGCAGACGGCTTTCTCAGGGAGGGGAGGGAAGTCCACCGAGGAGCTCAGGGGAAAAAAACAGATGGGAACCTGGTGAACCTCTGATGCTGGTCTCCTCCTCACAGCAGACAAAGCTGGTGGATTTACAGTCCTTTCTTTCATTGATTCAGCTTCTCCCAAGGTTTCGGCTGAAATGGGGTGTCCCTACGGCTTCCCTGCCAGTCYGCACTGACCAGCTCCTGCCAGTGGTCTCATTCGGACCAAAAACCAAACCGAACAGTCAAAAAAAAAAGCAACAGAAGCTGCCAGAGAATTGCTACTACATTTTGGGGACAAACTTTTTGATGAAGCTAATAAAACCTAAGTTAGCTAAAGCTACAATGTAGCCTTTGATCTGCACAGCAAGCAGAGCACACAGGAGAGTGAGAGCTTGAACAAAGCCCCCGCTGGAGCACCTCCAGATTCACCTTAAAGCTCCAGGACCCATTTCTGGGCATAAAGCAGACAATCAGGAATAGAGTATCATCATAAAATCACCCCAAGATAGTACATGAATTTTTAGACAGTGGAACATGGTCTACTTTCTGAAGTGTGGGCATCCTCAAGTTCAAGAGGAATGCATCCCCATATAGCTGTTTCAGAAGGTTTGGAAAGGGAACAACATGCAACAGATTAAAAACCAAAAGCCATCCCTGTGTGAAAAAGTCTTAAAGGAAAAAGAATAGTTAAATGGAAGAAGGGCAGATGCAAGAAACAGGAAGAGGAAAAGAAATACGGCTTTTCACAATATGACATGATGATTTTTTACTATTTTGATTTTGGAAGGTTGGAGACTGTGAGTAGGAAGGAAGATAAATAATCCTTAGCTTCACATTTTTTCTTTAGGCAAGACAAAAGTGTTCATCCATAGCTGCCACGCAGTGCTGCTCCAAAAGCTCTTTTTGAAACCGTGTGTCACCTTACTGCTTCGTAAATACCCTCCTTAAATATTTCTAACAGTCACTCTCAGCACTACATCTGTGACTACATCCAAAGTGCACAGCCTCACATGATATGCTTCACAGGCCAAGGATATGGCATTAAGGACACTAAAAATGCTCAATAAATCTTGGTAATCATCATTCCAGGTTGACAATTATTTAATGGTACTAGAGTAGAAAGACATCCTTCTTCCATAAGCTGATAGTGGCAGTATGTAAAAGTGAGCACAGAAGTGCAAAAGATAGTTATTTTAATGTATGTACAAAGTACGTATTGCAGGCCACCTCATTTTTCTTTGCAAGAGAGCCATGAAGCAAAGCTAAATGGATCCATTTGTCTCAGTGTCCTGAGGGACAAGAGGTAGAGTGTTATTAACTGTGCTGCTTCTCAAGGGCTGGAGGGCTCTTGACAAAAGGAAAGACAACTGCCAAGACAGTGTTGAGCAATGCTCTGGGGGAAGAGTTGGGTGGTATTACCTAATGTTTCTGCGATCTTGAGTAAAATTTCAGAAATGCCAGAAATGCCTCTTTCCAAAAGCAACTTAACTGTGGGGAATGCTGTTGAGGAATGGTTGTTCAGTAAAGGAGGACATGAGGAAATTCAGCTGATTGAGCTAGAATTGAGCTAGACGCCAGGGAGGATCAAGAAAGATAAAAACAGCACAAGAATGAGGAAGCTGTAACYGCAAGTGCATACATKAGGGAGCTTTTGCAATATGGGGGGCTGACCGTTATTATTAGAAAAGGCAAGATCAGCAGAGGTATGAAGAAATGTAACYGCAAGTRGRCACAYAGGGGTGGGATTGACTATTATTGCATTGTCCAATGATGAGCTATGCTTTTGCAATATGTATGASCTTATTATCTTGATTATAAAAGGGCAGAGGTCCCGAAATAAAATTGAGGCTTGATGACCATGAAAGCTTGAGGCTTGTCTYCCGCRACTTCTTCCCAACATCTGGCGCCCAAACAGGGACCCTGCTCKTCTTGGGAAAGTTGTGTTGGGTTCGGGTCCTGCAGCTAGAAGACGGYGATCAAGCTACGATATTCTGCTCCGCGYCCTGAGTGACCACAGCGGTGGGCTCAGCCRATACATGCTGCCGAAGCCTGGAGGGGCTGCAACAGCGCTGACGTGAGTATGGATAGGCAAGCAGCATATGACCTTTTCATTTCCCTTTTAAAAAGGAGGCAGATTAAGGGGATTGACTTAGATAAGGATCTCCCTGTTTTATTAAATCACGCAACTTCTTATGGTTTCTTTAGTAATGCGCATTCCGTTCACGAATTAGGTGAATGGAGGCGGTACAGAGACAAACTGTGGGAGTTGATGCTCGATGAAGATATATCAGCTAAAAAGATGAGCAAATTGTGGAGGATTGTTCATAATGAATTGTTRATGTGCCAGGCAGAGAAAAGGGCGGCCGAAGGGGTCAAGGTAGCACAGGAGCRAAATCGTGGCTATGCTGATTCACCAGATCCTAGTGCTCCGAACCCCCCTTTTCTTACCACCATTGATATACCCTCACCCGCACCAAGTGCCCCTCTGCCTCAACCTGCTCAAGCAGGCGTCCCCGAACATGGTCGTCAGGAAATGCTCCCGCAGCCCTTGCCGCTTCCTCCATCTGYATCTCTCAGTAGTCAGGAGCCTGTCCCTGGGGCAGAATCTGACCTCGCGGAGGCCATGGCCAGAGAGAGAAGGGAGCTATGGGGGGTGATTGCCCGCCACGGGATGGAACATGGGGACGCTGATCTTGTTACAGCAGCCCAGGAGACCTTGGCGTTCCCTGTTGTTTTTGAACCTAATCCACAGGGGGGACAGCGGGCGAGGGTACAGAATTTGGATTGGAAGATGTTAGCCCAATTGCGTGCCACTGTGGGGAGTTACGGAGTTACGAGTGAACCGGTGAAACAAATGCTTGATTACATGTTTAATGCTCAAGTCTTCTACCTGCCGATATTAAAGGTATTGCCAAATTAATTTATACCCCCCATCAGCATCTGTTATTTGAGGYRCGATGGAGGGAGGAGGCAGCGCTTAGTGCAAACCTCCCGAGACCCCAGGGAGATCCCTTAGCAGGAATCACCGTTGATGAGCTTATGGGCCATGGTGCGTTCCTCCRTGTAGAAGCACAGGCGACCTTAGGGGCCGATAAGCTCAGGGAAGCTATGGCGGTAGCAAAAAGGGCRATGAATAAAGTAAAAGCTCCGGGAGGTATTCCTATTTATATGGGGATAAAGCAGGGTAGGGAAGAACCGCTCRGTGCCTTTGTTGATAAAATCATGGAAGCCATGTCAAAGGCAGGAGTRACAGATCACATGCAAGATGCCCTGCTTAAACAATGCATTTTACAAAATGGCAATCCTACAACACGAACCTTAATCAGTTCAATCCCAGGGGACTGGAGAGTACAAGATCTTTTAGATAAAGCAGCATCTATGCCGATTGGCCCCCAGGTGTTCTTAGTTAATGCATTACAGAAGATAGGAGATGGGTTGCAGGAGCAAGCTACAGCTYTGMGAGAACAGGCTATTAGTTVCCASAATCAGGTCATGGCAGCWCTTGCTCCCCTCCAAGCGGCAGCCGCTCGCCCCCGCACTACTACTGGTGGTCAAATGAAATGTTATCGATGTGGGAACGCCGGTCACATTCGCCGAGAATGCCAAGCCACGGGGGTGTGGTGTGGGAAATGTCAATCCAACACGCATAACACACAGGCTTGTCGGAAGAAGCAGGGAAACTTGAAGAACAGCGCGAACAGCGGCCGCGCGGGGACACAAATCGCAGCTGCAACAGTCGCACCCCCCAACAGCGTATCCCCCAACAGCTTCAACCAGCAACCAATGGGAGCCTCGGCTTAGACTTGGCAGCCTCAGTAGATGTCGATATTTTAACTACTCAGCTACATAAGATCCCCACCAGACTTTATGGTCCTATCCTTGTCAACGAGCAACCAACGGGAGGATTGCTTATCGGTCGCTCGTCTGCTACCRCTCTGGGMTTAYATGTTKCACCTGGAGTTATTGATCCTGACTGTAAGGGAGAAATCATGATTATGGCCCACACCCCATATCCTCCCGTGAGAATGCCAAAAGGACAGAGATTGGCCCAATTGGTCCCGTTGCCACAGATGACAAAAGGATTGCCGGCGCTTACCCATACTTCTAGCAGGCTCTACATGGATCCCAGCCCGATGGACGAGACCAGCCGTGGGGCCTGAGCATCCCCTAAGGAGTGCTTCAGAAGTCGYTGAAGGAACAGCAGGAGAAACTACACAAGAGACTGTWTCCRATCCTGTAACTGATTATTAGCAACTTGTAGACTTCAGCTAAGTTGCAATTGCTGTATCAGAATTTAGTCTTGTTACTTTGCTTGCTTATTTTGCTTGCTTATTAAGTGTAGGGTTGACAAGGATGAAGGAAGGTTGGYTGATTTGGTTTGTCATGTTGGTGTTAGAAGGACTACAAAGTAATGGGGTACTAAAGGATATAGATGTTCGACAGAACATGTGGGTTACCTGGGCAAATCGAACAAATAGTAAATCCTTTTGTTTAGCTCTTGCATCAGCTTCCGATCCTTTCCAAACATGTTTGATCGGATTGCCTGGATTTGACAG
>NW_026623235.1:5526320-5534145 GCF_030028575.1 Malurus melanocephalus
AATAATGTGATTATTCCACCTGTAGCTTGACATGTTCTCTCAATTTAGCAGGGAATATGAAAACTCACAGTTGTGCAGTTTATCACAGCAATTATGCATCACCCTCAGAATCTTCAGTTCTTCTAAAATACCTCTCCTGTTCTGCTTACAGGAGTGTGTGGGAYCTTGCCATGTAGCTCAGCCTCAGTGAGGTCTGCAACATTCTGTTCCAGTAGACCAATGACTCCAACAAAAAATGAAATCAGACTGACTTGACTGTGGTTTTGACAAATTCATCTTTTTAAGAACCTTGTTACAATTCTGTAGGTTGTTACAGACTGTTTTTTAGTAAATTCTTCCTGTATTGAGCTGGGAATGAGGATCAACCTGTGACTGACTATGTGTTCTCCTCTTCTGCTCAAGCATCTCCCTTGGTTATGACTGGGCAGTCTTGTGCTTGCCTGTCTCTGAGACCTCCCCCATATTCCATGAATTCCTGAAGGTCATCACTAATGGTTCAGAGATTGCTTTTGCTTGTCCCCTACATACCTTAAGGTCAAATACGTGACGAAATATTGTTAAATGTTTTCTTTTTACCCCTTGCTATGAATATTGACATTATATTGTGCAATTTGGTTTGCAATAAAATAATCCAGGTGTTTATTTTATGTCAAAAGCAGCATTTTAAAATAAAAGAATCTGAAGAAAAACTCTCAGTTATTTACACTGCAATCCCGTTCTGTAATTTCACCTCAGATTTTGACATTCCTAGCCAATCAGCCCACAAAACACATGTTTTCTAGGAACATAAACCAGCAAGTGCAGGCATACCTTTTTGAAAGTTCAGGAACAGATATTTTATCTTTCAGCAGGCAATTTATCAGGACACTGTTCTTCAAAACAGACCATAAACAGTTAGCAATCCCAATTAATTAATAATTGTATTAAGACTGATTCATTCCAGAGTGGAATTCAACATTTAAARTTGTCTTTATAGCAGATTTGGATGAAGACTTCCATAAATACTTTCTAAATGGAGACAGAAGCTGCCCATCTGATTACAGTTTGAGAAGCAAAAGATACACAGTTGACTACAGAAGACACACACAAAAAAGAACCTGCTTCCAGAAAATTTTTTTACTCACTTCCTCCTTCCTTCCCCCAAACAGGAGTAGCTGATGCAGCAAGAAAATAAATGATTTTACAGAAAATGTTCCCTGTGTGTTCAGGGTGTATGCTTTGTGGAAAGGCATTGCTCCCTGCTTGCTGTATGACACTGCCATCCAGCATTCAGGAAAAGTGCGCCAACAAAAAAATCCAACCCCATGTAATGTGATTTTAAGAATATGCAGAAAGTGACTCAGGAGAATATGAAGCAATAGAACCTGCTTCTAACTTTTAAATGCATCTAGAGGACAAATTGCCTATGACCTCTTTCAGCACAGAAAATGCTGCCTTCTTATAACCCAAGACAATATGCAGTTGTTGATCTTTTGTTTATCCTCCTTCTGTTATTCAGAAAAGATGTATCTGTGTCAGAAACTATTCTGCACAGAGCTCAGTGTAGGCTAATATACTCTGAGCTGTGCTGCCTCTTAGCGAGAAGGACGACAGACCTTATTGTAGAGCGCCATTTTCTTCAGTTGTTAATTACCTGCAAAGTTCAGAGGGCATTGCTGCTTATGATTCCAAAATAAAGCTGTATCTCTATGTAAATCCTGCAATATTCACATTTGATTCCTCTTAAAATAAGGCCTGGTACTAATCCAACATGGGAGTCAAACTTGTCAAATTGATTTCAGCAGAATTCATACATTACAAATATAAGGCCCACTTAGGGTCCTTGATGCACTAGGACTAGTAATGAGGGAGGCAGTACCAAAATCTCCTGTACTGCCCACGCAGAGCTCCAGGCTATGCCAAAGCCAGACCTATGATGGAGCACTGGAAAGCTGACATAAAGCCCAGCAGAAGCTGAAGGGAGCCTGCCACAGGACATGTGACTAGACTTTCCTAGTTATTTCCTCTCAGTGCTGGTTTTCATGGGTAACAAGCAGTTCCATCAAAGTAAACGTCAAAATTTCATGCCAGAAGCATCCACTAAGTGACCTACATTATCTTTCCCTATTACACAATACACTTCARGTACTCTACGGAGAGCACAGTAACTGGTGCCACTGCTTTTGATACAGAAAGCCATAACCAGGTTTTGTAWCTGATCATATAAAGCTAATGATCAAACATCTTGAGTACTTAACAACCAGGGGTACACTCACAAAGAGGTTCCTTTAACATGAATGGTGCATGTCTCTGCTCCTCAGTCACATAGGCAGGTATTTTCTATGTGAYACAGACACCTTGGCAGCTGCACCTCACATAGGCTGACCTTTATTTTATTGACTCTTGACATGTCCAGTTCAAACTGTGAGCACTCAGTACTTTAATATCAGACATCTTTGAATGTATCAGATTTGTGTAAATACTTATCATACCCAATAAAATGTCGGGGAGCTCTTTTTTTTTTTTTGCATAGTTACAGCTCTGTTTTGTTTTGATCGCTCTGCTATTACAAAGAAAAAAAGATGAAGAAATAAATTACTAACATGAAGAGAAATTTTAATGTGTTCTGCATTGAATAAGCATCTAATTCAATCCTCCAAATGTTTTGTGTTGTCTTAAAAAAGTAGAACAGTAAGAAAACATTMATTTTAAAAATTGTTTATCTAAAAGTTTCTCCTTAAAACACCAAAACAAAAGATTTTATTCTCATGGGATTTCCTTCTTTAAAATGAAACAATCTGGCACACATATTACTTCACAACATGTTCCTTTCAGCTTGATTCTGCTTTTTTTTTCTCCCAGATGAAAAAATGTCTAGAGACATCCATTTTCCCAGGCCCTAGTCCAGTGCTGCAAGTATGAGAGCTTCCTTTGGCTTCCTGGAGTTCATGTCCCCAGATATTTTTCAGCTTCTCCAGAGACCCGAGCTGCAGTCCTACAGATGGTCTCCTCGCTAGACAGCCCGACTCATTCCCGAGTCATCCYTGGTGCTGTGCAGGAACCCCCACAATTTCGAGGTGACACAGCCCAGCACAGATTGTCTCACTCTCCTCTCCCCCTCCTCCACTCCTTTCCATTGAACGTACGCACCCTCGTCACATTGGAAACCAGATTTCACATCGGCTGCTTTCTGCTTTCATTAATATTTGACTGTCACCATTCAAAATGGTACTTCTCAACAGCAATAAAGAGTATTAATAGCACTCTACCCTTAAAAAGTATGACTAAGGGCTTACCAGGTCCTAAAACTTYTATACCTTCTGCTAGGCCAGAGGCATTTGCAGAAACCTGAGGAACAGCAGCAGGTTAAGGACTACCCTGATGCATGACAATACAAGAACCTAAACAGATAGGGAAGGAAAATCCATTTAATAGAGGTGGCTTAAAGCAGTCTGCAGAAGTGCATGACAGGCATAAAAGCATGATCAAGAGGAGGTAATAAAACATCCTGCAAATTCTACCTTAGATACAAAAAGGTGATAGCTTATGACTCATAATTCTTCTTTTTTTTTTTTTAACAGTGGAATGCATTTCTCAGACCTCAAGGCCAGATCTGTGCCAAATTTCAAGTTCCTATGTCAAATCCCTGAGGCACAGAGCCACTCAGAAAAAGATAATATCGCTTTTACATGGAGATTGCGTCTCTTCCTCTCCTTACTTCCCTCTTCACTGTTAATTTTACTCTTGAACCAGCTGAATATTCCCCCAAAATGCAATGAACAGAGAACAAAAGCAGCCTCAGGACAGAAACAATGTTTGAGAAATTCTCATTTCAACCACCACAAGAAACTGAAAACACGAACTTAGAATGAACTGACCAGATGACACTAATGCACACTACTATRTGCTCCACAGAGGTACACAGACTTGCATACACCAGAACACTGACCCATAATTTCAGTAACTTGTAAAGGATCCCAAAGTACTTGAAACAAATGCTTTGCCCAGTGTTTATATGAAACAGTGTTTTATGAATGAAGAAAAAGCAAGAACTTGGAGTGTCACTTGAAAAGCAAAAAAGATCACTGTAATCTTGGTAATTATCATGACCTAGGTAATCCCATGTCCAAATAAGGCAAATTTTCAATGCTTCAGTTGCTCTTTAGAGCTTCCTCTACCACTTGGTCCACTATGAGCTTTTGCTCAAATGTGCTTGCACAGAACCTTTCCTGTGTGCCTTGGATCCACCTGCTTCCCACCCCACGCCCTCCTTAAAGCCTCTTCCAGCCTTGTAGGTTTGCGTGTCTGCTTCTAGTTTGTGAGAAGGTCAAGGAGTGCAGAGTGCACAAAAAGTCCTTTATGTTCTGTGGCACAGGATTTGCATCTCTACTTTGGAAGCAAAAAATGTGACTTCAGAGCTGATATTTTATCAGGTTCTTTTTAAGRTGCTCCAGAATGTTTCCAGTGTCATGTAACAGCTTTACAATAGTAAACTGAATCATGTAAGTTTAGAACAGACAAAACAAAGAATTGACCAAGTCCCTACTGACAGACTCCTCCACGGTGGAAAAATGCAGAAGAATTTTGTGTTCATGCTTGCGAGCACAGCCAATCTTATTGAAGTTCTCTGTGATGTTATCCTCTAAACTGATCCAGTCAATGCTGGTCATAGAGCAGCAGATTCAACAAGTCAAATACCACACATAAATTCCCTTCTCTGTGTTCAGGGTACTTGGTCCAAGTGCAAGTATTCCCAGTGCAGCACTAAATTACTGCCAGGACCAGGGTGAGACCATCAAGCTAACTCAGGTTTGCCTTTCCCTGCAACACCAACGTGGTCTGTGTCTGCTGCAGATGACTTTAGGGGCATAGTGATGGTGGAGCAGAACTTCAGCACTGGCAAGGAGTGGTAACCAGTTGTCAGGAGAGTTTGTAAAAATCTGCTTGTACCTTTTAAGGAATTTCCATCCTTGCAAGTTTCTAAAACTTGCTAAGACCCTGAACAGTCCTATCTAGCATCACAGACAACTTTGCTTTGAGCAGGAAGCTGACAATCTTCAAAAGCCCCTTCTACTCTAATGCTTCTCCTCAGGCTTTTGTGTTGTTTGAGCTTGTAACAAAGATAAAAGAGGATAGTCCAAGCTGTCTGTATAAACACTCTCTGCAGGTCTCAACTATCTAGYAAAATACCACTGTGTACCACGTTAACCTTTGTGAAAAGCAAAGCGTTTTTATTTGCAACAGTGACGTGACTCCACGCCCCTGCTGAGTACTGTACAGTATTCCTTAGATACTCCTGCTGATTTCAGTGGGAGATAATGTCTTATCCTGTGTGTGACAAGACCAATTCCCTCACCCCTTGCCCCACGCCCCCATCATCAATCCACATAGTAGATAAACACTGTTTATAGCAAATCAGCCCAGTGACAAAAAATGTAAAAGACTGAAGACTACAGAGCCTTTCAAGTACAATGTGTAGATTGGAAAGCTGAATCTGAAGCACAGTCACTGCAGAAGTCAGAGAGATGACTGTGAACGCAAGCTGCCGTGGGGGAATGGAGAGTCCTGAAGGGTGAGCAGATCAGGATGAGTAGCTCAGCCCATGGCACAGGGAGCAGTTTGTGTTTCACAGGCTCCACCTCCCAGGTGCTGCTGTACCTGGCACTCAGCAGGCCCACACTGCCCCCAGCTCACCTGAACAAAGGCCTTCAATGCAGCAGCAAACAATCAACAAGTCTTTCACCAGGCTGGCTCCCCATTCCACTGTTTCCCAGGCTGATGCCCTGAACTTTGACTGTGAACCTGACCTCTGTGACTTAACTCTGTGCCAGACATGTGACCCCTCTCATCACTGCTCAGAGCCTGGAGAGGACAGTCCCCCGCTTGGGAGCCACTGGCTGAGGAAAGCTGGAGGCTGCACCTTTTGCCCAGCTCTGCTGGAGCTGCCTGTCATGTGAGTCACTCTTGCAGGAGAAACACAAACCTCCGATGTTCAGCCCTGGCAGGGAAGTAACAGAGCGGTTCATCAAAAACATAGACTGCCCACTTTCACTTTGTGTCTCTCAAGTACAAGGATAATGGTGGAAAATTTGCACAACAGGATTTAAGTGGAAAATATGGAGTTAACTAAAACACTGTACTTAAAATTAATAGCTGTGGAGCCGCTTTTTTCTTTTCTGCATTATACACCACCAAAAAATGGATTAGTTCTGTATTTAAAAAACACAAGTAGCCTAAAGCTGCATAAATATTCTAGGGTCAAAATAAAACTCTCACTGATTTAAATGAGAATGAGCAGCAAAATGTTTTAAAGAAATACTGTGTTAATAAAAACACATGTAAGAGGTAACAGAAAAGCCTAAAAAAACATTACACAGCACAAAACAGCATCAGAGTTGAGGAGAAAAGAAGAGAAAAATCAGTACTATGTTTAAATCACCTGTTTTTTAGACTAGGATAATCAAAGTAGGTTTTAAAATCAGAGTGATTTTGTTTATAATAATAATTTGCATTACTGTTTCATTGCATTACTGTTACATTCCCTCATTTGAGAAACCCTGATCTTATTCACCAACATTAAACCAGACATACTCATCAATTACTGCCTGAAGTTCTGATCTAACTGTAAACAGCTACATTTTTATTAATGAAATAAAAGGACTTTTAAAAATCAGTATTAAAATAGATAGTTTTAGCTCATTTCATTACTGTTTCACCTAAGTTGGAAATTCTTAGTGAAAACACTGAATTATTGGCAGTTAACRACTAACCTTATACACAGAAATTCAATTTGTAGACATCTGCATTGGTGAAGGTAGAAATTACTTCCTGAATGACAGAAGTTTCTACCTCAAAATTTAAAAAGCAGGACACATTTTTTTCTGTGTAAGATCTCCAATTCAGGCTTAAGGATAAGCTCTGCCAGGGCTAAAATCATAACAGACATGGATATGTCAACATAGAAACAATAAATTTAATCTAAAAAGTAACATATTTTGTCTCACAAATCAGTACGTTTAAAAAAAAAAAAGTAATGTTTGAATAAATGTATTCTTAGATATGCTAAGTATTTATAGTAGTTTAATAATACAGACACGTTATGCCATTAAGGTGCATTTCAAATTAAATTTTAATTCTCAGTCCAATGTAGTTTAACATAAATTTGGAATAACASGAACTAATCATTAGCTGAAAAACAAGATATGCATAATTCACTCTTTTCTGGGAAAATGACAGAAGTAAAAATTAATACTCTGAGTATATGCTGAGATAAAGGACTGATAAAGTAAACACTCCCTAATATAATATATCCCTTTACCAAAAACCCTCTGCAAACTACTMCAGTATCAAACAATGAGAATAATTTTCCATTTATGAAAATTATCAAAAGCATRAATTCAAATCAAGATTAGGAGAGATCATTTGTGTTAGGGTTCTCTATGTTCAGATTCAAGCTGTGATCAAATCACCTATTTACATTATTCCAGGTCCCATATATTAGTACTGTTTGTGAATTAATGCATTAGTTAAATGGTATCTGGGGGAGATAGGGGAATACAAAGACTGGTCAGGAGAGGTAACATGAACGTGTCTGGTATCATTATTAAATGAACCGAATCAGAAGAGCCCAGGATACAACTGGGGTGTGGTACTCAAAGGGAATGTTTGTAGGAGTGTCCAAGTTTAGCACAGAGAATAGACAGGCCTGGAAACCCCATGGGAGTAAAATGCATCTGTTGTTGCAGGCAGCCCCAGCAAAATGTTACTGGTTCACTGGCCTGGGGCAAGCATTTTCTTTTTTTCCTTATTTTCCTTTTTTGACAGCCAAGGACAATATTAGCTTGGG
>NW_026623235.1:5534178-5636906 GCF_030028575.1 Malurus melanocephalus
TTTTTTTTTTTTTGTCATCGTCAAGCTGAGGCTGGGTGAGAATATTTTGTGTCTAGACTAATAAATGTTTGTACGGATTTTGCAAGACTGGCTTATGGGAACAGAATCCCCTTTTTGTTTTTCTGCTGGAAAAAGCAGCATTAAAAGCAAATGAGCACCATCATGCATTTGTTTTAAATTGCATATTAGAGCACTGCTATTTTGTGTGCAATCAATACATAATTTGGAAGAAAAATGCTTTTAAAATTCAAAGCTATCCCTGAGCAGCTAAGGTTCTCTTGGAAACTGAAGGAGGAGTCTGAAATTATTGTTCTTTTGTTTGCATCCCCCAGTGGGAAAGGCAGCACACAACTAGAAACCACTGTGCTTTGAGGCAGCACGAATCATTAAGAATAAAGATCAATCCCCCCTCCATTTAAACATTAGATATTAAAACTGAATCTAAGATGAAGGTAAACTAAACAGACTCTTTCCTTTTCAAGCTGTTATTTGGTTAAATATAATATCAAAGGGATTACATAAATCTTGTAACTCTCTACAGAAATTCAAAAAATATATTTTGCAAAACACAGCCTGTCTACACCCCAGTTACAAGCATCAACTTAATCAGTGGAAATTMGTGGGATATGCATGGGCCAAAACCTACATTTTCTTTATAATATTTGTTTTGGAGGGTGGGGTATCTCAAGATGAAATGGCTGACTGAGCTTTTTATTTCATTGCTTTGGGTATAAATGACTGAATCTTGCTACACAAAGTAGTGCTGAAGAAACTGCTCTGGTACAAAGCAATCTTCAGTCCCAACTCTCCACTGAGCTCTCACCCTCAGCCTGTCTCTCCCTCTCGCCAGCTCTCTGCAGCAACAGGGCTTGAACAYTGTCTGGTAAAGAAGAGGGCTCCTGTTCAGCAATTCACAGACAGTAATTACTATCTGTAATCGAGCATTACATCTAGAATTAGGATATTCACTCCTATAAAGCAGTATATAGCTGCAAATTCTGCCCTTAGAACTACCTTGGGCCCATATGCATCTGGCTTGAACTGTAGTCAAAGTATTTCCCATTCTTTGTCAGTGTGTGACATCAGAGTATGGTGCTCACRTTGTCATCATCCACGCAAGTATTAATACACTGGAAGGCTTTCAAAACAAAGGAATCCAAACTATAATTTCAGTGTACACTGTGATGTAAAACTTTTCCTCCTCTGGATATTATGTACAATGGCTAATACATCTTTCTAAGGATGTGTACTAGTGATTATTTCTTTACTAYGTGTCGAAAGAGTAAACCTATTTTTCTTCAATATTATTCTTTTCTCCCATCTTTTCCCTCCTTTCCCCCAAACRAAACAAACAGCTGATACTAGCAAGGTCTTATATTTCCCCTGGAGGAACCCAGGAAGAAGAGAGTTKAAAAAAAAAGCTAGTGTCAGGAATCAGAGTTCACATGAAAAGGTTTGGACTGATAAAACATCCAAAGCTGAAGTTATCTCACAGAAAACCCTCACCAAAGATATTCTCTTGCATGTCGAATGATTTCTTTTAACACAATAAAAAAAAAGATTAGTTCTCCATTCACTATTAAAATTTAAGTAAAATGTATTAAGAAGTCAAAACAACAAATATAAGTAAAATGTATTAAGAAGTCAAATCTGAAAAACACTCATAAGATACAAGCAGTGAAGCTGTGTGTATTTGCATCATATTTAAGCAGATACCTGCAATGCTGGCAGAGATCTTGTATGGGCATCAATTCCTCAAACTGATCCATGAACAAAAAACCGAAATTCACATGACACTCTAGGTATGGTGAACCTTTTGTCAGACCAGATCCCCCCTGAGAAGTCCGGAGGACAGAGAGCCATTAAGTATTTAAMAGAGCAAAAAAGGCTGAACATTGTTTGGTGCTGAACGCTCCAAAAATTCCACTCAATCTACAGACACTTTTCACCTTGCTGAAAATCCTACTAAGAAACAGAAACCCTTGAGCTTTCATGACTGCTCCATCTAACTCACTTGGCAACTGCTGACAAGTACCCAACTCCTCCTGATACAACTTGGGTTACCAGAGCACCATCAGTTCCCACTGATTTGCTGAAGGTATCTGATCCACATATAAAAACACAGCACAGTTCTACTTTGAAGGTATTTTAAAGATTAAGAAATCTGGACTTTCTGAGGAAGCACACAGCTGTAACTAACACTTTACTACCAGTCTTCTACAGTCATGTAGTAATAACTGTTCTTTCCTGATTCCTTCCCCACTGTTGTCCCTTTACTCTTTTTCAAGCAGACAACATTCCTAGATCTCAACTGACCTAATTACCAAGACAGAGCCTTACASCCATGCTTGGAGCCAGTAGGAGAGTTTTAAAATCAACAGCATTTTGACATACAAACCAAGTCTTTGCATTAATAACAGGGAGGAAAGTAATCACATTAGTACCATATTTTGTGTATGCTGATCTATTTCATAGCTTTAGGAAAAGCAAGCTTAGAGAATTCTACCAAGATTGCTTGGACTATACAAACATGCATTTCCATCTATGACGTTCTTGGCATCTTTCTAAGCTAAGATAATGTTAAAATAATTGGCCCTAACCTATAACCAATGATTCAAGCCCTAAAATCTCTGATTGCCCAATTCACAGATTTCATTGTGAGCTAACAGCTATTTTCCATCTAATAAATGTGGTTCAAAGATGCTTTGAACATGTGGAGCTTTTACCATAACCATTAGAAAGTTCAAAAGCTCATTTCTGTCCTTCTGTCTGGTGGGGTGAATTTGGCGCTCGCAGAGCGAYGCTGGCTTTGCCAAGCAGCGAGGGCTGGCGTTACACGCGCCTCACTACACAGTTCTGTCTGCCCACTCTTTAAACAAAACTGTCAGCCTTCAAGTCTTGCTTGTGCAATAACATCAAATTGTGGGTCCCCTCAAAGCATGTGAACTTCCTCCAAATCCTAGTGAGACCATGAGACAAGGAAGATGAGCAGCATATTACAAAACGTCACCAGAGAACGCCAAGTCGCAAGGAGTGAACCTAAAATATCAAAAAGTCACTTTCTTAAATGGCTCCAAACATGATATGGAACATGTTCTTTTGAAGTACAATATAGTAAGTTCTTTTAGACCTGTCAGGCACAAGCAGAGGTTATGCTAAAGAATGTTTGCAACATAAAGTTCTTTGCTACCTTTGACATAATTTAAGGAGTGCAAAAAGTAGCATAGTGAAAGTTCTCACAATTTTTCCTAAAGGTTCTCCAATCATGCTAAATCTCTTCTCCCTTTAGTTGTCGGCAATTTTGCGATATTGTGTGCTTTAGCACGACAATGTGTCTTCTTATCATTTTAATGTCATAATAAATGTATGCTACATTCAAGTTTCTGCCCATTTAGATGATACTCTTTTACAGTGAATAATACAGAACTGTAATATTTACTATGGTTTCAAAGCTCTTAAGGATAAAAGTGGTACACATCTTCTAACAAGTGACAATAGCAGACTTTTGCTCAATTTGGGCTGATCTCTGCAGCTGGTTAGAAAGACWCCACTGATAGCAGTGGCACTGTTTCAAGATATACATTACAGTTCACTGAACTCTAAAGGACATGGAAAAGACCTGAGTGGACCTCCTTAAGTTCTGTCCAGTTCCTGGACAGAAAGACCACAAAACTGGAAATGAACCATCAGTGAAAGTGATGCAAGGCACAGAATTATGAAATGCCATCTGGTTGGTACAGGATAGGGAAATGCAACATTTWGGTGGCTTCCACCTCCACAAAAAAAGAAAGAACTGTTTATGCAGAAAAATGATTTGACTATTTGGGAAAGTCCTGAACTAGCCATGAAAATGTTAATTTTTTTTTTAAAGAGAAAATATGAATTGGAATAAAATACACCAAATTTGAATTAACAGAACTCATAAAGCTGAAAACATAAGTAATCACATCCATTTAATGCCTGATTTGACAATATTACAARCTTTAAGAATACAATGTTCTATTATTTGTCTTGTGTTCTTATAGGTGTATATTTAACAAAGGCGATGCTACTGACAGGTAGMTACACAAACAGAATGCTGAAATCACTATTGCTGCCTATTTAGGAAATAGGAAGCAAACAAAAGGGAAAATGGGACTATACTTAAAATTGCATCACTTGTTTACAAGCCMCTGACAACTCAGAGGCAAACCATCTTGGACATTTATGGATCAACGACCCTGCATCTAAAGCACAAGGAGAGGGAATATTGACTGTTAATACACAGAAGAGAACAGATTGTCCATGCACTCAGCTAAAAATGCACAGAACATTCCCTCATGCCATGACCCCAAAACCGTTATCACACAGGATTTTAACAGACACTGATCATTCTGAAAATTTTACAGCAGGCTCAGGATTTACAAAACTCAGAAAACACAAAAACACTGAATTTGATACCGTGAAATCTTTATTGGACCTTGACTCGACAGGTACAGAGAAACTGATCACCAAAAAAAAGAYTAGCCATAGCTTAGCTGCAAGTGATTGTGCCTTGGCTGTATTTATTATGCACAAACGAAAAACCACAGTTTATGTGTACTTGTTTCTTTAAAAGTTCCAGCTTCGTAAAGCAAAAAATCCTGAACTCAGACTTAAGGAAAGAATCTGACTTCAAAGATTAATGTCTGTTTTTCAAATAAGACTCTTCTAAAGTTACAAACTGATGGGTCAATAATCATAACTAGATGAGAAAGTTAACCCAAAATTTGAACCTTTYCCCCAGACTACCTATAAACAAATGATGGGAAAACTAGGGAGAAATCTCCGCAATAGCAGTAAGCTTAACTGAAATGCTACAGACTGTCCAGTGAAGTAAAAGACACAAGAAATAGCCTTCTGGGTACATTAGGAACAAAARGAATCCTAGAAATATTACAAAGTCCATTATTTGATCAAAATTCTTCAGTACCGAGAATCTACAAAAGGGAGAACTGCTCAATACACAGCTCTAAGTCTCCAACGATAAGTATTGTGACAAACTTTGTGATAAATATTGTCTATTCTTGTAATAAACAAGTTATAAATGACAACAATTAAGGCTAGATATTGGGATACTGGATCCAGCTAAAGCATTTACAGGTCATCAAGAGAGGTGTTGCAAGAGAGAAAATAATCCACAAAAGAGCCATAAGAAACATTAGGAGAGCAGAAAAGTAAGCCTCACAAAGGAAAGCTCTACCTCGAAGTACTATGTTTTACAAAGTCAAGTTTGGCGACAATCATAGTAAACATACACACACGTTATCCAAATGTGATAGCAGAGGGCTTTTTAGTCTAGCAAAGATACAARAACCACTAGCCTAAATTTAAAAGCAAATAATTTCAGCTATACAAAATGGCATCTACTTCTAATCCGCTCAGGGGAATTCATTTAACAACACGAACGAAAACAGACTGCCTTGCTGGCAACGTTTGAAGAAAGTAACAAAAGGGTTTCTAAGTGATGCATTTTTATTCCAAGAGGTCTTMATTCAGGGCAGTCTCTCCTAGTCTGCATCACACAGGTTGTTTTAAACAGGGTTTCTGTAAGTACTCACAAGCTTTTTTTTGGCAAGAAATCCTTATGAATAAAAACAAAAAAAACAGACCGCTGGTGAAAACCAACAGTACAGCTTTTAAAATTCCTCTCTCATTCCTACGTTTGAGAGAATGTATGTTTTCATGTAACAAGTTTCATAACAAAATCCATTTTTTATTTACACGATGTTTACATGCACTTTGAAACGCTCAATATACTTTCTGTATATGCCAGCTTGCAGACCGAGACATCTCAGCCCTTGTTATTTTAYATGACACTGTGCACCGAAAACTTCTCCATCTTTCAATTAACTATTTAACCTACCAAGCAGCTCAGAAATAAAGTGCAAGTACCTACCAGATAACATTCACTATTGTAGATACTCTGAGCCCTTTCAGAGATCCAGAACTGCCTCCATTACATGGTTTACAGAAGTCGGTGTTGGTTTCCAGTGCTGCACATCCTGGTATAGGGGAGAGCTGAGCATCAGAACACACCCCAACACCCAGGCACCCCCAGAAGAGTAAACCAGACATCTTCCCCAACTTTGCCTGCACATACACGCTACTGTTCCTCCAGGCTCGCCCCCGCACCGCAACGCCACGGGATGCAAAGCAACTCTGGAGCCAGAACTTCATGGCTCGCTGCCTGCCATCAGTCTGTCASTCCGTCCGTCTGCCTGAGCGCCAGCGGTGACAGCGAGCGGGAACTCGCCGGCTCCTCTGGGCGCATCGGGATTGAACTTCTTCATTCTCCTTTCCGACTAACGAGTCAGACGGATCTTCCTCCGCCCTGTGGCAAGCAAAGCCTCGCACAGGCTCCCGGCACGACGTGGAGGAAGAAAGAGATAAGCTCGTCCTCGGGCTCGGAGGGGTTTGACCCGACTGCGAGCCGGGGCGGTGGGCACACACAATTCGCTTCCAAGGGATGCCACGGCTCTGCCTCCGCTCTGCTTCCCCCAGCCTGCCCGGAGCCTGCCGCCCCCGACGGGCGATGACCCCCGGCCGCGGGGGCAGCGCCGCCACCAGACAATGGGGAGGCGGGCGGGGCGCGGTCGCCCCACCGCGCCCACCCCGCGGGCCCCGTCCCCGCCGGGGGAGCGTCCGGCCCGCTCCCGGGGGAAGCGGGGGCGGACGCAGGACGCGCCTCCCCGGGGAGCGGGGTTGCCCTCCCGCCTCCCGCCGCCGAGAGCCCCCCTCGGCGAGCCCCTACCTGCCGGCGCCGCTCCGCCTCGCCCCCTCAGCCCGCGCCGCCGCCCGCCCGCCGCCTGCGCTCACGGCCGCGCCGCCATCTTGCGCTTCACAAACTACTGCACTTCTTTCGGGGCGGGGGGGCGGCGGATGGGCCGGGAGCTCCCAACGCCGCGGCCGCCCGCGCCCTCGCCTCGCCCCGCGGCGCCCACTCGCATCCTCCCGGCGCGGCGCTGCCCCGGGGCCGGAGCGCGGCGAGCGCGGACAGCACGGCCACTGCCTCAGCCGCCCTGGCAGCGAGCGGGGGCGGAGCCGCTCCCGCCGCTCCGCCCGTCAGGCGGCGGACACCGGGCGCGGGGGCTGCCCCGGCACCGCAGCGCCGCAGCCCGGGGGCACCGGCGGCTCCTCGGCCGGGCGGGGAGGAGCGGGTACAGCGGGGTCGGAGCTCCCGGGCGGCAGCCGCGCCCCCACAGCCCTTCCTCCGCTGACAAACTTCGGCTCCGCGCTCGGCCCTCCCGCCGCGCCCGGGACGSGCTGTAGGGACGCGGTGTAGGGACTGGAGCGTCCCCGCCCCAGGAAGGGYTTTTAACACTCGCGCCCGGAGCTCGCTCCTAGGGAAGACACGGCTGCAGAGTCCCGAGCCCCAAACGAAGGCGACTGAATACAGAAGAGCGGCTCTGGGGAAAAACACACTTCCCTCACCTGGTTGTGTACGTTTTTGTTTTTTTTTTTTTGTTAGTAAGAGAATTTGGAGAAAGGAGACCTCTCTCCCTTTAGTACAGAGAAAATATTTGAATCAGTCTTCTCAAAAACGTTGTTCCCATATACTATTTCTCTCTTCACTCTGCTATTTTGGGTCAGACACTAAAATGTGACTGTTTCCCTGAGAAAGAAAAAAGATGTGGTGTGTAGGAACCCTTAACTGCTCAGTTGAAGATTGACAGAATTGGAAAYATTGTTTAAAATCTGCCGCCGTACAGGATCCTGTTGCCATTAGGGCCAGCGMGGAAGGCATTTTAAGAACAGAAGTCTTGATCCTAGGGCTATTACTGGTTCCTTAATTTCACACTCRCTCCTGTTCAGTTTTCCAAACAGCTCTCTTAGGGGATGCACTCAGCAAGCCACATCAAAACTGGTGATGGCAGCCACAGTGGAGATCAAGTTAAGGACATTAGTTCACTTATTACATTCCCAAAGTAATAAATTATATTAAGATTTATTTTTTCAATATAATTTTTGTTTCTCCTGAGCTTTTGTTTCTTTCTCTTGAGCTTGTGTTTGCTGTATAACCCATACACTGACTGGGTAAGAAATCACAGGTAGTTCTTATTTTAAAATCTCAATATCTGGTGTCTTATTATTAATCTTGCATTGATCAAAACTATTCTGTAATTCAAATAGAGTAGACAACCCATCAGTAAAAAGAGATGAACTTTTTATTAATACCCGCCCAACAATACAGAGAAAAAAAAATCTGCATAGCACACAAATGTTTGAACAAACATACTAGAAGGACACAAAGTGAGAGGTAAGAAACCAAAAACACACAGAGAGGGATTGCACAGTTTGGCATTCAGTATCGCCACATGTTGTGTATGTGAGGTGACAGAACAGAAGAGCAAAGGGTCATGCCACATATTTTATCACAATTTATATAAATTTTATTCTCATATAGTTAAACTTTGTCTTATTCTTTTTTTAATAACTATCAAATTAACAGATAAATTCTCTGCTGGTTTGAAGATAAATACTTCTTCAAAACAGGGTGCTGCTTTACTTTTACTTTAATATATTTATCGCCAACAATATATTCACTTTTATGTAATAAACAGATATAATTCTTCCCAGGTAACTAGAAAACTATTTACAGCTTAATTCAACTACAGGTCATTTTTGATGAATTAACAATTTATATTAAAATGCTTTTCTCCAGTATTAAGATTGTCATTATTAYAGGCATGATTAAACTTTACCTTAGAAAGTTACAGTAGCAAATCTTGGCTTGTTTCAAGTTAGGTTTTCTTTTAAAGAGAGGTACTGAAATTATCTGTTCAGATCTGCTGAGTTCCAAAGGTAATCACAGCAGTATGTCACATTAAAATATACATATCTAGAAGGGAAATATCAAATAAGTCATTAAATGACTTTATTTGAGCTTTCTTAATAAATTTTAAGATAATTTTGTTTAATATGTGTATAAATATATTGTAGAACTATTATTTCTTGAACTATGCAAAGAAAACATCATGCAATAAAAAAGAAAACATTACAGAGTATGTCAAGTATGCTGAAATCAAGTATCACTGAAGGCTGTAATTTCTTTCTTCATTGCCTAAGAAGAAAAACAGACAAATTAGGAGTCAGTGTGAATACAGATTTAAGAACCCTGTTTACTTCTTCATCCAAAGAAGCAAGGATCTGTGCATACAAATGTTAGTAATGATTTAGCCAATACATGTGCTACCACCATCACTGTTGTTCTATACTCACTGGCTACCAAYACATCCTTTTGCACCCAAATTGAGAGTAGGCCAGAAAGACTGCAGGGATCTGTATCAGGGGACTATGGATCTCTACCAACAGTGATCTCAACAATTAGAGGATATGGTTCCTGAAGAGCCACAACTAAATGCTGATCTGTTCTTTTCTGCACTGTGAATAAATACTTTTTAAAGTCTCTGTCTTCATACAGTAGAACTTGCTCCTGGACTGACTTGTGCAGTCACTCTGAATAGGAGATATCTTTGGTTAAAGCTCACAGAAGCAGAAAGCAAAGAAATCAAGYTCTGTCACAAAAGCTCATAAGCCCCAAGATAACAAACAAATCCCTTCTCATGCTAAGACGTGTCATTATGATCGATGAAAGAAGGTTACATTTTTCAGGAATGACATCCGTGAACCAAGTAATCCTCACTGTTGCACAGTCAGAGCAAAGCACCTGTTCTGACTCTCTATCAGATGTGGAAGGAGAGACCAAGATGACCAGGACCCAGGAGAAGAGGCTTCCTGGAATTTTTAAGAAAGACTGAGAGGCATAAAGAAATTTATGTTTTCTTACGTTGACCACCTGACAATGGATTCATGGATCTTGAAGCTGAAGACTGAATATCCAACCTCTATCAACTCAACACTTGGAATGCCAGACAGGGACCATGGGTTCCTGTGAAATATTTTCTGCCAAGTTCTGACAATTTGGAAGTCCTCTCTTAGAGGATGAGATTAGAGAATTTGACTCATTATCATTAAATCTTCATAGGCAGGAAACTCTCCATACATGAAATTAAAGGTGCTTGAGCTGTGCTAGTGAAAAAAGTCTGGTGAGACTAGAGACTCAAGTCTCTTGTTATGTCTCACGCTTAGTTTCTTTTCAAGAATGGAATGACTACTAGACAAGTGTTACTATGTGTGACTGCTGGCAAGAGAAGAACAAGGAAGTGACAGGCTGAGAAAATCACCCTCCTTTCRGAGCCCCCCCACCACTGAAAAGGTTCTGGAGCAGGAGTAGTGACAGACTGAGGTTAACTGCTCTGGGAGGGCTCTGGTGGGAGGACCCATCGTCTTCAAGCCTTTTCCTGCTGAAACTGCCAACAACTAAGCCAAATGTAACAATGGTTTTGCAATATGGATCAATGTCTTCAAGACTGTAATGAACAAATCTTGTAACASAGGCAACTAAGCAGCAACAAATAATGCTAAATAACTGTGATGTTCACAGGGTACAYATACMCGTGCATAACACATACATACACCCTTAATAGTGACAGAAAGTGGTACAAGATCAAAGAAATTACCTTCAGTAATTCATTTTTGTCACCATCTTCCCGATGTTGGTAAATGCACTGGCTAAGAACAGCATATAGTTTTTCCATGCGAAATATACTGACGTTCTCAGTTACCACGGAGATAGAATGCAACACTTGCTGAAGAAAAAAAATGGAAACCAGAGTTCAGAATAGCACAAGATAAGCTGCAAACAGAAAAGGTAGGACATGGCACAGGTGTACGGCCAACATCCTGCAAGAAACTTTTTAATTCCAGCCACATAGGTGACTGCAAGCTCTTGTATGTGATCATCACATTCTATTACCAAGCAAATAAATGAAAAAACCCAAAATCAAATCCTCAAACAATAAAACTAGCCCAAACAAAACCAAGCAG
This sequence comes from Malurus melanocephalus, assembly GCF_030028575.1. Lineage (NCBI taxonomy): Eukaryota > Metazoa > Chordata > Aves > Passeriformes > Maluridae > Malurus > Malurus melanocephalus. The sequence goes on from NW_026623235.1 coordinate 5,545,087, forward strand.
CTACAGTKTGGAGGTTCACCCAGCTTACTGCCTGCAGGTAGGTTCCAAAGAGGCTCTCYGGCACAAGCAGCAAGTTCCAGTGACACCCATGTTAAGGAATCAAGTTTTCTAAAAGACCWGTTTCATGACTGTGGCTCTGTCCCCACAGCTGAAACACCTGTAAGAGCTCTACTGTCCCATTTCTCCAGTGGGCAGTACCTTCAGAGCACATGCTGTTGGCACCCTGACTCTAGAAAAACCTATGTGGATTCTCTACACAGGCAGACATGAACAACAGYTTCCTCACAAGGGAAAGTGGAGGGCAGGCACTGCTCTGTCTCTGCTCTTTGGTGACCAGTGACAGAACCCAAGGGAACAGCATGAAGCTGTGTCAGGGAGAATTTAGGTTGGATGTAAGGAAGAAGTTCTTTACTGAGAGGGTGGTCAGGTGGTCAGGCAGTAGAACAGACTCTCTAGGAAAGTGGCTACAGCACCAAGCTTAACAGAACTCAAGAAACATTTAGACAATGCCCTCAAGCACATGGTGGGATTGTTGGGGGTGCCCTCTGCAGAGCCAGGAGTTGGACTCTATCCTTGCAGGTCCCTTCCAATTCAGGATATTCTATCATTCTATGAACAAAACTCCATGAAAATTGCTTGCTTAGGATGCCAGGCTTAAAACGTTAATTTCTCTCTTCTCACTCCATTTCTTATCATGGCAGGTAAATAGCAGCCCACTCTGGTTTGACCAACCTCCACGACCTCAGTCTAGCAATTTCCTTAATTCTCCTCACCTGAAGAAGGCCAAGTCCTTCTACYCTATCCAATTTATGCAAAGGATTTTTTTACTCCTTGGAAGCTAGGCACATTTTTGACCCTTTCTCCAACTGTATCCTAGGATAGCAACTTCTCTCCTACAGGGGACTGGAAAAACCTTGCAACAGTGTACTTATATGAACAAAAAGTTCTATCACCAGATTTTGAAAGCATTTGAGAAGAGCAGGTATTAGTATTTTATCCAGGATGAGTTTTAGTTTAACCTGCAAACTTCAAGTCAAAAGTAATCTCTGCTAAAAATCAAGGTACTCTTCCAGTTCCTAATAAATGAAACTATACAAACAACAAACAAAACAACTCCCCAGACCATCATAAAAACTGCCAAGACACTAATAACTAACAGTACTAGCAGTTTGTCAGTGGGCTATTAAAAATTTTAACAAGCCCTTTTACAATAAAAATTAGGAGAGAACCCAGTCTCCTAAAATTCAGTCCACCAAAAGCAAGAACAGCAGTCATAGTCCATTATAGGTTGAATTATTTCACAAGCTATAGTCTCTCCCATATATTGTCTGAATTGGCATTAGTTAACAACTGAYTTAATTTACAACTCTGTATGTAGCAAGAAAATGTCCTACTTTGGTATTAACAAAATTAAAATTTAAACTTACTTTGAGCTCACAGTAATCCACAAACACTCTCTGTGTGCCAATTTTCAYTGCTTTTCCGACACATCCCAGCTGTTTCTCTTCCACCTGAGAAGATCTCGCACGAGTCATACGGTGTACCCACAAATCTGGAACGACACAAATTTCTTATGTCAGGATTTCTCTTTCTCTGGAACACAGTATGAGTGAACTATCCTGTACTTGGAACAGAGAACCTCTCTGCAGTAACAGACAACTGTTACCATTTTCACTGATAAATGCTTGACGCATTTACCTCCTTTCTGGCAAAAATCACTGTTACATAAAAATTAGAAACTTGGACAGAAAAACCACTAGACAAAAGGTAGGGTAAAACCAGGGGAAAAAAAAATCATATTGCCATTACAGCATTGCACTGTAAAACTCCCAAGTAATTTAGGTCAGAAAACACATCTTACACTGCAAACACTAGCACGTAACTCTTCTGTTCCACATAACCCTGGGTCCACACTGCTTGAAGTACAGCTTTTTAATTTACGCTTCTTATTGCTGAAAAGATCCTCATGCAGTAAAAGAAAGTCAATGATTGTTTTTCAATTAGGTACCATCTGAAAAATTAACTGGAGACTCAKAAACCCAGCAGCTGCAGAAATACACAGGTTTGGCTGGCATAACTTGAGGGGCAGCACCATTACACATGAAACACTGCATTGATTTGAAAGAGACAACACAGAAATCAAGAAGGCTAAAACCTGGGAAGTAGTGTAACCCTCCTCAGGAAGAAAAAGGGGATAAATGACCTGTTTGACCTTTCACTTACCATTTGAACCTCCATCTTCAGAAGTTCCAGCTTTTTGACAATCTGGCATCTCACTCTGCTCTCTTAGGTCTGAATGTTCTCTCCTTCTTCCAGAAGATTTACTCACAAGGAGAACTCTCTCTCTTTCATTTTCTGTCCCATTTTTCTGTCGTTCTTGAAGTACATGTTCATGTTCTTCAATAGGAGTATCCTGAGAGGATGCAAATTCAGTGCAATCTGTGTTAGACTCTTCATTACTCTCAACTTCATTTTGGTCTTCAGGAATTTTATTCTCTTTATTGAACTGAAGATTCCTCCTCTTTGCTGTGATACTAGAAGACACTTTACTCTTTTTGCGTTTCCTTTTTGACTTATCTACAAAGAGATACAAGCAAAAGTCATCCAAAACATTACCAAACCAGTTCTTCCTTTAAGAAGTATCCTCATCTTACTTTACTGACAAGGGAAACGACAGGAAAACAAGTACCATTGCCCATCTCCCTAGACATGTGTCTACAGAAAAAGTTGCAATTTAATGGGGTAAGTTAGCTAATAGATTAAAAAAAMAAAAAAMCAGCTACAGAACTTAATTCACAAACCCATCAGCCTCAAGAGGTTATGAACACAAAAGTCGTGCTTTAGATACTAAGTATTACTGCAAAGCAAGGTTATTTTCGGTGACTTAGTATGTGATTTAATATATGTGAACAGAAAAGCATTTGGAGATGAGCCCTCTAAATCTGTAAACTTCACAAGTTATACACAGGATGGGGTTGAAGAGACACTTTTAAGGGAATATTTTCTGGAGAAAAAAAATCGTCCATAGAGATTTACACCTCATATGCTTTCTGATTCAGTTAACCCTGTTCAAAACCAACTTGGCATTTTGCCTTGAAGAAATTCTTTGTATTCATGGAGTACCACACAAGGCCTATGGATCAAACCACTGGCAAAATTCTCCAAACATGCCAGCAAGACCAGGAAATGTCACACCACGTCATGTGCTTTAACCAAAAGAAACCCAAGGCCTCTTTTACCTTCTGTCCTTTTCACAGAAAAACTGAAGAAATAATGATCTTTCCTTTACATTATTATTGCTCCTCCTTTTTTAACCCTTTCCCTTTCAATTGGAAATCACAGTAAGACGTGGCATAGGGTTTAATGTTAGAGGGCAGGGAAGGGGAAAACACTGCTGCATATAACTAAAAACAATGTAAGCATTCAGAAACTGTCATGCACAGCTTTTTTTGATTCAAGAGGTAGCAATGTAGGAGACAATAAATATCAGTTGGGCCACCAAGGGCAGCGTCTTACAATGTCAACCAGMCAAATTTCACAACCATGATGAATGAATGACCTCTCGATTTATCCCATGTTTTGCAGCGTATTAAAAAATTTAATGCCTCTGGCATGAAGAACCAGGCATCACAGGAACTTGATAGGTCACAAGAGTAGAGACTTTAGCACCTTCTCCAAGAAAGTCTGAGTAAAACACAACTTGCCTTTAGAGCAGGGGGTACTGGCATCCACAGGGCCTACTGGCAGTTTTTCATTACACTTTGGATCTGTTTTCTTACACCCAGGAACAGAGTTCTCCTTTGGCATTGGACAGTAGCAAGACGTAGAACAGTCTGAACCTTGCAATAAAGAAGAGAGAGCAACGAACTGTGTGCTGCATGGCTGATTACAAATACTGAGACAAGTCTTTAAATCCTCAGTATCAAAAAATGTACCTCTTTGCTTACGAGATTCTTTGATTTCTTGGCAGCGTTGTTCAAAATCTTCATCCATTTCCTCCCTCACTATGGAATAGGCAGTATCTCTCAGAGCACAGGCTCTGTGCCTAAGGAGACGATCTGAAATTTTACAGTCAGAATTGAGTACTTTCCTACCAGTCAATGAATCCCTTTATTTTGTTTACTTAGAATGTTTTTGCTCTTTTCATAGCTAGGTCCTGAAAGGTTATCTCAGTCAACATTTTCAGCATGCCAACAGGAAAGTTAATTATTAAAGCAAAAGCAGTACTTGCCAATCAACATGTCTAACACAATTTCATGCCCAAATCGTTTAATTTGATGCTGCAACATTCACAACCTGGCCAGAAATGTTCTCTAGGGATCTTCAGAATGATCTAATCCCACATCTATTGTCCACAGATGACATTTATCAATTTATACACTTAAAATGTTTACAAATTAGGATAAAACCACATCCTCACCTCCAGGATCTTTAACTGGGTTGTACTCTAAAGCATTGCTACAGATTAGATCAATGTCTTTTAGAAAATCTCTTGCAGTTGGGTACTTGTGCATGTCAATCTTGGACAGAACTGTGGAAAGGTCCATGGGTTGCTTAATAACAGCATTGTAATCCGGTACCTACAAAGGAAATATATGTGCTCAGATATTTGACGCAGTAGCTACCAAAAGTAATTATTTTCATAAAATCAAATAAAAGGACTTCTTTAAAACCCCAATAYAACACATACAAAGATATAGAAATTACCCAATTAATTTCTCAGAAATAGAAGGGCTATTTCAGCTGGCTTTGAAGAGACAGACTAGAAGTGGTGAAAACAAACAGGGAGATCAGAACAATGTGAGAGGTGRAGAACCAGCACCCATAGTGGGACTCATTTCACTTCCTTTCAGAAAGTAACAGCAAAGAAACCTTTCTCGGTGAAGTCACCTGAGATTCTCTGTTGTTTGCAGCAAGAAGGCTGCAGCTACTGCACCTTTGAAGGACCTGTYCTAAGCACCTAGGATGAGATAGAAATTGGCACCTCTGAGTCCAGTTATCTCAGACAACAGGAGCCTAATGACTAACTTAGATGAGGACATCCGTGTTTGTTTGGATTATTTACATCTAGAAACTACAAGTAAAGGAAATAAGTCAGTGGATGTTTGGGGAACAGGACCTTGTGGAAATGCAAAACTAACTCAAATCTCCAGCTGACTTGGAAGTATGTGCCCCAACTCATACTTATTAAATAAATTAAATGAGAAGTGTATGGGAAGAAATAAAAACCACAGCCTTTATGGYTGATCTTATACCAAAGAAAGCATCCTGAGAATAGAATCTGAATATTTGACAAACTGCTGCTTCTACTCCTGTTCTCACAGAAACTACTGGCAAACAATTAGAGCTTTAGGCTTTACTAAAACAGCCCTAGAAGTACTGTTATTAATTACAGAGAAAAAGAGAGCTCTCTGCTTTTTAATGCTGTAATACATCTACATATCAAAGCCTTTTCATGGGTAAACTGTGTTGGCATTTATAAATGGCACTTGGACTAGATGACTCTTGTTGGATGACCCTGTTAATAGAAACCCGTGCAAACTTTAAAGAGGTTTTAGAAGGAACACGGACTTCAGCAAACACTCTMATAACAGACATTTCAGTGCCTCAAAGAGTCAAAAAAGGCAAAAGCAAAGCCAAGATTCACTTCATGTTTCCTGGAAATTCATTATACTGTGATCCTAAAGACAAAGATAAACCTTCCTAGAAAGAACACACAAACACTGAGGAGTATAGATACAGAGAAATTGTGAATACACACAGCTATAATGGTATCAACACTAATTTACCTCCTCTGGATCAACAGGCTTTGTGAATGCCCTGAAACGTCTGTCAATAACAAGTCTGTGAGTCACATCCCTTAGGTAAATCCTCAATTCACGCAACGTATCCTCTTCCTGCTCCTCCAGCTGTCTGATTTCTTCCTCTGTCAGCTGCCGAGGCTTAGGCGGTGGTGCTACAGGCAGAACTTCCAACAGCCGCCGAGCTTCAATTAAATGGAAAATTTTAGTCAATKTTGTGCTTAAATACAAGCACATGAAAAATAATTGATAGAAAAATATCCCCAAAAGAAACACTGTATTAGCTGTTAACTTASAGCTAGCGAATTTTTATATTTCCAATATCCTCACCTGAGTTGTTTTTTGATGCAGGAGGTTCAGCAGCTTGCTTCATAACTAAGTCCTCAAAAAAACTTCTTCTTTCAGCACAGGTAGGCCACTGGATTTTGAAAACTTCTTCRTGATCATTATTAAACAATGCTTTTATCTAAAGCATGAGGAGAGAAGATATGTCAGATATGTGGCTACACACTTTTTTATATTATGTTCAAAAAAGGTAAGTACCTTTCTAAACCAAACTGAATAGTCATCTAGGTATGACAAAMTATGTAAAGTCATCTTCTTGGCTTTAAAAGGTTAGATTTTCATAGCATGGAAAATTAAAACACTTGCTCTTCTATAATTTTGGCTCCATGAAAAAAATATGTGATAAACCACTGATAAAGAGGTGACAATCACTACCTCCCAGGAGGTTATTTTGTATTTAAGTGCCTTTCTGCTCTTTAGCTTGAATCTTTATGGCAGCTATAAAGGGGAAAGGTTCAACATAAAGTGCCAGCTTTTTGGCAAAGTGGCTTTTAAAATTTTGTTTTTAGTTAATTTAAATGAAGTGTCTAAAGTTGCATATTTCCAAGCTGTACTCTGTTTCTCCATCTCTATTACCGAAGTGTATGGAAGGAATTTAATTCCTTACTTGAGAAAGCATTTATTAACTGCATAAAAACTTTTGATACCAAGACAAAATAATCAGAGCAGTATATTCACATTTTTAATACCTTCCTTTAACAYGCTCAAATGTTTCTGAAATCCTAGTGTAGCTTAAGGTGACGGGGATAGTTGTACCACCACAAATGTCTAGAAAGCTCAGCATGTAGTCTTACTGAATTTTGTTAAGGAATACAACTAAAAATTGATTTCTAAGCTACTTAAACAGAAGTTGGACCTTGTCTTTTTAATCTGTCAAGTTTTAACCTAGATGTAAAAAGAAACTGAAATATTAATGAAATTAGTTAAATTTGAAATCACATTCTGTCAGTAAAAGCATCACAACTATACTTTTTCAGTAAAAACATCTTTCACTTTTCAGGAAAACAGTCTTTTTCCTAGCTACATCTCAAGCACTGTATATTCTTCACTAAGCACACACCTCACCATCTTGCAGTCACCAAAATAATTGCCTGMAGCAAATTTGTACATTTGTCTAATAAGCCTGAGTGTGTGAGAAGGGTCAAAGTGTTGGGTAGAAGACAATCTTTTTACTCATAAAGCACTTTAGACAAATGCTTTCAGCATTGTTTTGTCTAAGAAAATTTTAAGAGACTGGGGTTGGGTGCTTAAGTAATAACAGTACAAATTTGCTTCAGTGGCACAGTATTTCCATACTTCAAGGMGTTATAAATTAACAAGCAAAAAAGGAAGAGTAAAAAAGTCTCGACAAATACCTCTTCTGGGAGATCTCCATGTTTCACATCAGATGTTGCAAGGAGMAGAACTGGAGCAAAGGTTGGAATATTCTGCAGTAGTGTCGTAAAAACAGCTTTCACTGTAAATCCAACAGTTTCCCACCACAAAGGGATTTGTGGGACATAAATGATACTTGGTGCTGTTCTTTGAGCTTCTCGCATCAGCTGGKAAAATGAAAGCTTGCATAAGAAAACTACATTACTTAAAACAAGATACTAAGTAACTATGCATCAGTCAAAATATATTATGAAAATAGGAGTACACGAAGCTAAACCATAAAGACAAACCAATAAATGAATGACACCTTAACAATAAGGTAAAATTTTCCCTTTGACCCAAATACAGACATTGTTACACAGACAGAAACAGACTCAAATCTTTCYCCAATTTCAAAACTACTTAGGTGCAAGAGAACTCCTCAAAAGACTCAGTACTCAGCCAGTGTGGTAGTGTGCCCAAAAAAAAACAAGACTAACCTTTCAGCAAGATGTACTAGCCTGGAGAAATTGCCACACATACTAGACCAATTTAAGTTCAGAGCAGGCACATACCCAACACAGACTGGAGCACAGACTCAACCAACAAAGACCTGTTACAATTCATAATTTCAAGCACATTTTCTAAGAGGTGACCATTCTTTTGTCTGCTTGAAGAGCTAAATCACAGCTTCTTATTACCAAAGGATCCATCAGACCAKATGACACACTTTGTAAGAGTGCAACCCACTGCTTACAGATGGCACCTCAATCAAAGAAGACAACATTCATCTACTGCCAGAGGGAAGTGACAAATTTCTCCATGCACCCTCTCAGATTAACAATATTCAGAGAGTTCCTGTCAAAAGGTGGGAAGAACACATGGTACATCCAAGCAGTGACTACACAGGGTAGTTACATGTCCACAGATGCAACTATCACACAACAAAAGGAATTGCTACTCCTATCTGACAAACAAGCCATTGAAAGTGTCTGTCCTGACTCCTACATATCTCAAATGTTGCATCTGAAGGTCAAAATATTTTAATACAGTAATGCCAAACAACAACACCTATTATTCCCTGTCTAAAAGTGAAAAAAAAAGGCAACCTGCACCAATCTGCCTAAATTTATTTTTCCTAGTTATAGATTTTTACACTGGTATGCTTTTTAAGTGTTAAATGAATTTTAATTCCTTTACTGCATCTACTGCAGCAATGCAAGCTGTATATGTAAAAAACGACACACTTTCCCCCCAAACGTTGACTGTCATACAAATACCACAAAAAATAAGGCCTCAGAAAATGCATGATGCYATCAGGCTGATGCAGAGCCATCTACTGGGAGTACAGAGCCTGAAAAAGCAAGGAAAACTTCCCAGATCCCACMGAGATCAGCAGGATTTTTTGCAACAGAGAGTGCTTCATTAGCAGCACCTCCCATCTTCCCACACTGCTAGCAACACCCTCACTGCTCCCTTTCAAATGGAAAACATGGCTATGTATAACATCCTTAAAGAGTATCATTCCATCCAGAAGAAAAGTGGATTTCCAGACAGAAGTAAACATAACAGCATATTCCAACCAGGCCTCCTCCATTAACAATAAATTTTGCTTATTTCACTAGTTTCTTTACAATTCATGAATCCTACCAGATTAAAGAGAAAAGAAGATACCTGTGCGCATGTTTCTTCTGGGGATGTGGTGCTAACAAACAAAGCAGGCAGGTCTAGTGTATAAACAGGAAACTTCTCCAGGGCATGAATTACTGCAGGTGCCAAATGAAATGCCTGCCCACACCCTGGATCTTCAACTAATAAGAACCGTGGCCTGAAAGATGTTGGCTGACAACGAGGATTTCTATAACAGTAAAAAGAAAGCAAGTTTAAAAACAAGTGACTAATAGGCGTGTTAAATTCACTTCACAGGTGTTGGAAGTCTTTTCCCATACGTATTTTTTTTTTGTAAATATACTCCATAAAATGCCACTAAATAATAAGCCTGGCCTGTGATCAGGAAGACTATCAAACCTATTTTCTCAAACGCTGGTACCATACCTCTACTGGGAAATCCTGCCAGTCCCCAGCACAYCTGCCATTCCTTTGGCTGGGTTAAGTAACAGCTCTTAAATCTTTCAGGAAAACTGCCAGCCAAATACACACACAACCGGTCAGTAAACTGATATGGGGCAGAACAACAACTCTCTTTTTTAAGCACAAACCAATCTGGGTCTCTTCACTCCATGTACACAACCATTTTCACTGTGTCTTGATTTTAAGTAACTGAGATCCCTACACCTGCAAGTTTAGCTGAAATCTGGCCATACTGCCTGGAGATGGTGGTAAGGAAGAAGCAAATCAACATTTCTAGGAAAAAATATTAACATGCGCACTAAAACGCATTAACTATATCTTAAGAAGCACACAATTGTATTGGTTAGATTACTTCTAATTCATCTTTGAATTGTCTATTAATTTCCTTATCATCTTCCTTTGTGAGCATGAAACATGCTTGTGAAGAGATTTATGGATTTTTCTACCTCAAGAATGTAGTGTACCTTTACTTGCTGAAGTCAAAGGTGCTGTAGACCAAACTCAGCAGGTCACATTTTCACAGCAACAGAAAGGGAGAAGAATAATTGACCCAACAATGACAACAATAATCTACTTCTTCAGCTGTTGGTTTATAYAACTTCCACAATAAAACATCAAAAGATTAACAAACTCCTTCCAGGTTAAAGGTACAAAATGCAGGCATTGTTTATGTTTGCCTCACAGTGTTTTARTAAGCCATTTCTCAATTTTATTTCTGGTTCAACAATGTTGGAAGGCAGAAGGGCAAAAGATGGCTACAGAAATCCTTAGTGTTTTTCAAGCTAAAAGGTCAAACAGTGCAGTTTCTGGGTCTTGACTTTTTCAAGGAATACCATGGATTAAATCAACACGTTCTAATAATCTGTGGACCACTTTGATTTAGGCAAATAGGACCAGTCAGTTTGATGGGTCAGGGCAGAACATTAGCAACAGTTAGAACATTAGCACCCAGTTGGATCTTCACACTTCCTGCAAATATTGATCAAGCCCCACACACCCATCACTCCTTCATCTAGCACSCCTCACAACAGAACAGTTTACAGACCCAGCCATCTTAAAAATGTAAACATAAATGGGACAAACAAGGACCTGTTTAAAGTGAGGAATTCTGCTTTTTTGTCATCAGGCATTTTATGAGTTGGCTTCTCTTCGAAGATTGATGGCGATTCCTCTTCACTGTCAACCACATCATTTCCTAAAAWAGGATTTAAAGACATTAGAGCTTTGTTGACTTCTCTGAATAGTCCAAATCTCACTCTTGCATTAATAGACCTTCAAAATCAGTGCATGAATCCATTGTCTTATATTTCATTTGAGGGCACAAAGTGAATGCTATTTTCCAAAGAGTTCTACCACAGAACTAAGGAGATTGAACAGCCTTTACAAAGCTATTCTGTGTCCCACGATTTGAATCAGGTTTCTCTGTTGACAAAAACTTGGGAGTTTTTTTTTCCTTAGATTGAAGATGATTAGGATGCTCTGTAGTTTCAGATTCCCAGAGACCTGAAAAACCCAGAGGCCACTTTTTTTTTGCAACAGGTTCTCCCACCAGATGTGGGGAAATCAGGTGAATGCAAAGGCCACAGACTTCCATTTGTTCAGAACTAGTCAGTCAGAACATAAACACCACACAATTTCTAAATAAGGCTCCTCAAAGATGACCAAAAGAGGAGATGATGGGAGGTGGACAACAAAGAGGGGACACAATTATCTCCCAGTCCCAAAGCTTTCATTGTGTTGGTGGGTCTCTGCTGCTATTTTACCAATACAAACAATCCCAGCTCTACTGGGAGCAATACTGGGAGAACACTCACCAGGGATTAGCATGGTTAACTAACTATTGATGGATCTCCATTAATCAAGACATGTATCAATACTGATTTGTTCTCACCAACCGTCAAACTAAACCTTAACAAGGCTGATGCAGTCAGGAGCATGAGTTCACTTATGCTATAGAAGCCAAGCCCTGAAGTACAACCACTAAAACAGCACATATKACAGGTCACTCACAGCTCCCATCCAGCACAGTGCACATGCAGGTGATAAAATTGWACTGTCATTATGGCTGAGAGGTTTGTGTGTGTTAGTGCATATACCAGAAGCTTTTGCTTTGGCAGAATTTTAAACAAGTAGATGTTATTGTTATACCTTGCTGTTGGTCCTTCTTCAGTGCAAGCTCTGCATGGGGAAATACTCTCTGCAAGGCTTCTAAAATTCTTTCCAGTGTGTTTTCTAACAGTGGTTTTAAAATAGGTGATAGCGCTCGCCCAGGTGAAGCCACAGCCCTCTGTGAAGCTGGGACAGTCTTTTGCATGGCCATGACAAAATCCTTTGCTGTTATTTTAATTGAAGCGATGTCTAACTGCAGTTTTTCACTCCTTTCATATATCTGAGGATATCGGCGGCGCAAAGCACAGAGAGCAGCTTCAGCACATAAAGCTTTAATATCMGCACCACAGTATCCTAATAAACAAAAAAGAATCAAATGTTATGTCAGGCTCAGGAAACACCAAAGTCAAGGTTAAGATTTCTAAGGTGCAACTATGAAAGAATTTACATGCAACCAAAAATTAACAGGGTAAGATAATTTAAAGAATTACTGCACTGCAGAGAAGTTTTGCKATGGGTCTCACAGCCTGATATCCTGCACTTAAGAAGCAGCCTCCTAGTCAAAACATTACTCCTGGGAAAGATGGCTTAAACCCATTTTGTATTCTGAGAAAAAAAAAAAAGAAAACTGAAAGCAGCACCTGACTTGGTTTACTCCCAAGACATACCAGATGCCTCCACTGCCTCACTCCACAGCAAGGCACAAGAGCTTGAGTACTACCTGGAACAAGCTCCGGCTCCCTACAACTCAAGCCATGTGCAGTAACCTCCACAGTTTCCAAACGCACCAACACATTTCTCAGCCAGCTCTTCAAGAAACTTGTCCAATGGTTTCAGGGTCCAGTCTCGTGTGTGAATTTTAAAAATCTCTTTTCTTGCCTGAAAACAAAACACTTGCATTTTAGTTTCCCCCAAATTTTCTCTTGAAACAACCACAACACAAAATCCCCCAAAACCCTCACACTAATACAAATACTTATCTGCTAAACTTWGAAGTATTTTAAAGGTCAGTTAATAAGCTCTGTTTTGTCAATGAAATTCCAAATTAAATCTAACATATCTGTTAGATATGTTTCATGATACCTCCTCTCCTGTTCCTGAGAGCAGATAAAAACTGGAGAAAAAATATTAGTGCTAAATGCACTGTCTAGTACACTTTTACTAGCCTTTAATCTAGCACTTTCCAAAAAGTGCTAAGAAAAAGAACTATGAATAATAGCCAGAAAGAAAACAAAAAAAACTGCATTTCAGTTGTGCCCATTACCCACAGTATTTTTCATTGCCTGTTATGATTGAACTGGAAGCTTCCCAAGCCCTGCACCTGTGCAGTGACTTCACATTTTTGTAAAAGTCTGTAAGTACCAGCAAGAACATCAGTTTCTTACACTTTTAATTGGTTCCAGCACCAGCCTGGATCAAAGTTTTTGTTATCAAAAAAATAATTCTTGTCTGCACACYGTTTATTTCAATTTCACAATGTTATAGTGGTACTTACTAATTAATTCATACAGTAACTTTTAAACATTTTGGTGAGTAGCAGTGCCCCTTTTCTCTGCTGGTCATGGAGGAACCAAAACTAATTAGAGAACTAACTACTTATTGTAATMATTTTAATAATATACACTCCATGCCAGATCTGCCCTCCAAGTGCAACAGTCTTTCTAGAGAGCCCTCTTTTGTCCAAGTAATACAATACTGAGGAGACTTTAATTGGTCCATAATCCTGCTGTGTTGCAGGCATTTGTCACAAAGATGGAGTCTGCTACACTAAGCACTGAGGTTGAGTTGAAGTTCTGACCTCTTTGTTTGGCAAGCTGAASAGGAACTCTCGATCAAAGCGTCCCGGTCTTCGTAAAGCAGGATCTATAGAATCCAGCCTGTTGGTGGCTCCAATTACCACAACCTCTCCTCTACTGTCTARGCCATCCATAAGTGCSAGAAGTGTTGATACAACAGAGCTAAGAGAAGAATACAGTTTTCACTCAGCAGTTAATTTTCTTCAATTCGACATCATCTCCAGTRCTCATTCAAAAAGGACAAGCTCTTACTGATAAAATGCTGACTAGAAAAAGACAAATCATTTAAAGACAGGACAAAATAGGTAAGATAACACAGACCTTGTGCTGGTATCAAGTTTAGTGAATTATTTTTAATTGCTATTTAAAGATAATCTGAAATTAAGTATTAATTTTCAGGATAAATGAACGTGTCACATCCAGTTAAACAGGTTGTGGTTTTCTTTTCACAAAGATCAAGCAGCTTCTATGTTGATACAACACATGCCTTACCTATGAACTTGGTCTTGTTTACTGGACCGTACAGGAGCAAGACCATCAATCTCATCAAAGAAAATAATTGAAGGTCGCATCTGGTAGGCCTACAATGAAAACACAGGAATAYTGACATCAGGAAAACAGCACTATTTGGAGAAGAAATGCACAAACAACATTGTGGTTAGAAAGTCATTGGAACTAGATTTTTTAGACCAGCACCAGGGATTTCTATTCATTGATCTAAAGCAAAATGTTCTGAGCAATGGAAGGCAACAGCTTAGGTCAACTCACTGACATGGTGACAGGAAACCAATCACACCACTGTTTTTTACAGTTATTTAGCAATCACCAAGAACAGAGCTGGGACTTAATTGTATTACAGGTTCTAGAAGCAATCTTTGTTGCCAATTAAAAATAACCATGCTTTCAGTCTGCATCTGTTTCCCTCTGATCTAAAGTCACCACTTCTTGAAATCTTTTCCGGGGTTGTTTGGGCTTTTCTTTCCTGAGGCAAGGAGTCGGGAGTGTGTGTTGCTTTGCAAGGTTCACTTGACTGCTTTACTAATTTATCTTAATGCATCTCAAGACTTCAACTCCCTAAAACCTTCACTGAAAAAGGAAGCACTGAAAATTCCACTTCAATAGAAGGAGTTGACAAGACATGCAAAAGAGTTGTTCTTGACCATGGAAAGTTAGTTAAAACTCAGGAGAATGTAACGCATTTCAATCGTACCTGATCAAATAATAAACGAAGCTGTCGTTCAGATTCYCCRACCCATTTGCTCAGGCAGTCAGCACCTTTTCTCATAAAAAAGGCTACTCTCCTGTCACCTTGGCTACATTCATTAGCAAGTGCACGAGCAACCAATGTCTTTCCAGTCCCTGGTGGGCCATAGAATAGACAGCCTCTGCAATTTTTAAAAAGAYGTAAAAAAATATGCACAAAAGGAAAATATCATGAAAAATTACCTAACACCCCCATCCCTAAAGCACACAACTGTTCTCTCCAAAACAAAGTTTTCTCTTAATTGTTTGCAATACTTTTAAAGTTACTGAAATCAAAAGAATCTGAAATCCTATTTCAATATATTATGTTTTTGCTGACCAATATATAAAGTGAACAATTAAACCTCTAATAATTTCATTTCATAACACAGAACTCACCGAGCTATGTAAAAAGTGGACAGAGAGATTCTTATTTTAGCCCATGCACAACAAGCACTGCAAGGTTTGAGCTGCAAGTCCAATCAATTGTAAAGCTGCTACTGGAGCTCTTGAAAAGAGAATTTGTGGGAGAGACAACTGGACTTCCACAAAACAAACTGCAGTTGACTACTACTCACAAACTTACCGAGTCCACTTGCACATAGAACTCAACAGAAAACCACTCCAACTCCCCCTTTTAAAGGCAAGACACTTTTAAAACACAGTCTTATCACATGGTATGTCTCTGAACCTACATATATGCTGGATTCTATCAATTTTTTTAAAATTACTTTTTCCTACTACTAAAAAACCCCAAAACCATGAACACTTAAAATTCTGAAGTGTGGAAACAAAATAGCTCAGTTGCATACTCTCCTGAAAATAGGTGAATTAGAATTTAGAGTTTTAAATGGCATCCTTTACCTTGGAGGTTGAATTTTGAACCTCTCAAAGACTTCTGGATAAAGCAGTGGAAAAACGACCATCTCTTTTAAAGCTGAAATGTGGTCAGAAAGACCACCCACACCATCAAATCGTACCTAAGGTCAATAGAACACATTTAGATGTTAAAGCTGCAACTTCGCAGGTTTCATCAGAATTAGAAGTCAGCACCAAGGAAACATACGTGCCAATTTTCAAACTGCTTGAAAGAAAACTGCAAGCCAAAGTAGCTGTAGACAGCACATGACTGAAAGCTCTCATAATTACTGAAAATGTCTCACTGTGACAATGAAGTAAAAGTACTTACTGAACAATCTATTTGCACTGGATCAACATCAGCCAAACTTGCGCCGATTTTCATGCGATCCTTGTGAACTCCCTTTAAGTCACTTTTCCGGAAGTTKACAGGAAGAGACCTGATTTGAATTCGGGAGAAAGAGAAAGGTGCTTTCCAACTTACAATGCAGATTTTTGATTTTTTTAATAGCAAGGGGATAAAGAAGATGTTACAAATTAATATAAACTTCCTGAATTGTTAATATATTTGCTCCAGCTGTTTTATGTTTAATGTCCATGAGTACAGAAAGGAAATTGGTTGCTCCAAATATTAAACTGAGTTAATTATTTTAACAACTCTTAGCATTTAGGAATATCCATGCCAGTCAACATAGCATATATGGGAATACAAGTTTAGAACAAGTTATTCCTTGTGTGCTGCCCATGGACTGACAGTGATTYGTGTGAGGAAGAAAACTGTCCCTCCCAAGCTCCAGACACACTGATACCTTTTAAATATTTTTAACTTCTATATCCAGTAAGTTACAGCTAAAGAGGACACTTATTTCAGTTGGTATTAACATTATAAAAGCTGTCTATCACTGCCAGATAGACAAGCCTTTTGGAACCTGTGTGCCAGAAGACATATCTGAAACACATCTGAGATGTCATGCAGAAAATTTATTTGTTAGACTGTTACTCAAATGGTTTTTCTGGAGCATTTGTCAAGTAATCAAATCTCCATTATTTCCTCTATTTATAACATTCTCTGTTATGGTGGTTTTCTTTCTTAATAAACTACTGTAAAACGCAGAATTTTACACTAAGAAGTTTTATCAAAGTGTTGGTACTCCCATTCCCACCCAGAAATCAAATTACTTATTAAGATCAATTCTAAAAATACAGTTGTAGGGAGTCCAGTTACAGGTGTATCAACAGATATGACTGCCAGAATTTAAAAACTGAACAAGATAAATTTGGTAACATTTCAGTGAGGAAGATGCAAAGCCCTCCCAAGTAGCCTCCTTCCTCCCCTATTTCCAATTTTATTAACCTTAAATTTCTGTTCTTCCTCTGCCTCTCAAAATYGTCTTCATCATCAGATGAGGAAGAGGAATCACTGCTGGGGACTGTGTGTCTCCGTCTGCAAACATTCAAACAAACAATTAAAAAAACTAAAATAAATACTAAGTACTACCAAAATTTAAGTGAATGCCATCTCACAGAGATCTAGTAAGTTTCCAGATGATTGTACTCCTTATGATTCTGATTTCAAAGTACATTATGTGATTAACTTCATGACAGCAAAATTYGATTTTGTTAGGAAGGTAAAATATTTAACCAGCGTGCAAAGAAATTCCTTAACCAAGTTACTCTTTTTTGTCCACTCTCTCTCACACACARATCAAGTTTCATTTAGCATTATGTATCCACTCTGTGAAACATCAACCTTCTAATTTCAAAATTTGGTTTCAAAACCCCCTCCTTCCATAATTGCCCGCTTTCAAGGATGCTAAACTAAGTGCTCCTATCTAGCAAGGTATAGTGTTGATCCTGCTCAACACTTCCARGATACTAAACCTATTTGTCATTACTACTGCAATCTGTAATTTACAATTTCATTTAGCATTTTTCTTGTTTTGAGTATAGTTTTATACAGAAATTTGAACTGATTCCAAGGAGAAACCAGAATCAGTATCTAAGTGATTAAAAAAAAATCGTTAAAACTTCCATACAGGCTCTCTCTCTAACTAAATTGTCTTTGGTTTTAAGAAAATTGAACCCGTTAAAATAAAAGTCTGAGGTTTTCAGAGGGAGATTTTGGCTTTAATTCCAGACTAAATTAATGCAGTTATATAATCTCAGACATAACCCWTATCATCAACACAAAAATTGCATTTTCAAACTCACACCTGTTAGTTCCCTTGCATGAATCTGTCTGTCTGACAGGTGAAGACCGGTCAGAAAAATACATCTTACGTTGTCTTGGTTCTGTTGAAAGCAAAAAAATTGTAATAATTTTACAAACGAGTTTAAGACAAAGCTTACTGAAAGGATACTGAAAGAGGCAGAGAATGGGACACCTATACCCATCTCTAAGTTATGCGCAACTCTTGCGGGGGGGCAAGGGGAAGGGGGATGAGGGTTTTTTTTTTTTAAATCAATGCTCAATAAAGCAAAAACATATCCAATGATTTTTAAGAACTGAAAACAACAAGAGTAAGATCAACAAGCTGTTCAATTACTATTCTTTCAAGGACATAYAAGTAGTATTTTTACTAAAAAAAAAAGAATGCCAAAAGGCAAAGAAATAGAATGTGCACAGGATATATACACTTAACAAAACTGCAGGCAASATATTCAAATGGAAGTCAAGTGTGTGGACGTATTTTCATTGTAAAAACCCCCCCTAACACTCTCACTTCCATGCAAGAAATTAGCTCTTAAAAGAAGTTGTGCCTATAACCTACTTTGCAATGGAGCCTGATAGCGCTCAACAGTTTTCCTCTGCCGAAAGGAGTAACGCTTTTGATTGTCTTCACCATCGTCTTCTTTGGCTTCACTTTCTTCTGAGGAACCCTCTGTACATCAACATTACATTAGAATGTTTATGTACCTTTGCAATGTAAATTCAAAATGCATTACACCACATGTACTCCCACTTGTCCACAACCTTTTTGTAAGGACTTTGGAAAAACAACTTTTTTCCTCTGAAAATCCGTTCTGAGCTCRCTACAGTATAGTCCTAGAGTCTGTGACTGTGGCTTTGTAATGTCAGTAGCAGCACAGATTCTTTTGAATTGATGAAAAACAGTAGTTTTTCTATCTCAGTAGTTCATCCCATCTCAATTATTTAAAATAAAGCTTTTGGCTAGAGCATAGTCAAGAAAATTAAAAACAGAATTAGCCAACAATGCTACCTTGATTATCAGCTATTTCTTCATCAGTTCTTTCCGTATCGAGGCTTTCCTTTAA
The DNA here is from genome assembly GCF_030028575.1 of Malurus melanocephalus. Taxonomy (NCBI): domain Eukaryota; kingdom Metazoa; phylum Chordata; class Aves; order Passeriformes; family Maluridae; genus Malurus; species Malurus melanocephalus. The sequence continues at coordinate 5,563,958 of NW_026623235.1, forward strand.
AAATGAAACAAGAAAAACCAGTCACAAACATGCAGAAAATCTGTGGGCATAGCTGTTGCCTATACAGTGTCATTATCAAGGCACTCCATATAAAGAGAATATCTAATGACTGCAGGGCAGGAGAGAACAGGAGCATCATTCTGAAACCCAGGATTAATAACAAGGGGTTTTGCTCCATAGTAAGAATTCAGACCCAAACAAAAAAAAAAAAATCTATGAAAGCATTCTATGAAGATGTTTAAAAAACAAAGTGACTGCCATTCAAAAGGWCAGCAGGATAGCCTAATTTTATAAAGCAAAACTAAGAAAACACATGATTGCTGTCTATTATTTTAACATGAATTATGTGAAATACCCCACTCATACAACACCAGCAAAATAAATTAGTATCTACTTCTTCTGTGTCATGGAACTCCTCTAGGTCTCCCATCCTTCGCCGTCTACGCATCTTCTGCATGTCATCCATTTTTTGCAAGACTGCTTCTGCAGTACTGAAAGCGAAAATAGCCAAGTACAAAAAAAGCCCATTTAGGACAGTACACAATCATCACAACATTTTAATACAGTGTGCACAACGTAAGAGTCATTCACAGCCGAGTTTTGCAAYACTACTTAAAAATTAGGTCAAATGTTTACTTTYTAATAGAGAGAATTAAGAACAAATCTTTGAGGATTTCCAAACATACATTGTTTTTCCCTTTTTTCCTCTCCTGCTGAATACAGTAAAAAAAAGCCCCAACTACTTCAGTAAGAAAAAAGAATTCTGAAGACCATTTTAAGATGAACAAAGAAATTATGGCAGTTTTTCATAGCACTTAGGTTGCTCTGCATGATAGCATTGAGACACTTGGTTCACTGCCTTCTTCAGACAACAGATTGCTTATTCTTCTCTACACTGCTATTTAAGTTTTGGGTTCATTTTCAATGCCTACTTATGCTAGACATCTTACTGCTGTTACMCTTGGCAAACCTTTCAGAAAATAAATTTCAGTTTGGGCTTTACAGAGGAAGTAAGGCCACAGACAAGCAGAAACACTAGGATTGCTTCACTTTGCCGCTATCCAACTTTCCTTGGTGTCTTAAGTTAAATCTACTGAAAGTCACAACATAACTGACTGTTTTGGTTCGCAAGAAAACATAAAAACCCAGCCCAGCCCATACATACCAGACCAGGTTGCTCAAAGCCTCAACTTTAAACACTTCCAGGGATGGGATATCCACAGCTACTCTGGGCAACCCATTCCCACTCCCACAGTGCCTCACCACTCCCATAGTAAACAATTTCTTCCTAATACCCAATCACTCAGATACAGCACATACATTGCAGCACATMGGGAAGTCTCAGCCTGACCAGTGAATGCAAATAGCTCTTGCTRCCAGGAAAAACAATACCTTTTCCTGTAACCAAAAGACAGAGAAACCCCTAGCCAGTATTTTGCCATAGTGCAAAGAGTGGCTAATAAGGCTCATTGTAGTAGCTTTGCTATAAGATGAGAAAAACCTCCTTACTTTGTAATAAGTTTGTCAAACAAAACAGATTCATTTGTAGTGGTGTGTCGAAGTCTGCAGCTGCGGCGAACATCCAAATCACCATTTTCTTCATGGACTTGCTCTGCAGCTTTTGCATCAGCTCTGGTCCTCAGTGTTYTAGACACTAAAATGCAATAAATAATAAGTAAAACTTTCTGAGATGGAAAATATGTCAGTCCCTTTATTTCTCTTTTTCTCTAACAAAACATAAACTSCTGTACCTCTAATTGATTTTTTTCTTCAAATACTGAGTTGAAAGCTATTTTYATGATCACAGCATTCAATGCATAGTTCTTATGCTTAAACTACATATTTAAAACTCTGATTTGTACAGCAGTTTTTTAGTAGACTGGAAAGCCAATCTGATGAAAACAAACACACAGCTTTTGTTTCATGTAGGAGGCAAATTTATTCCAGTTACTTCTCTCTGAGAAAGTGAAAACAACTAATGCCTAACTCTAAGGTGTTTTCCCTCCACTCATGTTACCTTGTACCTAATAGCTTTTCTAAAAATTGCTTATGTGGGAAGTCTTTTCTAAAGATGCATGGTTTTGGTACACTGTCTAAGCATGCATCATTTTCACTTTCTGCATCACGATACAAAAGTCTGAGAAGACGAGAAATGCCTTAAGAAAAACTCACAAAGAACTCAAAATCACTTGCTTGCTTTAAAAGAGATTTGCCCAATATTTACCAGACAGCACCCTTTGCCATGCATTCATTACTTGTACCATCGTTAAAACAGTTAACAGAACTCAGTGAGAGAGCAACAGATGTATCACTACGTTAGCTTAAACATAGGTGGGTTTGATCTCCTCATCACCRACTATAAAACAAACTTTGAGCTCAGTGAATAATAATTTACATTGCATAAATAGAACTTGAGTTACTACACCCAAAGCGTATTTTRGGTCCCTTGCCATGTTTAGTCTGCACACAGTGCTGGCACAATGCTACCTGGAGCTAAAGGATTTTCCCAGCTGCCACCAAGTGGCCTCACAGCACCAAGCCCACTTGTGTACTYAGCATGGCAAGACAGCTCCAAAGTGAAATGCTCAAATTTACAGACACCTTCCCCATGCGGGTGTGCATCTCATGRCTGAATTACTTTTTAACTGACTTGTGCTACAGTACTGCAATATCCCCTCCTATTTGCAAGAATGATTTACAGTTAACCTGTAAAGTTAACCAGTTCCACAGACTCYAGAAAATCATTGTCACAAAGCAACCTGAACTAAGGGACAGATTCTCTGACGCCTAAAAAATTCAGGCATTCACACTGCATTCTTCCCAAGCCTGAAAAGAATTAACAGCACCCCCTCCTGYTTGCACCTACCTCTTTTCGTAAAACTCAGTGGAGATTCCTATCTTTGATTTAYCTATTCTCACAACTTCAGGTAATTTTGGCTGATGAGTTCATAAGTTTTTGGGGTCAAGTTAAATGGATAAACWGACCAAAAGCAATCCTTCTCAGAAACCTGGCTAAAAAGAAATCCTAAGGAATTATCAYTACTTACCTACTTTATAGTCTTCCTTTTTTGGGCCTGATTTCGGCTTTGCCAACTGCCTACATTACGAAAGAGAGCAGAAGAAAGGAGAACAGAATTGTATTAAAAGTATTGAACAGAAGTATTGAATCACACTGCATTGCACAGTTCCCCCTCAACACTGGGGAACTTTAATCTGGTGCTCCATGTCAYGCAAAGAAAAGCCTGTGGACCCCAGAGAGGATACAGATCCCAAGTCTGCTGTGTACCACATGCACACAGTTCCCTAAGGACAGACATTTTCTAACTTGCTCATCTTAATGTCTCAATAGGGCAGGTAGTATCTCAGTAACCCAAGTGGAGGAGAGATCGCAAAGGACCTGAAAAGAGATACATGCCTTTCATAGAAGCAGGAGACTTTTACTAAAAAGAGCAATTCTAGTCCTAAGACACTGGCACTGTCATTAACATATTCATATTCCCCTGTGGATTTTTAGCTGTAGATTTATCATGATGTGACTCACTGTGCATGCTTTCACTTTTCCTTTTCATTCTATGACTTAAATAGAGATTGAACCCCTAGAAAAACAATACCTTGAAAAGTGTCGATTGGCATTTTCACTTAATATTTCCATGCTTTTGTCAAAGCTAGAGTCTGAACAGGGCGGCATGYTTTTTCTTGTTGATCTTAAACAGTGTCCATTGAAGCATTCAATTTTGCCAGAGGAAAATTCCTAGGAAAAGAAGGAAGAATGTATATAGCTGAACCACTTATATTGCTTAATTTGGGCAAGTTTTGTCTGTTACACTCCTGACTCAATAGCRATGCAACTAAAGGCAAGTAAGCCTCAAACCACTTCTGTGCCAAGAGATAGCACTGATGAAAAAAAAAAAAAAAAATCACACTAGATTTCAAAGAAAAAAACCCAAATCTTTGATTTCAAACATGCTTCAGTGACCCCAGCAACCAAAATCTCACCTAAAATATGCAATTGTTCCATCCCTTGGGAAGGGCCTGAAGTTATTACTACAAAAGAAGGGGCTTGGGGCAAAAAACAAACAAAAATAGTAGAGAAAGGGGAAAGCCCCTCTTATTGCTTTGGATCAGTTGATGGATTGTGTCACTCCTGAAGGGACACCTTYAGGTGAGCTTTGTGCCTTCCAACAGTCTTGGAGCAGACCACTGAATATTTACTTAGATCTGCTGCTGATAGATCTCTGTCACTAAGCCTTCTGTAGCAGCACATATTAACACTCCGTAGTTGGGTGCATTTACCACCAGCAATTCAGAATCTGCTTTCCTGTCACTTCAATTACCCACACTACTCACAAATCCGGAYCCTGGAAATTCTTATTGATCTAGGCCAGACTGATAATGCTCAACTGGCTATAATCAGAAATCAGGCCCAGCTGTACCCAGCTCCTCTGATCTCTGAGKATCAGCTGGAACCCAAGGGGGGTCATCTTCTGCCAGATTTCTCTATTTTTAATGCAACAGAAAAATGCTTAGTAGTGGGATTAAAATCTTTTTAGGAGAGTTTTCCACCTGTCTCTTTTCCATTTATGGCAGTCAGAGGGATATAAAAGGACTTCCTTCAAGGGAATAGCATTTATCCACAGAAAACCAAATGGAGCTGAAGATACAGTTCTTCATGGATGTTTATCTTGTTCACACTGGGGTTTCTGCAAGGAGGATGCTATTGACTTTTATTGTGTGAGGAAAGTTGTGATGACAATGGGAAAGGGCTTGTTCCATTTACAAAGCAAGGTCTCATTCCAAGTAYACCAAACTAAATCTCACACTGAMAAGGGCAGAAAACAGAAATACTCTWCTTCTTCACACTAATGTTACCAAGAGGTAATTCCACTGATTGATGGACATAATGAGTGAAGAATGACTACGAGGATGTAAAGAGGTTATGACAGGAGGAAATCACCAGGGCCAAAGCCCAAACATAACTTAATCTGGCTAAAGCTGTAAAAGACAACACAAAGCATTTTTACAAATACATCATCAAGAAAAGGAAGACTAAAAAAAATCTCCACCCTTATACACAGCCAAAYATATGACAAAGGATGGGGAAAAGGCAGAGRTACTCTGCCTCARTCTTTAACCAGCAGTSCTCACAGTATCCAGACAGGGACAGAGAGCAGAATGAAGCACCCATATTCGRAGAGGAAATGGTCAGTCACCTGCTACACCACTTGGACACCCACAATTCTCCCAGCCCCAATGGGATCCACCCAAGGGTACAGAGGGAACTGGCAGAGGAGCTTGCCAAGTCACTTTYATAGAATTCTTGAGGGTAGAAAAAACGCCCAACATCAAGTCTAAGCTTTGAATGAGCATCACCTTGTGATGATCATTCARAACCAAAACCCTAGCACTAAGTGCCACATCCAGTTGTTTCCTGAACGCTTCCAAGAATGGTGATTTCACACTTCCCTGTGCAGCCTGTTCAAAGACCTAACCACCYTTTTTRTGAAAAATTTYTTCCTGGTGTCCAGCCTGAGCCTCCCCTGGTGTACCTGGAGGCTACGTCTTCCTGTCCTGTCACAGGTCACCTGAAGAAGAGGCTTATCCCCTACAACCTCCTTTCAGGTAGTTAAGGGAGTGAGTGACAAAGTCTTCCCTAATTCTCCTTTGCTCCAGGCTGAACACCCCCAGCTCTCTTATCTGCTYCTCATATGACTTACTTTCTACACCTTTCCCCAGCTCTGCTGTCTTTCTCAGGACACATTTCAGCACCTCAATGTCTTTTTTGTCATGAAGGGCCAGAATCGGAMACCGGATTCGAGGGGTGGCCTCACCATTGCTGAGCACAGCAGACAATCACTGCTCTGGTCCTGCKGGCCACACAGTTTCTGATACAGGTCTGGATGCCCACACAAAGGAAACTCAGGAGCACACTGCCCTCAAATGCAGATGACAAGAACAAACTTTTTCAGCTTGGAGAACTACACCAGGCTTATAAACATGGAGATACACAGTTTCCAAAGGGATAGCAGCCACTTTGGATCTCACTGCCAAACTACTCATGAAACTTAAAGGGACTGGAAACTTGGGAGTGAATAAACACAACAGATGTTGGTTTACCTTAAACCTCCTGCTCCATGCTCCTTACTGTTTATGGATGAAATGAACTGTATAATTAAAGATAAACCACCTCCTGATATCAGAAAAAAAGACAAAAGCTGCCACCACATCCTTGCACATCAACAAGATAGGAAAGAAGCAGAGCCCAGCATCCTATAAATGAGGTAATGACTCCTTGCCTCAAAGCACAGGAAAGGTCTACAAAAACAAAGAAAAAAACCAAAACCRAACCAAAGAATAACCATACAACCAGTTTCATAACAATGATTCTACTTCGATTTCAGGGATGAGTTTACATTTAGCTTCCTCATTCCTGTTTTCCACACTGAGAACACATGCCAGCAGTGTTATCTGCCTAACGCTGCACAGCCTCCCCTCTTGTGCAAAGGCTGAGCGCAGCCCCCACCAACCACTTCTTGTGGGGACTGCAAAAACAAAACAGTGATCTTTAWGCAGATTCCATGATTCTTTGTTGGAGGAGGAAAAAAACCCACCACACTAAGGATTCTTTTACTTCTTAATGAGTAGTCTTCAACATAAGGGCAAAAAATATAAAAATATAAAATTAATGCATACAACTGAGACTCTTAAAGATTTCTGAAGGAAGGAAACAGTCTATGAGAAGCATCACTCCAAGGTAGAGGTCCCCTGAAGAGTAGACTACTTCTTAGTTGGATCTGGTCTGCCTTTACTAGTCACAAAAACCCAGGACTGCATTTCCACACAGCCTGATTTCAAATATCAGAGAAAAGTTTTAGGTTTTGAAGGCTATGTTAAAAACAACAAACTTCTCTAAGTGAAATGATTCAGTTATTAAAATTGCAATGCTGAGACGCAGAGAGCATAGGCAACTTTACCATCATTCAACCTGTCTGTCTCTTTTCTAGTATGGAACACCAAAATTATAGAAAGCTTAAGTAACATTTTAATCAGTTTAGGTTATGTACATTAATTAAGTACATAAGTACATAAAATGAGTCCTGGTTTCTAAACCGAGTTTTGTTGTTAGAGCATCCAGAGTACTACTTGGATACTCTTGACTAAGGATATTTCACAGGCCCTTCGTGCCAACCAGAACGCCCTCAGAGGTCACATATGTTTCGCGTCAAGCGCCGGGTTTGATGCATTTCTGTCATCTAAACAGACAACTCTCTATAAGCCTTAGCGCAACTAAAGCAAAGAGGTCTCCAAGATATTTTTAAGACAACTTTTTCAGATAAGGAACTGAACCAAAATAAACGGGGATGGGGAAGGACATACAACACACCAAACCCTGCGGTGATGCAGGTTTGTATTTCCAGGGACCGGATCTCAGCTCGCTGCCACAGCCCCCAGATCAGGTCTTGTGCAGAGCCCCCTTTAGCCGCGGGACGACCGGGAACGGGGGCCAGGCCGGCTGCTTCTTCTGACACCCGCAGCGCTTACCCCAAACATTCGGTTCTCCCCTTTTTTTCTCCACGGAACACCGCTCCCCGGCTCTTTCTCAGCGCCTCCCAGCAGCTCCCGGCCAGCACCGGCTCCCCCCGCCGCCTCTCCGGGCCCACAGCCCAACGCCGCCCGCCAGGCCGTGCTCACCCCACCCCCACCCGGGCACTCACGGCCTCCTCGGCTCTCCTGGTCCCCCTGGATACCGCAGCCCTGGCGGACCCAGAGCGCGTCCATACGCGATGGCTCCTGAGCGCCGGGGCCTCCAGGGAGATRAACTCGGAGCTGGAGTCCAGGAGCTCGAAGGGGGGCCGGCGACAGCGACTGTCGCGGGGAGCCATGCGGGGCGGGCGGGCGGAGCTGCTCCGCAGGACCACCATGGCGAGGGGGGACCGGGACCCGGACCCGCGCCCGCTCGGCCGTGTGCTCCGYCCGGATCCCTCCGCCGCGCTCCCTCCCGCTCCGCCCTTCCCTGCRGCCGCTACTCCCGGCCCGCGCGGCGGAAGAACACGCGGCGCGCTGCGGCCCTCCACACACGTTTGGCGCCGAAAACTCGGAGCAGTGCGCCCGCCGGCGCGGGGCGGGGTTGGTTCGGCGGCTCCGCCTTGTCCCGCCCCGTCCGAGGGGTCCCCGCACCTATGGTCGCTGCTCCGGCCGTGACCCCGAAGTGCCCGAGCCAAGCTGGGATGGTCGCGGTTTCCTCGGGGACGGCGTAGCCGCTGCCCCCACCGGGCCCAGCGCTTCCTGCGCCACCCTCACCCCCGCTCAGACCGGCCATGGCGCGGCCGGAGACCGCCTATGAGGCGGCGGTGCCGCCCCGCCCCGCCTGCACCTACACCAGCTGCTACTGGTAAGGGGGACGGGGACTGGCGGGCAGGTGCCCCCCGCGCCACCGTAAGGCGCTGSGACAGCCGGAGCCACCGGCGACAATGGCGCGGCTGCGGGCTGATCGCATTCCTGCACTCGTTTCTCGTCACGAGAAATGAAGTTGGAGGAAAACCAAATAATTAATCGATTTTGTGTTTTGCAGCGAAGAAAATGTTTGGAAGCTTTGTGACTAYATCAGGAGTCAGGATCGGTACCCTTTAGAAGAATTTTATGCTGTTTTCATATCCAATGATAGGAGGATGGTGAGTCAGTGGGATGTGATGAGAGTCAGCTGTGGAGAGGCTCGGGCCTTCAGACTGCAGCCCAGTGTAGGTGAGACATGGTCCCGGCGATTTCAACCACAGTCCGGTGTTGGGGAGTGAGCCTGTAGCCCAGCCTGTAGGTGAGATGCAGTCCAAACCCATCTTGTACCTCACTTTGGCTCAGAGATGTGCCAACCACACCAYGTGAGATTTTTAAATTATCCACTGCATTCAGGACAGTGGGAAGAGGAATGGTGTCTATGTGAGCTGTGGGAGTAATTCTGTCTGCAATCTGTCAATTTAGGATAGTGGTAACCTTTATGAAATCATAGAGCCATTAGTAGACYTTTGAGACCATCAAGTTTAACTGTTAACCCAGCACTACTATGTTCACCACTAAACCATATCCCCAAGTCTTTTGGATATTTCTGGGAATGGTGATTCCACCACTTCTCTGGACAGCTTATTTTAATGTGGCCCAGAAAAGAATCTCCAATTTCATGCTCCTTAGAGAGAAACTAGAAAAAAATTTTTGTACTGCAACACAGATGTAAGYTGAGGAAGTTGATAGGTTAGCAAAGAACTAACCAATTTACCTGAAATTAATCTGTTTTAACCTGAAAGATTTTATTCACTTCAGTTTCACTTACAACTTTCAGATTCCTCTCTGGAAGCAGAAATCTGGACATGGAGATGAGCCTGTTGTCTGGGTAAGGCATTCATTACTCTCAGTAATTKTGAGTGCATGCCTCTGTAGTTGATAGCTGCAGGATCACACTTGGGAATGGAACAAACTGTTCAATCTGAACATATGGGAATACTTTTTTACTCTGAGGGTGGTGSAGCATTGAAGCAGGTTRCTCAGAGGGGTTGTGGAGTCTCCATCCTTGGAGATCTTTAGAAGCTGTTCAGATGCAGTTCTGGGCAGCTGGCTGTAGAAGTGCCTCCTTGAGCAACAGGTGGACCACATGACCTGAAGTCCATTTCAACTTTACCCACTGTATAGCTTTGCATTAATGTGTGTTATTCTTTTACAACAGATTTATAAAAAGCCTAAATCTGGTGCTCCTTTGCACCATCCATCATAAATTAAGAGCAAGACAGTAAAATCTACTGGTGACAAATCTTAATATTAGCAGGAATGCATAACAGATTTGTGAAAATTATTATCTGGGTGTTGAGGGTGGTGGATCTGTAGAATTGTAGGTTGATAACTGTGTAAGAAGTAGATGGATTAAAATATTTATGTAGGCCTGCCAGATGATAGAAAAATATAAACTAAATATGTATTCAGATAYCAGCAGCTAAACTGACCCATATACAGGAGCATTTGATCAATTAATGTAGKTCAGTAAGTGCTGCTACAGAATTCCTTGGTATCATTATAGAATCCTCTCAGTTTATCTGGCACAGAAAAAACTGTTTCCTATGGCAGTTTCTGAAATTCTGCGAAGTAATCTGCAAACTCCTGAAGTTTTCTGATTTCTGAATCATTCACTGTCTTTGAAAATATTGTAGCTTTACAGTACAAAATAAAAGGTTTGGTTTAAAAAGAGATCCAAGTGTTATAGAGTTGACCTAAGAAGGAATAGCAGAGTCAGGAAAGGCCATGGCAGACTGGGGATTTCTCATAAGAATTCATGGATTGAATTGGATTTAACGTTGACATTTCAGTGGATCATAGGTTGTGTAAAGTTTGTAAGGTAATTTTTCTTATGTTCAGTAACAAGTTTTTCTAAATACTGTTTGTATGTGTATATTGGTCTGGTGAAGTAGTTTGCCCAAATCTATTTCATTSAAATGTCTTTGTGGTTTTAACATTGAAAGTATCAGAAGAGAGTGCTCAACCCTTTTTGTGAGTGGATTCAATGTAAATTTAAGGAAGTTGTTAAGGTCTGCCTTCAGTTTAATTTTGGAAAACAGCAGTGTACATACCTACCTGACACCTRTCATAAGTAACTGCAGGGTCCCCAAACCTCCACCTGTGTTTCTTACAGGTTAAGGAGTAAAACTGCACTGCATAACTCAAATGTCTTGATAAAACAGTTGCGTTGAAAAAGTGTCATATAGTTCCTACAGATATTTTTTCCCAGCTTCAAGAGCTGATACAGGAAATTTTCTTACTCCTGTGGTCCTCATGATCTGAGCTGTTCAGTTTTTTCAGTGGTGTGCTGGTTTTTCAGGTGCTTCTGGCAACTGGACACTCAAATTCACAGTGTTACTGCAACAGGTACAAAATCTCTTATTAGAAGAGATCATCAGGTAGCTTTAATATCAATCTATCATCGTAACTTCTGAGTTTTTATTTATGACTGGGTCTAGGAAAAAAGTGCTTAACTGAATAAATTTTGTAGTTTGGTGTGGAACATGTTTTCTTAGGAGTAGCATACCCTTTAGTTTAACTGTCGAGGTTTAAATCAAAGAAAGCTGCAAAGAAATTGGGAGAATACCAAGGTTTCTGGAAGAGCACAATGGGCAAGATAGGCATTAGGAAGTCTCTCTCCTGGCACCAGAAATGTTACAGGTTTAATATTCAAGGATAGAAAGCGGGCTTTAAAAAAYGGATCTGAACATGCGCTTTTAGAAATATTTTTTTCCCCACTGTTTGTCAGTTTCTCATTAAATGCTGTTTAACTAATGGTAATTACCCTTCTTCCCAGGACTACCATGTTATTCTACTTCATGTTTCCAGYGGGGAGCAGAACTTCATTTATGATCTTGACACAGTGTTGTCATTTCCCTGTCCTTTTGATATGTACAGTGTGGAGGCCTTCAGGTTGGAYGACAGCCTTCGTCCAGAGTTTCACAGGTGATGACATAAAGTATAAAGACTAYTTCAAAGTTGAAGTTTTCTTTGTGTATGCATAGTGACAGGTTTCTTTGCTATACTCCARTAAAATTAATGCACTGTGTTATTTTTCTAAAGCTCTTTACCTTAGTCATCAAAAGCCCTTTCCTACTGCAGCTTCTTGTTAACAACTTGTCCCTACATTGCTGGTTTGTGTATTTAATTAGTGCTCCTTGATGAGAGGAAAGTACTTTTGTTCTGGGTGATTAATGCGGTATTGTCTACATGCATCTTTTGGTACAATTTTGCATTTTTATTTAGAAAAATCAGAATGGTTCGAGCAGATTTGTACTTGAAGACATTTGCTTCAGACAGATCTCACATGAAGGATGCAAATGGAAAATGGCAGAARCCTCCTCCTCCATACCCTTGCATTGAAACTGCAGGTAAGCTCCCAGAACTCCTTCTTCCTGCTTAAAGTGCTGAATGAGATAGTCCAAGATGCACATGGGAAATAAATAACTTCTATAACATTTGTCCAGCTRGCTTACTACTTCATATGGGAAAAAATAGGGCTATGAAGCATTTGGTACTCTCTTTTTTGAACGTGTAGTCAGTCTAACCTGCCTTCTGACATTTACTGTTATCAAACAATAATTACTAATCTTCATAAACTGAGCAGAGAGTGAGAGGTAAGTAATTCTCCTCTGTTATTATAGCAGAGGACTGAAGCAAATAGGACAAATAATTTGCATAGGAGTCACGAAGTTTCTAACATGCTGATTATACTACACTCTAGTGCGCAGATCTAACGCCGGCAAAGTAGTGTTGGCCAGAGGAAATTTTCAGGCTCTGTTCAGTGTGGTGGGTTTGCCTGCATGAAATGTTCGAGGTTTCTCTACCAGGTGAACGGACCCCAGGRTGTTTTAAGTTGGCAAGTTTTTCCCTAAACCTTAAACCTCTTTTAAGTGATAGCCTAGCTAACAGCCTCTGGGCCAGGCAAAAAAAAAGAGAGGTAAAGACTTGCCATCTATTCTATAGAGCTGCTTAAAGCATTCTTATCACACAGCACTTCAGCTTATTCTAATCATGTGTTTTGCAAGCTGGTTAACATTTGCCATGTGTTTGTTTGTTCTCTCATTTTCTTCCAAGGAAAGCATGGTGAAGTTTTCTTTGAGTTTGAAAGAATTTTCATCTTACTGCTCTGCATGTTTGGTTTTGTGATTTTTAATAATACTGTACTGCTGTGTGTTTATGTTAGAGAAGGCAGGGTTAAAGAAACATTTTGTCTTTAGGTCCAAGTGTAATGTGGTTTTAAGTTGCTGGRAAATTAATTCTCAGTCTTTGCTTTGGCTTCTAAGGAAGTTTGGTGTTTCACATGAGAGTAGAAATGAATTATGAGAGTGAGCAGGAACACAGATGTGTTCTTTGTTATGAATCTTTAGGTGTTTTTTAGACAATCCAGGTTATGAAGCACCTTGAATTCTGACTCTTGGTTATTATCTTCAGCAGAGTTTTATGCAAAAGTACTGTAGGGAGTGTGGAATTCCTAAACTAGTGGRTGGTTCTCTGTTAGCTGGAGTCTCTTAGGTGCTGAGAACTTTTTTGCCCCGATAAACCTTGTTGTTTTGATAGCTGAGAGCTAATGAAAGTGTGAAGAATAGAAATGAAGTCAGACCAGGAAAGCAAATAGAAATTCACTCAAATCAAAAGAGTAAGAACCATTACTTGTGGGTAGTAAGTTACGGAATGACTCAAACAGTTGCACATGTGTACATGTATCTCTAGCTGGAGTAAATGACTSCATAGCAGCAAACCCTGTTCCCCTTACCTGTCTTATTTGGCTGAGCTTTACCTCACTGCTGAGCTTTACCTTACTTCAGGCCTCAGCTAGTCTCAATTGTCTCTGTGATGCAGGTAGATAGTGAAAGATACATAGCTCTTCCTCTTATGCTTTCACTGTTTGCTTTATACTGTTCCATGCTGAATGAAATGTCCTTGGGTCATCCAGTCCAACATGTACCCAAAACAGGGATTCCTCAGGGTTCTGTGCAGTGGTGATTCCACCACCTTTCTGGACAGTGTTCCARTATTTCACAACTGTCATGGTAAACAAAACAGGAATTAAAAATCCTAATRTATAATATGAATTTCTCATGTTCCAACTTGCCTTTTTTCACTTCGTGTCCTGTTGCCAGGCTCCTTCAAGAAGATTCTGGCTCCATTGTCCTAGTGTTCTCTGCTCAATTAGATGTAGGCAGCAGTAATGTCTCYCCTTCATCTTCTTTTTTAAGACTGAACAGACCTAGTTCTCTAASCCTCTCCTTGAACAGAATTTTGCCCTGCACCAAACAATTTGACTTTCTTCTTCTGAGTTCACTCCAGAATGTCCATATTTTGGGGTTTTTTTTTGTGCTGAGGAGCGTCAAATGGACACAATATTCCAGCTCTGTGCTGATATGCTTGGTCTCCTGGTTAGTTCACTGAAGGAAAATTGTTACCTTGCACCCACTGAAGGTGAAAAGTCATTCACTAGGGAGCTTCAAGTTCTGAGTCAGAACACAACTAGATTGTCTCAGATCTAGGACATTTAGTTCAAATTGTCTTTCATTTAGTACCAGTTCTTCCAGSTTTATTTTTTGTCTYCCCTTTKTATTCACCTGAGGTACTTTATAATGATGCATGCTTCAATGTGCACAGTGCTGAGAGTCTGTGAGGAGTCTAGGTTTAACTGTAATGTCTCAACACAGTTTCATCAGGCATAAAGCTGCCTCATTTTTAACTTGATGGGAAACTGGGTGGCAGACCTTTTGTTATCATGAAAGAGCCTGGGGTGTTAATATTCGTGTCCATGCCAAATCCCATTGCAGATAACTGTTTTCTCCGTGCCGTTTCACTTAGATAGAACGTTTTGCCTTGCGTGTTAATTTGTGTTTGCATAAGATTAAATTACTTGCATATTTCATGTTGGAGGTGACTGTTATGTAATGGCTGACAGAATTGACCACTTATTATTTTAATAACAATTTATTTGTGAGGCACATTTCTATCAGASTGGGTTTGTTTTGKTTTTTTKKTTTTTTTTTTTTTTTTTTKTTTTTTTTTTTTTTTTGCTTTCATTTAGAGCAGCTGAATTCCTAAGCTTTTGAGAAGATGCAAGGTTTTTAGATTCCTTCTGTTTCCTATATGACTTCTTTGATGTTTGTGGCAGTTCGACCATGCCTGGATGCCAGGTGCCCACTAAAGCTGCTCAGTCACTCTCACCCTTCTCTCAGAGGAGAGAAAATATAATGRAAGCTTGTGAGTTGAGATGAGGACAGGGAGAGATCACTCACCGATTACTGTCATAGGCAAAACAAACTCAACTTGGGGAAATTAGTTGAACTTATTACCAGTCAAAATCAGAACAAGATAATGAGGAGCAAAACAAATCCTAAAACCACCTTTCTTTCACCCCTCCCTCCTTACCAGTCTTAACTTTATTCCCAGTTCTCTACCTTCTCCCTCCTGCTTAGCGGGGAATGGAGGTTGCAGTCATCACAGGTTGTTTCTGCCACTGCTCAGGGAGAGGAGTCCTTCCCCTGCTCCAGTGTGAGGCTCCTCATGTGGAAGACAGTTCTTCACAGACTTCTCCAGTATGAGTTCATCCCATGGGCTGCATATCWTCATGAACTGCTCCACTGTGGGTCCATTTCCACAGGGTGCAATCTTTTAGCAACAGGCTGCTCCAGCATGGAAATCCTGTGGGGTTACAAGTCCTGCCATCAAACCTGCTCCAGCGTGACTCCTCTCTCCATTGGTCTGCAGGTCCCTGCCAGCAGACTGTTCCAGCTTGGGCTTCCCATGGGGTCACAGYCCCCTTTTGGGCATCCACCTGCTCCAGCATGGGGCTCCTACACGGGCTGCAGGGRCACAGCTGCYTCACCATGATCTTCACCACAGGCTGCAGAGGAATCTCTGCTCTGGTGCCTGCAGCACCTTCTGCCCCTTATTMTTCTCTGACCTTGGTGTTTGAAGAGTCATTTCTCCCATATACTCTCATTCCTCTCTGGCCACAATTCTGTGCAATAGCTTTTTTTTTCCTTTCCTAAAGGAAGAGATGCTCTACCATCGCTGATGGGCTCAGTWTTTGTCAGAGGTGGGTCCATCCTGGAGCTGGCTGGCAGTGGCTCTGTCAGACATAAGGGAAGCTTCTAGAGAAGTCACCCCTGCTACCAAAACCATTTGGAATYGAATTGAGGAATCTATCAGTAAAAAATGATGCATTTTTCTCCTCCTAGTAAATCAAAGGGAATAAATCTTAAACTGTATTTGTCCTGTTCATGGGCTTGCAAAATAAACCATCTAAAAATAAGCTTACGTGGAAGCATAAATTCCAGTCTATGCTTTAAAAAATTGAAGCTGGAACAAAGTGATTTTTAAAATAATTTTTCTAAAAGACAAACAACTCCAACCAATAAAACAACAACTAAAAAAACCCTCTCAAGCCTGCTGTATATCCTCAGAACTCACATGCTACACATTAGCCTCTTGGAAGTGGCTCTGCTCTAGCTGCTTCCCAGAGTTAGGCCTCTGTTTTCCATTGGCATTGCTCTGGCCTCTGTTCTGCTCTGCTGTCATGCATGCCAGGAGAACCTGACCAACCTAACTGGCTGCACAGTGCTTTCTCACCCTGCCCTGACTTCAAAGCAATGCTGCTGGAATAGACATACCTGAGTTGCAGCAGATTCCCCTGGTCCCACCTGTTTGCCAGTGACAMCCTGTTTTCTTTCAACATGAGATTTTTTTTCAAATAATAAAAACTAAGAAAATGARATTTGATGAACAGATTCCTTATTCTAGAGCTGCTAAGCCCAACCTGGGGTTTTCTTTTAAATCTTATTTCTACAAATTAATGAGGTCTGATTTTGCTTAGTTTATGACTCGGGATGAGATCAGCCCTCCTTACTGCAAGCCTGTGTAAAATACAGCTTGCACAGTGCATTTCAAAATTACTCAGAACAGATGGTTATATGGCTTATGTACAAGTGTTAGCAGCAGCTCTAACCAAAAAGCACTGGTTTGAATTTCAGTTCTCCCAAGGTGTTTGGTAGCACACTTATTGGATTGATTTGTGAAAACTTTTTGTTCTTTTTATTAYTGAAATCCCTGGTAGTCAATAATGATGGGGTTTTACTTGTTTTTTTTTATTTTTTTTTTAATTTTGAAGAGCATGAGTAGAACAGCTGAGAAATTCTGGAGACACTGTATCAAATATTTATGTAAGGGAAATCTGCTAAACACAGGCCAGGCAGATGTCTGCAGTTGCTTTCTGTATCTCCTCTCCGAAGTGATGGTAGTGAAAGTGAAGACACTGATAGGGATACCAGTAGTTCCTGTGCACTTCATGGGAACCTTCTGCTCCTCTCATTTGAGAATAAGACTCTGGTGTTGCAGGTTAGGTCCTTCATAAGCTTTTGTGGAAGTARTGAATCAAGTCTAATAGATACAATAAAGACACAACTAAGAAATACTTAAATTCCCAGAATGGCTGATTGAAATTACACCACTTTCTGTAAAAGATGATTTATAGTGGTGAGCTGTGTTTTACATTGAGATCAACCAGGATGGTTTGCACAGTCAGTTATATCTCAGCTGTGGAGMCAGCAGCCCTGCAGCTGAGTGTGGGAAGAGTCCTGACTTATCTCCCTGCTCAGACAAGGGAGGAGGATCTGAAGAGAACTGTAAACACTTGCACAAGTCTGTGAAGACTCCAACTATTTTAGGTGCCCCCAAGGTTTTAGGCATAAACAGAACTGGTCTTGGAGGCTTTGTTCCAGACTTCCTCGCTTCCAGCAGCCCTTGGGCAGCTGTCGTTACGCTGAGTTGTCCAAGGTCTGTGAGCCAAGCTGAGGCTTGGCTTAAATGCTGCTTTCTAACTACTGTTGGCAGAAGCCACAAGTATCATGGCTAGCAATGCATGGCCTTTCATTTCACCGCTGCTCGAGGTAAAAGTGTCAGACTGGATTTAAACAAAAAGAAAATTATGCAAGGATCCCAGTATAGGCCATATAGGTCTCATTGGTGGGGGGTGTGTGTAGCAAAGTGTTCTGTCAAAGAGGAAGATTAGCTCTAAGCATGCACAAATGCAAGCTAGTGTAACAGTCACAGCACCTGAGGAGGACTGCAAGTGTAATATAAACCTTAAAAGAAAATAATTCTTCTGCTGTTGGTCTTGTAAAAGTGTTGCAGGATACATGCTCCTTTCTTTTGTGGAKAGATTATCTTGGTTTGCCAGCTGTGGCATCCAGATGTATCTTTTGTAAATTCTGATTTTTGTCACTCTTCATCTGCTTCAGGAACAGGACTTTGTGGTATTCTCATGCTTCTTTGCCCATCTGTTTCCTAAAGTTCTAAGGTCTAACACGACATGCACGGCCTTTTAGATAGAGCCCATGAGAAGAGAGCAGCGCAGGGAGATTGTTATTACACGAATAAAACGGGAGAGGTCTCACTAAGTTTTTCYCTACGGATATCTCCCGTGCCACTCCAGTGCCATCTACCGACGGGTTCTTAGGCCATCGCTTTTCATAGGAAATGTTTGCTCTGGTAAAACAATTTTTCTTTTCGTTACATTTTTCTGATGGGCTGTGTTATGCTCTGCCACAATCCTTCTGAATTTGAGAGAATATTTCATTTCCTAGAGGCACTGTGATAGCAACTTCCAAGTTGCAAACAGCAGCTGTGTTTGTAACTACTGGAACAATCCCCCTTGGACTGCTTTAACATTCACAGAACAGTTCTATGAAATTATTTTACTATGTTCACATAAAGCAAAGAACTATTTATTTATTTAATATTACAGTATATGAAGAATCACATTAATTTTTAAAAAGCATCTGAGAGGAAAAGACAAATTTGAAATTGGAAAACAGACTTACCAGTATACCAGCAAGCAAGAGCTGTTWTCCACTACTGTTTTTTTTCTTGAGCTATGACAGCAGATTGCTGAGCTTGTGTTATTTGAAATTCCCATATAGGCAGAAATTGTCCCTRTCCTGCCAGACTCACTTCAGCAGTAGGACTGTGCTTTGCTGGACATAAGGATTTTCCATATGCAGAGTTCAAACAGGTTAACAAGAAAAGATTTAGAGGCCAGACTTCAGAAGGGGTGAGAGTTGGGATTAGGCAAATCTCAAAGGTGTGCTGTAGTGTAGACATGGTGCAAACAGAGGCCTTTAGGGGCTGGATTATGCCTGGGACTCCTGGGTCTGGGGCTCCGTAACATCATTTTCCCTTTCTTGCTTATACTTTCCATAATGGTAAACCTAATTACACAAGCTTTTTTTCAGCTGAAGCAAATTCCATCCTTTGAATTTTATAATCTATTCRTTAGAGCTTCCTCTTGTTTGATTTTTAATCCTTAAATGCACACATGAATTCATGCATGGTAAAGTAAATACTTATTATAGTGAAAAGCTGTTAACAGTAAATCTGTAAAGTAAACCTGTAACAGTGGCTTTACCACTCTGTTAAACTCATTCTCTACCAGTTTTCTGTTAATGGGCTTTTAAAAAGATTATTTGTGCACATCATTGGTGAGAACGTAAAATAATAGGGCCACATATGTTTGTCATCAGAACTGAACCTCTGATTAGCATGGTTCTGAGTCAGCAAAGCTTGTACCAGGCCAGCTCCAGAAAAAGGAAGTATAAGGCAATCAAAACCCAAAACTGCACACCAGCACTTTTTCCAGTGAGCTTTCTGGAATCCATGAATGGGATAGAATGGTTACTACCTTYCCTGTAGAGAACAGAGCAGAATAAMATCCTGGRAAAGARCAGTCATGGTTACTTTTCTCTTGAAACCATGGTAGTTAAACATTTCTCCCTCTGACTTCATTCTGTCATTCAGGATTCACAAAAAAAATTAAGTATTGTTCCCAGCCTACGTTTGTGCTCTTCTTTGCCTGAACATCCCTCTAGGCTGGGGGTTTGGTTAGGTCACACATCTCCTCCCCTCTGCATATTTTGGCCCTGCAGTGGAACCATGTCCATCAAGGGCAAAGTTCAGGGCTGGAGAGAAAGCAAATACTGTAATCTGAGGAGTAACAAACTGTAGRTTTGCCAAGGGGCTAATCACTTCTGAGAGACAATAAGCAACTTGCCATTCTGACTACTGCTGTGATCCCATTCCTCTGTGGTCAGTGCAAAAGTTGACTCCATTGACTTTGGTTCAGAACTTCAATGGGTGAATAATATCTCTCCTGCTTTTGCATAATCCARTTTGTGTGAATGCAGGAAGACTGTTTTGCAGTTCCCTGTGTTGATTGTTATTTGCACTCCAGTTCTCTGACACTACTCGAYCCTTCTAGGCTGCTGTTGTAGGGAAAAATCTTACCTACACAGGCTAATTTCTAATGATTTACTGGATGCATACTGGTCTGGTAMTGTGATTTTTGCCATGGGCAGAGAGGGGAATCAGGGTAAAAGAAATGTTTCACGGGCTGGAAACAGATGTTTCTGTACTACCACACAATTTGCAGAACCTTGCTGGAGCAAATTGAACTCTTGAAGTGGGATTTGGAATGTTTTCTTGAAAGATGTATACCTGTGTTACAGAACCTGCATCAGGAATTTAAATATTTCCCTTTTCTGGTCCTTTTTTAGATTCCAAGATGAACTTGGATGATTTCATCAGTATGAATCCCGAAGTGGGATGGGGCTCAGTGTTCTCCCTTTCAGACTTTGTACATCGCTTTGGCAGTCAGACTGATTACAGCTATTCCTTGGAAGGACAGTGAAGTGAAGTGAACAAAATTCTGGTTCTAAGTGGATGTGTTTTGTTTTGCTGCTCTTACATTGTATTTATGGTTTACATTTCTGTACATGAAAAAAGTATTTGGAAAAATAGAACACCCAGTCAGAAATATCATSAACTGAATAAAAACTTTTATTTCAATTACGTAAAAATGCACTGGGTTTTTAATATCAAATCAAAGGCAGACATCCCACCATAAGTACATTGTTTTTCCAGCTACTGTGCCCAAAAAGAAAAGACTTGCAAAAAAAAAAAAAAGCTTTTGGAAAAATATGTGTGCAAAATACTGAATATTGTAGCCTAAATTGCTACATGTTGTCACATTTCAGAAGTGAGAGATGGTTTTCTTCATGTTATGGTTTACTTATGTAAACAGACAGTGCATCTCAGTTTCCTTCACTAGCTTTACTGATTAGTCCTTATTTAGCAAAGTGTAAAGGGAACACTGATTKAGTAGTTTGATTGTGGACTCCCATGCACTATGTAAAACCAGCTAAGTGTCCAGGTTTCTGTGCTATACAAGCGGGAGAATGAAATCCTGACATTTCAGTTAAATGTTCTAGTCCTGACAGTTCCTGGAAGATGCAGTTGCTATTTTTGCTTCTCATGATGGCAGTGCATTCTCACCTGCTTCCCTCTTCTGGCATTTGGTGTTTGTCTGGCCTTGTGGTTATTCAAGGTAGTTCTGACAGAAAGCAGGAAGTTTTGTTGAGGTTTTTTTTTTCTGCGTTTTGGTTTCTTGAACTCGACTGCCATGAGGCCAGACAGCTGCTCCTGCTGGTGTAAGGAAATCAGCAGGGCCATATGGTTGGGGGGAAGGGAGTGAGAAAGCCTCCCCCTTCAGTGTTGCCTGCTGCTGGATATCCTTAGAAGTGATATGAAGCTGCATTCCTGCAGGGCATCCCGGGAAAGYCATCATGCTGACTGAGGGTTTGGAATAGTCTCACACTTAGAAGARTGCCCTAAACATGGAATTGCAGAAACAGGCTAAAATGAGGTCTTTCATTCTCAGCTGTGAACCTCTTCTGCTTTACACAGTAGCACATCACAGACTCAGACTGGTARAAGAACTCGGGTTAGAAGGGTCAGGCTGTCACTAGTCCAATCTCCTGTTCAAATCAGGTCAGACCAGGCTGCTCAGGGCTTTATCCAGTCAGGYCTTGGAAACCTGTTGAGATTGAGACTACAATAAACATTTGTGATGGACTTCATTCCTGTTCAGGAAAAGCCCAGTAAAGGTTTTAAGTATAAGGGATCATTTTMTTGTTAAGTACAGAAAAATGCAAAAACTTGTAAGAGTCTTATATGTGTAAGACTGTGTTATGTAAGTATACCGTTACATACCTAGTGTATGGCTGCGTCTCTCATCAGTTCTAGAGAATTTACTCAGCATATTAACAGTAGAGACAGCCAGCAACTGTGGGATTGATTCACTTCATCCAGATMTCTCTGTCTCATAAGAGCTGCTGAATATAGGAACTCAAAATTTCTGTTGCCCAATGCAGCATTGTTGGTTGCCTGTGCAGATAGGCTGCTACTGCATGTATTTCTTGGGTGCCAGCATGGGTTGTGGTTAGGAGGCCAGTTGTCAGGACACTCTTCTGTGGAGTGGGATAGTTGATCTGCAGTTTCTGTCGCTCTGAACCAGCTTTACCAGAAGAAACTGAGATTAAATTYGGGGTTTCTGATAAACTGGTGCACAGAACCCCTCCCAAGAGGGGACAGCTGGATTTAACAAGATACTCCTGTGCAAAAGGTCTGATGTTTCTCATGTTTGGATGAAATGGCAGCTCCTTCTGCTTAATGCTGATGTACCAGGCACACTCTGAGAGAACAAAGATGTTGTTACTTGCTGGTTTTGAGTGATGGTAAGATTGTCTGTCACAGTGCAAAGAAGCAGCAATTTGCCTGCTCAGCTCTGTGTAGATCTTGGATTAGACACAGCAGAAGCAAGAATGTAAAGATCCACATTTTAGATTAACAGGTTGTGTTAAGCATTTCTTACCCTTCAAGTGATGGAATCCCATAGACAACAAGTTCCTGTGCATTGCTCAACAGTCCTTTTAAGTTGTTACAGAACATTAGGTTCTCATCCTCCCCTWCTTGAGTGTGTCATTTGATTTAACCTCAGCTGGTTTCCGGTGCCTGAAATCTGACACGCTCCCTTTAGTGGGGGTCAGACACAAGAGTCTGCCTGGTTTAATCTAGTTTCAGCATCAAGATTGTGAAGGAGAACAGTCAAAACCATTATTCATAATATGCACATTTCTTAAAAAATCAATGGGAAGCATTAGTCCATTTTCTCTCTAATCATTCTGAACAGATGCTTAATTTTACATGTAGCAGGCTGGGTGTGTGTGATTATAGCTTTTCTATAATAAACAACTTTTTTTGCAGTTTTTGTAAAAAGTTGTCACTCCAAAGGGATCAGTAGAAGCCAGAGAATGATTTCATTCAGTGCTGAGGATGGTGATACTGAGGTGCTGTCTCTCTAGCCCGCTCATCATGTTTCAGGTGGCGTGCTGTCAGAAGGGCAGAATTCAGAAATATATCAAGTGCTCATTTAGGGCCCCAATACAAAGATATGTTACTCCTTCACTGTAATTAGCAGAAACCARCCCTTTTCTAATGCTGATTAGTCCTGGTGTCCCATCAGAGGGACTAAGTGAATTCCCTTTCCTTTCTGGTCCTTTCTGCAGGTAACCCCAGTCCTGACTATTTYGTGGAACTTGCTGTATTTAACCTCTGCTGCCACCCCATATTTGAAGCACGAGGTGGCCCCATGAGCGTGTTTTCCCCACTGAACACTACAGTAAGTTGCAGATAGAAAAGCAAAGAGACCCAGTTGCCGTGTGCCTGCAGAAGTACAAGCAAAGAACTGCCACTGTAAAGCTGRTGGCAAGGAGGCAACTTCACTGCCAGACATCACTGATTGTCAGCTCTATGACCATTGATGTATTTAAATACCTAAGATTCAAGCATCTCCATACTACAGTCATATGTACATGTGTGGGGTGCATCATATGGCCGAGCACAACTGCTGGTCCTCAGGTAGAGCTCAGGTGCAGCTCCAGGCTGGCCAGGGCAGCCACCCCACTGAAGGGGTGCTTAGGGAGAGCCTCACTCCTTGATGCAGGGGAGCTGGGCTCATGCCACTGTGAGATAGGAAATAATAGGGAAGCATTTATGKCTGATTGTCTGGGGTGCACTGGCACAGCAGGGTCAGCCTGTGCTCTCTTACACTCCATGCTGTCCCAYAGCCCTTGAGACTTTTAATCTTCCCTGTGTCCAGATGGTGTCCCAGTGTGTCCAGGACAATGATGTCCTGCTTAYGCASTTTCAGTACAATGAYTTCTTAGTGCAGCTTAGCTTTCCATKCCCTTTCTACCTTATTTACCTTGTCYTCTCCCACAGTGATGTCTTTCCGTTGTCCAGTTATTACAGTTTTTATGTGCTTAGAGTCCCTAAGTGGTGGCTTTCTGGACTAGGTGATCCTTGAGTCAGGCATTGAAGAAAGTGAGGAGAAACTCTTCTGCCCTCAGGTCAGTTACTCACAATCCCATGATCTCCCAACTTCTGTATTCTGTGGATCGCTGGAAATTCTCCAAGACTTTTACTTCTAGGTATCATAGGGCAAGACCCTGAGAGCCTTATAATGGGGATATATCCCACCTTATAGGTGGTTCCTCCTGTCTCCATCAGGTTATTGCATCAGTAAGCTGCAGCAGGAGATGGAGCACACACATCTCTCCTGGCTTTTTCTCTTCTTTGCTGCTGCTTTTTACCTAAGAATATAGTTTATTTCATACCTAACATATTTTATTCACCTGTTTGTGGCTTTAAAGGAAAAAAGGCACTTTTCTGGCATGCATTTGCTTGTTCAGTGCATTTTTGCAAACTTGTATGTGACCAAGTCTGTCTTGAGAAAATCCCATTTCTCGGATGGCCAGCAGAGAGAGCAGTCAGCATTCGGTGAATGTGCAGGTCGGGACATGGACAGAGGTGGTCCCTTGCACACTCAGCCCTGCCAGTAGCTGTTACAGTTAAAAATGAGTCATTCTGACAGCTGCAGAGGTGATTTGTATCTTGACAGATTGTGGCTGCAGGCCAATGCCCTCGAGTGCCTGAGCCTGTACAGTCAGTGTGCCTTCCTGCACACCAGGGGCTGTAYGGCAGCATCCTCATACCACCTGCCAGTTTGGGGATTGGTTCAGCATTCACAGTCTCTACCAAAATGGGGATGTGACACCTTAGGATGTGGGACCAATTGGTTTGTTGTGAATTTACACTGATACCTGGGGATGCTGCGATCTGATCTGGGCTATTCAGGAAGCAAAGGGGCACTGGGGTGCATTTGTACGAATCAAATTCCAGGATGAGAGCCTTGRTCAGGACATTTTGACATGTATGGCATCCTCTCCTCATACCCTCGTCCATCCAGCCAGAGCCTTGTGAATGCTCTGAAGCACCACTGCCCCCCAAGCATGTACTGTAAAATGGCCATCTCTGGTTGGTTGGGTTTTTTTTTTAGAATGAGTTTGGTCAAAATTTTCTCATTTTTCRTGGTTTTTCCCCTACCTTTTCAGGAAACAAGGGTTGTAGACTGAAWGACTTGAGAAAGCTGTACCATGGAATAGGAATGAGGTGTAAAAATACCACCATGTCCCTACAATAGTCACAGTTACCCCGTATTGGGTGTCATGCAGAACCATTACCGAGACACTGTCCCTGACCCAGGTGGTGGCTGTCTCCCACACCTGGCATGAGCCACACTGCTGGAGGGTTTGACCTGAAGAGTATCACCTCACGTGTCACCTGGCAGAGCAGATGGCTCCAGGTTTGTGGGGGTTGCCCTCCCATGACACTTTGGATTCACAGGCTTGGAGAATCTCATCTTCTCTGGAGGCAAAACCTGTCTGGATGTCTGTCTCTCTTCAA
This sequence comes from Malurus melanocephalus, assembly GCF_030028575.1. Taxonomy (NCBI): domain Eukaryota; kingdom Metazoa; phylum Chordata; class Aves; order Passeriformes; family Maluridae; genus Malurus; species Malurus melanocephalus. The sequence continues at coordinate 5,589,152 of NW_026623235.1, forward strand.
GCAATTATCTTCTYAGAAATTTGAGGGAGAGAATGCTGGTGATTTTCTTCTGCCTTCTGGCTTCCTCCTTATGCAGAACTTGGCCCAGTTGAGRCCAAGGTTAAGGAAATGTATCTGAGGAGTGAGTGTCTGGAGACATCTGCCCAGGTTTGTGCACACTTCCCTGTGGAGTTCAGCTCTCARTGGAAGTTTTCCTTTGTGATCATGGAGTCAGAAGTGAAACACTCTATACAAATGGAGCCTTTCAGCAAGTAAATGCAGCTGCAGTAGTGGTTCTGGAAAATCTCTTCAGTTTGACCTAAGATAAACAAATATGGTGTTTTAAGTATCCTCAATGTTTCCTTATACTTACAGTAGGAAATACCTTGGTTACTGAGGGCTGTTAAAACAAATCTTAGTTATCTAAGGCCTCTGGCAAGGCCCCCTGAGTTTCTGAGTGAGCTAAGCCATTTCCTAGGCATGAAATGTACAAAGCTTCATTCTATAATAATAAAAATAAGCATTAAGGACCTGAGCTGTGAACTGTCACTCATGAAGTCCGACTGAAGTGACATTATTCACCTGATACTCATGACGAATGTCTGCTTCCTGCTCTGGAAGATGAGCAGGGTGTTTCCAATGAGCTGGATTCCTGACATTATGTTACTTAAAAGCAGGAAATGCTCATTTGGCTTGGTTCAGCATCATACCAGCCTTCCCATGCAAGGCTATATCTGGAACCCAAACACTGCAATAAGGCAGGAATCATTATATGTTATTTTTTTTTTCAAACAGCCTACACAGTAAGAAGATGGTAGTTATCTCAGCCTTCCCTTCTTTTTAGTATGCAATTGTGGTGGCGTGTTTCCCCGTCTCAGCTTGGCTGCTGAGATGGCAGCGCACCAGCTCCACGCTTGGAGCCATCCCGAGAAAATGTTCTGCWGCGGCTTTTAACCATTTAGCTGTACAGCTCCTGCCACTTCCACCGTTCCGAACTGCTGGGGTGCTGCAAGGATTGCCAGTCCTTGTTTACAGCAGGCATAATCAGTTCCACTATTTATACTGTACTCATCACAGAGCACTTTGTTGTATGAAATGGTCATAGTTATATTTATACCAGTACAAAAACAAAGTCATCACAAATCGAGGAGGCGACATTCAGAGTAATTTTTCCTTGCTACATGATGTTGTTCCTTCAGCAATTCAAACTTTTATCAGGCAGAGTCACTGTCTTAGGAAGAAAATACAACTCYACTGTAAGTCAGGAATCCCACTAGCTTTTATCTGCATTTGTGTTTTCATCATGTATGAAGGAAATGCAACTATTTAGTCAAATAACCTCTCCCAATTGCTACCTCAGTATGAATATGAAGGGCTGCCAGCCAAGTCCATGGCGTTGTCTTAGTACAGCTAGAAGCAGAGTTTGATCTGCTTTTCCACTAAAAATACCTTTTAATATGCTAAGATACGTGTCTAGCAGGAAGTTGTTTTCAAATGCATTGTCCAGGGAGTTCCCATAAAGTAATTGGGAATACGCTCAGTCCTGAGATGCAGTGCTGTGGGCTCCAGTTTTTCTCCTTGCTGGCATCCTCCTGCCTTGTTCCCAGCAGTAGGCTGGGAAGAAGGGACTTGGGGGAGATTTGCTGAGCCCTGCCTGCCATATTTGTCAGAGATTCTTTACAGAGTAGATTGTTGACTTGTCATTCTCATTTAACTTATTTGGTAATTGTTAGATAAAACACCCCAGGCTGGGTGCTTTTGAGATCTGAAGTGAGGGACTTTTGAGATCTGAAGTGAGGGTGCTTTTGAGACCAAGTGAGGGACTTTGTTGCCAGCAAAGGAGACCCACACACATTTGCATCACCTCCTGCTTGCCAGCCTCTCCATGCTCACAGGGTGCATGGAGGTTGGATCCATGCCCAGAGGCAAAGCCCCAGCCTCCCCTGAGCTGGTGCCCAGGGTTGTGTGAGCAGGGGCACCCTCCCCAARACTCAGAGCCTGGTGAAACCTTTCTGCCAATGTTCTCTGGGACCTTACTGCTTTGGATTGGACTGCTGTGGACATCCACAGGCTGTGGAACGCCTCAGCCTGGCCCTGGCCAYAGGGGTGCACATCCCCAGCCCTTGCCAGGGACCATGGGGTCCCCACTGCTGGCTGCCTGTAGGGGCAATGCAAACAGTGAAGGTTGCAGGAAATTACWACTCCACTCAAGATCACAGAATCATAGAATGGTTTAGGTTGGAAGGGACCTTAAAGTTCACGTAGTTCCAGCCCCGCTGCTGATTAGATCAAGTTGCTCAGAGCCCCATCCAACCTGGGAAGGATGCTTGCTGGGCTTACAGACATCCTCAGGCATTATGTGTGKTCATTCAATAAGCAAATGCCCTGGCTTAGCATGTGGAGTCCAAAAAGCCACACATGGAGATTGTCCAGTGCTGAGGACATCTGAAGCCTGACACGTGACAGAAGTACACGTGTGGCAACCAAAGAGGTGTCACCATCTTCACCGACACTCAGTCCCCTCTGAGCTGGCATTGTTGTATCTCACAGTAGGGTCCTCTGCCCARCCTGCACAGTGCAGGAGAGCCTGCTCCCAAATGCTGCTCGAGCTGCTCCTCACTTCTGCTTGATGCCATTGGGAGAGTGATCATGGAGCTCCAGGGCTATGGCCACTGGTATGGCTGGATTATAAATGGAAGCTTTGTTTGGAGCTTTCTGTAACAAAATACGGCRCTGTTGGTGCACACAGAGTAGATAGGGTTTCACTGCCCACTTAAGAAAATGAGGGCAAAGGGTGATTAAATATTAAGTGGGRTGCAAGATCTCAGCCGATGCAGTTCATCTGGTAACCTGAGATGGGCTGGAGGTAAATGTGGCTTCCTGAGATACCTGAGAGGATACTACAGCAACCCATCCTGGCCAGCAAGAGGAGCTTTGGGGTTCCTCCATTAGTTTCCAGTGCTGAGAGMCCTCGGGGGTGACATGTGTGGCCATGGAGAGAGACCAAGATGATTGGTCCAGGATCCTTGGAATATCTGTATCCTTTTCTGTTTAGCTTTCTACCTCTCCTGTAAATCAAGCATCACTTCTGGTGGCAGTAGATTGTCAAGCAGACTATACTGACATCAAGCAGAAGATATTAATGAAAAAAAAACCCAGAAAAAATATTTGTGATGACCACCACACCATACCCCCAGGATAAGCCATGTCCTAAAGCCTCTCCTTCAAGCAAAACTACTGCCAATAATAAAGTTATTGACCCTCCTTAYACTRCAGAGCAAGACTTCTGAAAGGCAGCTTGTACTGTCTGYGTGTACTGTGTGTGTGTCTGTGTGCACACACATGCTCATGGCCCCCTCCATGCACATGGATACAGAGATACAGACAGCTCCATCCACAGCAGCACCATTTGCAGTGTTGTTCTCTGCCAAGCTCATTTGGGCATTAGCAATGGGCAGCATTGAGTTACTTCCTCACCACTCCCGTTAGCAGTTGGCTTTCCTGAGGGGGATTCACACCTTGGCTGCTGCTACCTGSTCAGGTGCAAATGCTGCAAGGGCTCCTGCTCCTTCTCCACTCCCTCGCTCCCTGGATGCATTGAGGCTCTTTCCTTTCTGAGACCCTTAGGCCAACATTTTACAGCTCTTCTGCTGATGTTAACTTCCAAAATCCCTCTCATCCCATACCCCCTTGGAAAGACTTAAAGATATTTTTTCTGATATAAGCTGTGCCAAAGCTTGGTTCCTTTATGAAGACAAACTGGCAGTGGAAACACTGACAGCTATACAGAGAAATATTGTATTGCTTGAAGAACTTTATTTAGATTGCTTCATTGTGGGGAGAGTTGTTTGTTGGTTGGGTTTGGTTTTTTTTTTCACTTTGGATGGTGCTAAAGACGCCATAAAATTAGCTCCAGTATTATTCCAGTGATTTGTACACTTCATGTTCATGTGCCTTCAAAATTAAAAGAAATCATGATAAAACTAAGCAAATAAATAGTCTTGAGGAGGACTAATCCCTTTCCTCCATGCTCCCAGCAGCTCTCAAAGCCAGCGGGGATCCCAGGAGGGCAGGAACAGCAGAGCCTGGGCTGAGCGGCGCGGAGGATCCTTGGGAAGGCTTTGTTGCTCTGCCATAGGGATATTAATGTTTCTGGCCAGCTGACAGCATGTGTGGTGAGCCTAAACATTTGGCTCCAGCAGAGTTGCAGACAAGGGAGGCGAGTTGTGCACAAGATAAAAAGGGTCCTTGCGGCAGCACGGGCTGTGTCCAGCGGCTGTGAGCGGGGTCTGCTGCCAGGGCCGCAGCAYCCTCRGGGAAAAGCGGGCATGGGCAGAGGSAGATGCAGCCATCCGGGTTTTGCAGTGGAGCAAGCACTTGCTTGATGCTTCTGCAGCCTGCTGGGGTCCTGGGAGGGTTGAGAAACAGTGGTAATGTACCATGGGGGCACATTTAGGGGCTGAGGAAAGCGCTCAGAAGCAGTATGGAAGATGCTGGCAGCACCACTTTTGATCGTGGTGTGTTTTGCATCAATATAGCACCCGTTCTGCAGGGAATGGGGGGATAAGTGGGTAAACAGCACCCAGGCCTCTGCTTTCCAGCTCTTTCCAAGCAGGCCAGCTGCCCACACTGATTCAGGCTTAATTCATGTTCTGGTTCATTACAATAATCTTTTAAAGCTGGAGCCTTACCCTATATGTCCTCAGCCACAGCAGTATCCCTGTGCTGCTGCTTGGGGCCAATGAGCCTTTGGGCTCTTACCTTCCTGGAGGGCCAAGCAAGGGAATTTTGCATTTTTGCAGTCTTTAATTAAAATAAACTAAAAATAACTTTTTTAGTATTTCAAAAATACCTTGAGGCCTTAGGCAGCCTGGGGAAAAGRGGTGCAAGGTGCTGTTATGCCCAGGGGTGTTACAAACCTCTCCGACTGCCTGGTGGTGCTGCAGGGTGGGTGTTGCATGGTGGTGGCTGCTCTCCTTCAGCTGCCACACGTGCTCGTGCATGTGTGTGAAGTGGACTAACTTGGCTGTTCCTTCTTCTGAATGTTCAGCATAAGCAGGGAATAATAAAATGCAATTTTTCCACAGGGACCAGAGGAAACAAATTACTGCCCGGGTGCAGCTGAGGGCAGAGTCTGGCGCATTATTTTCTGTGTAATAACTCCCATGAGGCCTTATAGAAATCCAGCTTTTTTTTTTTTTTTTTTTTTTCTTTCTCATTTTTTCTACTTCCTTAAACTTTCCAAAATACTCTGCTGTAGCATATTTTCCTCCGTCACATGTGTTAGTGAGGAGAGAAAAGGTTAAATTCTCCTTTCGTACTATAATGTAATTCATTTCCTGTTTTTCACAACTGTCTAGACACAGATCTAACGAGCATTAACCCTGAATCCCACCATTGGGTTAAAAATAGAGGCTTTAAATATAAAAGTGTGTTGTAAGAGTGAGATTGTAGGTTTCTACCTACCACCARGAGACAGCACTTTTAAATGAGAACCATTTAATTAGCTGTAAGTAACAAAAAAAAAAAAAAATTACTTCAGTTTCAGAGGTTTAAAAAGGCTCCTGGTTGCTTTATATATACYAGCAGCAACACAGGCCCTGCTGAGTTGTGGCACGGACAGGTTSATTCCCCCTCACGAGTTATATTTGTCTGGATTTACACCTCCAGCTATATTAAAAAAAAGCAAGAATAAATTCCACTTCAGTCGAAGAGCTATAAAAAGATTGGGAGAAAGTAATTTAAGAGAGAACTCGTGTTGAAAACCATGGTCARCTTCTGATGGGAGAATCGTGGACAAAACGTGCCCCAGGCCCAGCTGAGGAGGGTGCCCCAAACCCCAAGGGAAAAAGGGATGTCTGTGGTACCAAGAGGCAGCTTGTGCTGGGAAGGCAAGGCCACAGAGTGTTGGGTCACAGCCCTGGAATTATTGCAGTCATGAGCAGACCCAGAGGGGCTCTCMTCAGCTTAGGCTGGATCACGGCTGGGCTGCAGGCTGCCCCCAGGTTAAGCCAGGCAATTCCCCCCCGTGGGTGTGCAGCCTCCTCTGACACTTCCCGCCAGCTGGGCTGCCACACCAGAGTGGGAGGAAGGAGAGAAAGAGATTTCTGGCTTGGAACATGAGTTAAACCCCTCACAAAAGTGAGAGTTTGCCTGTAGAGGTAAAGCAAGAGAAAACCAAAACTGTAGCCCACCACAGCTTGGCACAGGGCGCAGRCAGGGAGTGAGGCAGCTTCTTGGCTGACAGTTTATTACACACACCTTTCACATCAAGTATTACCCACAGAAACATCATATTTTATGTGCTTTAAGAATGAAAGTAAATGCTGGTAAGAATTARCTTAACCCAATGCTCAAAAGCCTTGTTAAAATAAGTCAGAATTCCTGGTGTGCTGTGACGAAGAGGAACTYGCATTTCCTGCGCTGACTGMATTTCTCTGTCTKCGAACAYAAATCCCATGGGGTGGTTTGTTTAYTTATCCTGTGAGGCTGGGAGTGGGCGTCTTTCCTGTCCCACCACCCACTTGCAGCCATTGCATGAAAGCAGCAGCACCTTTGGGAGCTCTGGGATGGACCTGGCACCTCAGCTGCAAACCTGTGGGTGCTGTTGTCTGCATTCAAGGTCTATACTGACCAGGACTGAAATGATCCAAGGGAAACATATAAAAAAGACATTTGTTTGTTTTCAACTAAAAAGTGTAGTATATTATGCATCAAGAATGGTGAGGGGTGAACTGGTGTCCTTCCAGCTTAGGGAAGGCCTTTGAACCCACATGAGTTATTTATAGAGCMTTTTAGAAAACAGTTCCTTCCAATTTTTGCTATTTTGATCACAGTAACAGCTCAGGTTTTGTCAAAAATAAACCAATCCCCTACATGGCTTACTGGGGTTCACCCTTGTAAAACAGAGAGGCGGAAAAGGGAAAAGTGAGGTAGAGTCATTTTCATATTCATTATGTAAGAGGCTTTCAAAATGCTTTTTGATCAAACTGTATTTCTTTTATTAGGCTCTGAGACAGATAGTGAGGGCTCTCCAAGGACTRTACAGGATGACCTGTTAGCACTGATCAAAGCAGGTCTGATCCATGTTTCAGGATACCTCTCCCTCTATTCCTGAGTGCGCTTAAAAGGGTGGAGGTAGTAGCAGCAATAACATGAATGTGTAACCCAACATACTCCTAAAAGATCCAGTACTCCCTTTAAAGAATTTTGTCTTTGAACATTTAGTCTATTAAAATAAGTAGAATTTACTATTTTCAAAAAAGTTTGAGAAAGAATGTGTCTTAACAACRTCCTTCTCTTGTTTAAAAGGCTCTGGTGATCTTGTCCCATCCTATGTTTCCWGAGACTTGTGTCTGCGGGATGCAACTCTCTGTAACTGTCAATCCAAGTCACAGCATAACTACAGAAAGACTCAGGAAACCACTCAAACATATTTCTTTAAATGAAACATCAGTTTAAATGAAATTGAAAGCAGAACATCATTTGTGCTTATTTCCATAGCTGGCATAGCTTTCATGAGGCAAGTAATCCTATTTTACCATGATAACTTCTCCTATTCCAACCAGAGGCACATTTCATTTGTCTTCTCAACTGCTTTTCCCCAATTTATTAGGAGTTGCTTCAGTGGGCTTTCATTCCCTCTGAGCAGGAGCCTGGGTCACACTCTTTGCAGTCTTGACATTAACAAGATGCAATTGTCCCATCTCCCCCAACCAATTAAAAAATAAAAATCAGTCAGGTAGTATGTCTAAAAAAAGCCCAGTATTTYGTAAGCCACAAGTTGGAGTTGAGAGTCTTAGATCAGTGTGGGCACTGGTGGTCTCTTTTGGGTCAACAGTCACTCCTCTGCTTTGGACAAGTACAGATTCATGAGCATAAGCTCCATGTGAACACTGTTCCTGTTAGAAGTGAGAGCTTATTYCCCTTTGAGATATGATGAAGCAACAGCTCTATCTGGGATCTTCTACTGCGACAACGAGCCAAGTTCTGGATGTTCCTGCAGAAGAGTATTTGCTTACAGTCATCAGAAGCTCAAGGCTGATAAGGTCACCACCTTGGAAGCAATGAGACAACCTACTCTGTGGTTCACATTGTTTGAACATTTATTGCAATTCAGTGTCAAAAATGTTTTACAAAAATACATTACTGTCTGCACAGAACAGCTGTAAAAATCAGTTGAACATGCAAGGGAAGAGGAAAAAAGTGTGCAAATTTATAATGGAAGGATTTTAACCACACAATAATATTAAACAGAAGTCTTATATAAGGGATGYCTTTCACTTCATATCATCTCTAGTTACAACTTCAAGGAAAAATAAAACAGAACACAGTCTCTCTTCCATATATAAGTAGGTATTTATAATTACTGTCGATTAATTCCTAAAGATGAGCATATTGCTATTTCAAATTAMAATGTTCTCTTGGTAGCTGACATGTTAGCATTCTGTGCAGCACAGGATGGCTAAAGAAAGGCAAATTCCACCCTCAGTTGCCCTCCCAGGAGGAGAAGCAGCAACACTTGGTCAATAGAGGGGGAATTTCTCTGGTGTTAAGGGAATTCATATACTAGAGATTGCACRTGTCAAGGACAAGATGGATTTGTTCTCCCTGCGGCCAGATCCTGCAAAGCTGATTTGCTACCAACAAAACCCTGRAGGAAGACATGGATGGCAAAGACTCAGAGCTCGGCAGCCACACGCTGACAGCTGTGYGAATGGCTGACCACGGCATCAGAGCCTGAAACCGGCACACAACCAATGGGCTGAGAGAAGCAGCACGAGCAGGACACCAGAGTCCCAAACCTGGAAGGAGGGAGTGAGTCTGCACCAGCCTGATCAGCCATCAGCTCCACAGGGTCTAGGCTTGTGCAAACAAGCCAGCTACAAAGAGGGGYATTTTAATTTAAAGCTATGTCTTTTTGGCAAGGTGCTGACCTAAGGGGAAGCTATGCAACATGTTTGTAAGGACAGCTGCAGAGGACAATGCTGGTTTGCTGTACCACGCAGGAGATCAGTGTGAAAAACACATCTGATTTGTTCGCTACACAACAAGATTGAAATGTTCCTGCTTTAAATGAAATTTCAGCAACTAAGGGCCAAGGAAKTTTCTGGGCAGGAAAAGCTGGTTTAATACCTGTGTATTTTCTAGAAGGTGACAGCTTCACAAAAGTTATTGAAGTCAAACAAAAATGGGAATACAAACAGTTCAAAACCTGGGCAAAGAAAAATAATATAAAATATATTCCCATATACAGAAAGTGGCAGGGTGCAATTAAATGTTTACATACAAAGCAATGTCTTCAGAGCAATACACATTTTCCTAAGCACTTGACATAATAAAGGATCTAGAAACTCCCACAGCTGAAAAAAAAGAAACTCAAAAAAACATAAGAGGAGGTACACACACTTTATGATCAAACYTCGGCATACCATAGTTAGCATAAATGGCTTAAGGTATGTACAGCTGAAATTGTGCCTCTTGAAATGGCCACCACATCAAAAMCTCTGGCCTCTTCTAGAAAGCTGAAACAGAGATCTCTGGGATCTCTCCCTTCCTAAGCCTCCTCCCTTGCATGGATCTATTTTTCCTCTTCACAGCACCAAGTTCTATGCTGTTGCACTAATTATTATATCCTCTAAAGACAACGAGATTTCCCTGGATATGCTGGCAAAGGAAAACCCCAAAGAGAGGAAAAACTCTCCTTTCCTAGTATACAAACTGATGCATATCTAATGGWAATGCATCAACTAACTGGAAGGTGAAATGTCATTTGAAAAGAACATTCTATTTCCAAAATACAAGCAAAAGTCTGTTTTCCCCTTCACAACAACTTTGCCACAATTGTCTTAAAATAAAGAGGGCTTTTTTTGCCTGAGAGCAGCCTTAAAACCATCCTGTCTGGAAGCCCCGATATCACTGTCAGTTTTGTTACTCTGCCATCCTCAGCCAAGCAGATGCCTTTGCACCACTAAAATACTGATTCCTTTGTTTAGAAATGGTTAAAGTAAGGTATTTGGATGCAACAGCATTTTGTTTTTAATACAAACCAAGAGGATTGAATTCACTACAACATCTCCCTGTACCAGCCACTCAAAAAACAATGAGCCTCCAGAGAGACCAAGGCCATCTTTGACAATTGCTGCAGCAGGAGGGTAATGACTGTGGCAGTAACTGAATAAGGCTTATTCTGTTTCTTTTTGTTTAGTCTGTTTTGTTCTGTGCAGTAGTTGCTCAGTTTTCTGCTAGTTTGGATGCTGACAGCAATATCCCAAGACCTCACACAAGCAACAGACAAGTGTCTATGTATAACAAATCATCTTGAGCACTTTGGCCCTTATGGTGCTAAGAAATTAAAAACATAGTRATTGAAGTAAGTTTTATAAATAGGAGCCTCAGTTGCACATTAAATCTGTTGTCAGTATGACCCATGCTCTCTGGGCAGAAGAGGCCAGTGAAGGGTTGACAGAGATGATGGCTGTAGCCATGACATTTCCAAATCGCAGCTCAACATTGAAAATTTCTATCTTCTTATGCAAGGAATGCAGCAGGCCAAATGCAAATCTGAGCTTAAAATTCACTCAGTGTCACAATCTCAGAGAGGGTAAGTGCTAAGCACAGATGCAGAGTAGGCAGAATGTTGCAGCATTTCATAYCAAAATACTGTTGCCACCCCATCACAACAGGTTGGTTCACTGTGGGTGGCAGAGGCAAAACTACGGAACAAACCAACCCCAAGTCAGAGCTGGAAACAGGGTGCCAAGGGGCATAGGGCTTCTCACTGCTGGAAAAAGGAGCTACAGGACTCTTCAAATTCAGCGGCAATGCTTCACTCACTTCACTTGCAAGTTTCTATCCTTAATGTCCTCACTCATGAAGCCAGATTTCAGCCTTGTCTACCCACGGCCATCAACGTGGGAAGGAAAACAGAAACTGGCCTCCTTTACTCACAAACATTCCCCAAACAAGCACAAGTGTATTTTTCCAAGGTAGCAGTTTTTAAATCACTTTCAGTTGACATAAGTATGATCAGCAGGCTTATGCTTTCCACCAGCAGTCGAACTGAAGAATGGGGCATCAACACCATGATAAAGCTTGTTATCCTGTTGGTGTTCTCCCCTCATTTCTGGTGAGTGACAAGCTCTGGACCATGGCTAAGGGTGGCAGAGGCTTAYAGAGCTCTCCAGAGGAGCAAAAACTTGGGATTTGCTGTTAGGCGGCTGGAGAACGGCAATTCTTGTCAGCATTTTCCTTGTTTTCTTCCCCTCTTCCCATTGCTCCCCCTAGAGGCAGGTTTTTTTCCCTTTTCGCATCTCTTCCAAAGGTATGCAAAGTGATTTAGTTTGCAAAAACGCAAATATTGTCATTTTAAAATACAAACAGCTGCAGAAAAGTGTTGAAAGTCAAGTTATAAAAATGTAAAAAAAGGAACAGCATATTTAACAATAATTAACTCAAGTAGTTCTTCCTGAATTGTCCTGAGAACTCCTCTTCCTCACAATTTTTGTACATCGTCACACACAACCCACTGAATATTTACCCTTCYGAGGTATTCTGCTTACATCATGCACAGAGAAAGTGCTATACAGGAAATCTACTGGCAAACAGCAAAAAACTTTCCACTGCAGAGGTTTTCAAATTGCTGTGTATGAGCTGGATTCTTCAAGCTCCACTGTAGAGAAAAGTGAAGCATTGCATGSCACAGAGAACACAGTGAGCCAGACCACAGCCACAGTGAAGTGGCCACTTACTCTGTAGGACTGAAAATTTAGCTCTAGGTTAGGGTTAGAAGATCCCATAAAGCAGCTCAGCACTGGAAGCAGAAGGGATTGGGTCCTTGGATCTTAGCCCCTGGCATGGAGAAAGAACCAAAGATATCAAGTGCCATGTTGGAAATCCCTTGCTTTCCCCAGTCCTGACTACTAAATACTAATCACTCCCTAAGCTCCAGGGCTCTGAAACTRAACATTTGCTGCCAGTTTTCCGTGAATAAAAACCGCATCATTTCACAAGATACAATGGCCCAGTTCTCCTTATATTTTACCAGCTCAAAGATGACTGAATTCACTTGATAGCAGTGGAAATACAGAGCAGTGTATATGCTGGAAAACATGAGAACAGTTCTAATCTCACTTAGGATTTCAACTAGTGCAATTAACCTAGTGAAGCTGATAAGAAATTATCTTGTGCGATTAAATCCAGTCCTTTATTTCCCTATCATAGAACTTCCTCCCTTATAGCTAATGCTCATCCTTGTGGCTTCTCTTTTCCCATTTGCTTAGTCTTTCATAAAACCAACAAATTAAAGGAGGATGGAGTAAAGTCTTAGGTATTTATATGGTGCCTATCATCTAGGCATTCAAGCACTGAGTAGAGCGAGAAAACTAATGTAAAGAGGTAAGCATTAATACAAGAAAAGATGCTTACTATCACAACATTTCCCTTTAAATCATTGTACAAAATACAAAAGTTCACATTGTATACTGGATTTTTGTTTGAAAGGTACTCGATCTATGAGAGGTAGAAAGTGGTATGTTGCGAATCTGTCTCGCAAGTAGGCTAGAGTTCTATCCTAAGTATTTCAGAATGTGTCCTTTTAAAAGCACAAAAGTATTATTAAACTTGTCACAGGGATATTTTTCATAAATATTTTTAAAATGTCATATTTATAAATATGTATGCTAAATAAAACCAGAYGGAGGAACAGTTCAACAGTCCTAGCCTCATATTGCTTTCTCCCTATTAGAAACAAACCAAGAGTTCTCAAAAGGTTGTGGGGCAAATGCATTTTTAACTTCTAAAAACAGAAAATGAAAGTTTTTTTGCCCTGTATCTTGTACTCTGATGATAAAAAAGGGACTTTGTACAACATGCTGTATTTTTACACCAGTCCTATGGAAGTTTGTATTCCTTAAGTGCTTCATGTCAGTGAGCAACTTCACCTTTCATCTCTGAGATCCTCGTTCCTTGACTCAGGAGCTTCRAACAAACATGAATATTTACACTATTTACAAATGGAGTGTCCAAGCTCTGTGACAAAGTGTCCTGTAAGAATCACATAAGCTGCAGTGACCCAAGTTCAGAACCTGAACAAGTTGATAAACTCTTGCGGTGAAAGAGAGGTGGAGCAAGTCTCTGGGTTGTTGGCTGTGCAGGGGTGATCAGTACCCTGGGAAAGGAGAAAACAACTCTAAGTAGAGAGGCTGCAGAAAGGGTACCAAGGCATCAGCAAACTTAACACCGCCCCTCTGCCAGACATCCCATGTGCAAATCAATAGAGCAGAGCCCAAAATAAYAGACAGCTCAGAACTGGGCTTCATATCTTAGAGCAAGTCATKGAAAAAASAATCAGCAAAGATCAATTGATTCTCTTCCCCTCTTCTGAGGGAAGAGAGGCTAGAGCCTACCGTCAGCTAAGAGTTTAACTCTAGAGATCTGCCTTGGATATCATCACACTGGCTAGCAGATTTCTGTCCTGAGCTGTTTTGTAGTCAGCAGATTTCATTGCAGCTGAACCTATTGCCAAGACCTACACTTCCATGTAATGGATAGAGGAAGATGCTGGCAGTGCTATATGATTTCTTGCAGGCAGCCCTACAACATGCCCATCTTCCAACCTTCTGGCCCTGACAGACACTACTCTTGTTCAAGATAAAGATGGGATCCCTGAAGCACAGAGAAGAAAGGGTCTTAAGTGAGGGAGAATTAAAATGTAGGAATTCATTATGCTATCCAGGCAAAGGAACTATAGCACCCTAAGCCAGCTGCAGGGGAAGCACTGGGTGTCCCATGGCTCCTGCCCCACCAGCACCACATACCTTCCAGGAGAGGATGTGGCAGTGTCTGCACAGCTGCAGCGTGTCACCATACTGCTCYTTCCGTGGGTAACACCTTATGAGCTTGAAGTACATCTTTTTCCAATCCAGCTGTCCTTTGTCGGATAAGATCAGACGTTTGCGGATCTTCAAGAAAAGATACACACAATTATGGCAGGCCAAAAAAAAGATTTGTTCTGTTCAGTTCATGACATTCTCTCCCTCATGTGTCAATCTTTCCAGTCTCATAACAATTCCCTTGCAACACAAAGAAAGCTATTACTTTGAATATCCAGCTATAAGCATTTTCCTGATGGGAACGGCCTCACCCAATACCATTAGGAGGATCTATTCCCATTTAATGAACTTCACTGTAGGAAGCCTGAAACCCTGGGAGCTATTTCACACTGCCTTGGCCACTGTTTCTGGCTGGCAGCACAGCAAATAGAGTTGCATTTAATAGTTTTGAAAGTTGGGATATTTGTCTTCATTGACTCTAAGGGTCAGTGATTATCACATTAGCCTGGGACACACCCATCTTTCTTCTGGGGTTCATTAGTTGCAGAGGCTGGATCTGAATTTACTTGATAATAGAAATAACTTGTCCAGAKTCACTGCCTAAGTCAGGTTCAGAGTGGGTAAATAAAGCCAAAAATCTGGCACAAGGTTCCTGAAGTGTAGAGGTCTTATTCAAACACCCCAGACGTTCACCCATAAACATAGAGGGATTTTTATTTGCTTGCTTTTAAGTTTAGCTGATCCCAGATGATTACCAGCCTGCCAGAGATGTTTACACAGGTAAAAAGTGGGTAGCAGCAGGGCTGCTTTCCACATACCATCCTGTCACTCACAAAACAKCTCAGAGGGGATTTCTTGCTCTAAAGGGCAAGAGAGTACAGCTCATGGACCACATCCACAAAGATTCTCTGTGAGGGTGTCCGTCCCTGGGACATCAGGATGATTGCTGGAGCTTGCCTGCACGTTTTCCCTGCACACGTGAGGCAAGGAGCAACTGCAAGTCATGCAGTTGTTCCCACCTGGATTAGGACTGAAGTTCAATGTATGATTAATTCCTCAAGCTCCTATTTCAGGAATCATTGCTGTGGCATGTAAAACCCTCTACATAAATCATCTTCACAGCCATTCTCATGCCAGCCTATATTATCAGCTTGCAGCACAGTGCTCAGATCCAAGAGGCAGCCAAGTAGGAGTGTCTGTCCTGCGTGTTCTCTTTCCAGTGGGGCACACCAAGGAAAGGATGGCAATTTGCCCCCTCCTCATACCTGTCTGTCTGTGAAGTGGTACTGGCAGAGTTTCTTCCACAGCAGTCGGTCTTCACTGAGCACTTGGAGGTCAGGAGCCACCTGACCCAGGCTAACCAGGTCCCTCCCATCGCTCAGTCGCTGCATGATGTTCAGTTGTAAACACAATGGCAGGTCAGTGAAAGTGGTTCCTTTAAAGGCAGGCTGGAAGAGACAGACAAAACTCAGCTCCCAGGAAGCTGAAAACCTAAGAAATTCTAGCTTGCAGCAGAGCTAATGTATTTTAAGAACTGCTCTCAACACAGAGAACAAAGCAGCAGTTCCTGCTTCTGAATAAAGGAGACATTTTACATAAAAATATTTGACCACTTGCCCCAGAACAGTTTGAGACAACCTCAAGGAAGAGGACATGCACCCATAGTATAATAATTACAGAGTTGCAGGCCTCCTTCTCTCCTTTTCATCCACCCCACATCCATACTCATGRAACTCTGCTCCCTGAAGCATCACCATCAGTTTCCCTGCAGCAGGACACTGGCTGTTTCATGACATCAGCTATTGACTACCCAGTCTCTCCACCATGAGGTAGATGGGCATTACTTCTCAAGCTCAGCTTTGATTACACACATTGCTGGGAATCTCATGCTCTTCTGACGTGTTTTAGCTTATGTCATCCCAGGATCCTGCTGCAACCACAGCAGTGACTAGTGAGTGCCCACAGCAGGATTCTTCCCTGGATGGCTTTACAGCTTCCCAGGTCACTGCTAGCAGGGCTAACTTTTCCTCTGGGAACACTTGAAGGAYCTGCCCCTTTCCTACCAGCTGCAGCCCTGGTTTTCCAGGCTGTTCAGCCACACAAAAGGCAACCCCCATACACTTTTGCTAAGCCTCCACAGTGTCCAGAATAGCTTTGCAAGTCCACATGGGGCACAGCTCCAGGACAAATTAACCACAGTAGATCTGTGTGTCCTGCATTCAGGGGAAATCCAAGGCATACACAGGAGCAAGGCATCAGCAAGGACTACAACCTGAGCTCCAGCTGCTTCAAAACCAGCCTCAGCCTTATTAAGGCAAACAGCAGCTTCTAGGATTGGGCCCCAAGGAAGAAACAATGTTAGACAGATGTGCCAAGTTCATCCTTTACCCTGCGCAGAAATGCTGCTATTTTAAGTTGCAGAGTCACAGCACCCGCCTCGTCTCTGGCAGAGCTATTAACTGTTTCAAACAAGCAGCACACAGCCCACCAGCATCAGGGAAACACTKCATGAGGCAGCATTTAATCATGTGGTCCCATCTCCAGCCCTTCCATGGCATGGGAGACTCCTGCACAGCAGCAGCTCCTGCCTTCCTCCATCCTTTCAGGTTTTCTGGGTCAGGCCAAAAACTTATCTGCTACTTCTGTTCCCTCAGTACTCCTTTCCAGGACTTTTCAAGCATTACTTTTTTTGGAGAAAGAACACCGACCAGAACAGATCAGTACACTGTCATTTTCTGGACAGAAGTTTGTCATTTCTTAAAGCAGCTGTAGCAGATACAACAGTTTGCAAGGTTGGGCTTTTTGTGTGGGCTTTTTTGGTTGTGGGTTTTTTTTTTGGGGGAGGGGGGGTTGTTGTTTTTTGGGTTGATTGGTTTTGTTTGTTTTAATGAAATTGSTTGCACAGAACTGAGCTTCTTCCTTTCTCTGAACTCCTTCCACTCAGTGGGTACAATGGGAAGCAGTCACCCCAGCATAAGCCATTAACACAAAAAGATTTWATGAAGGAGACAATATTTTTAGCTTTCAGGATTTGTGCTTACCCTGGTGATCTGTATGTTATTCAGCTGCTGCTGCCAGTGGAGAATGCTCTCCATCCTGTGCACCCACATGTTGATATTTCCAACCAAGACAGACTTGCCGACCCGTTGAACTAATGTGCAGAGGGAYGTGTAGAGGGTCTGCAGCAATTCCCGTATTAGTCTGATGTTCTGCTGATCTTCAAGGACTTTGGAAGAAYAGGAAAAGTTAAAAATGGAAATGGTAAAATCTTCTCTGAATCAACATGTTTCTCAGGCAAGTCATTTGCTGTWACTTCACAGGCCAAGACAGCCAGCTTGTGGTTTTCTTTTTAGGGGAAAGCACTCAAGCATTAGCCAGTCACAGCAGGTTAGACAGCAGATGGAGAGCCTCCCAGGATAAGATGAGATCTGCCATTTCTGCAGCACTTCCCGTTTCMAGCCACTGGCAACCAGCTAGTTTTCCCCCTCTGATACTGTGCAAGAGGTTATCTGTGTGCACCTCTTCCCCATCTACCTCAACTWATGTGCATTTCTCATTATGTATAATATGCCATTCTGTAAAATAACAGGGTGCTCTCAATTCRCAGGCTTCAGTCACAGTAAACATCCACGAGGAAACTGCTACATCTCAACCAAAATTCATTCTCCTGAACAGGTGAAGACACCCCTCCAGAGCAGTGGGAGCACTAGGTACAGCACACTGCCAAGGTGGCAGCAGAGCCTGCAGATATGCCTGGCTGAGGGCAGGAGCAGCCAGCTCTTCTGCAGTCAGAAATAGGATTTAATAGGATACAAATAGGTGATTATCAAAAAAGCCTGGAGGAGTCACTTCTCAGATACCTACCAGACTACAGGCATTTCTTCCCCTTCTCCCAAGKCCTTCATTGAGGTAAAAGAAAGCAAAACTGCACTACAGAAATAAGCAGTGATGTCCCTCTTCACCCATTTTGCATTGCCTGATGTTCTCAAGGATGTGGTTCACACAAAGTACATCAGATTAAATCAGACTCCCCCTCACTATTTCCGTTTCTTACCTTTCTGAACTACTTTTTCCAAAATGTTCATGTAGTTTTTCTGGGCAATGCCACTCAGTGACGTCAGCTGAGACTTTGCTATCAGCTCCAACAGCTGTGGATAAAAATAGAAGTTGCAAGCCTTAGAGCATGGAGATACCTTTCTAATCTTGACTCYTAGTCACATGACACAGCAAAACAGTCCAGAGACTTGTTTGCTGCATGAAAGTAAAAAGGAGACAGAACAACAGAGCAAATTAACACAAAGGGAATGGACGAGARAGGCCAAATAATTAAACTCCCATTAAAAGAGACAGGGGAGAAAAAAGGCATTTTAATTATCTTCAGTGATGGGGGAGGGGGAACTTGATTTCATGGTTCAGAGATGCCGAGAAACCACAGAGCAGTGCTTGGACTGACAGCCGCTATTCACACCAAGGGAGCAGCGAACGGCCAACGTCACCATCCTTCACTGGGGCATAAACAAGCCGTGTCATAAGGGAACACGAGCAAATGCCTGTTTGGATGAAGATATTATTGATGGAGCATTAATGAGAATCAGACTCCACAATTTACGTCAATTCCGGGGTTGCATGGGTTTTGTCAGAGTGCTGTCTCCACGACAGAAAGGTTAAGTACTGTAGGAAGAACAAAAATCCTCCCCACAATAAACCCCTATTCCCCCAAGGTTTCCTCCCCTGTTCAGTTCTGACAGATACAAACTACCTTKCCATGCCTGCCCTGTTTACTTGCTAACTTCCCCTAATGAAAATCTTGCTACTACTTTTGATTAGGATTTGATTCCCATCACTGACCTCCTGACTCTTAAGCAAGCTGAACACTGAATTTGGGCTGCAGTTCTAAAGGAAGCATTTCCCACAGGGAAGGATGCTCTCTCCTCCCCACCTCTGTGCCACAAGAACAGCTGTGGAAATGGTTCATGCTCTGTAGAAYATGTGGCCTGTGATCTTACAAGCCTTCCTCCCTTCCCCCAATATTATATAAATGCACGGACTGTCCACGTGTCAAATCCATTTGTTTTGAGTGTACATAGCCTTCTGTTTTAATTTAGAAAGGAAAGGAAAAACCTTTTATGCTACAAATCAATCAACACRTTGCCGCATGACCAGCTTATTAATCCTTTATCATCTGCAGCTCCAGTATCCCGTTGCTGGCACCACAGAGAGTCCAGAGAAGGTGCAACTACTTGTGTCAAGTAACTAAGATGGCTTTTGACTAGACTTGATAAGTCATGAGCTGAACTGTTTGCCCTGCTATAAGAATGACAGGAATGTATCCAAAAAGTCACTGGCAGCTTGCCATGAAGCAGAAGCTGAGGGGAGAGGTATTATTGCAGCCATTCACTGGCTCTGCTCATCTGGGGCACTGGCATATGACTGCCACTTAGGAGAAGTGAAGTCGCCTAGAGTGACCAATCTCTTCTTCTGTTTAATATCCAGACCAACACCATCGTCAGATGGCTTTGAGTTTACATTCTATTAATATCTTGCACCTCACATGACCAAAAAAACCACCCAAGATGAAAAAAAGACCTGCACTAACTCCTGTGAAGGGCAGGCTGCTTGTTTTCTTGGCTTGTTTAGAGGAAAAAGGAGATRCAGCAGAGTTAGATAGTATTTGGTGCACAGGCATCAGCGGATTTTCTGGCTGTATCACCTAAATGAGACCACAATAACTAAATACTCCTAAAAACAAGGCAACTTGCAAAATGCTTGAAAAGCTTACAAAAAGCTCTTCTCTTCATTCTTTGAAATACTGGATAAATAAGTAGGAAAAAACCTCAACCAATGGYAGTCTGTAATGCTCTGCTTACCCTAAACTGTTTAGCCTTCAGACCTTTGATTATAGTGATCAATTTGCCAGACTCCATCTGTACACTGGCCACACATGCACCCAGATCAGCTCTTCTGTGCACAAACAACTGCTGTCTCCAGACTGCACTGTTCTGGAAACGGCACAGACAGCTTCCTACGGGTTGGGTGTTAGCAATATTTTGCCCATTACTAAAAACACCAAAATGCATGCAGTGATAAGCATCATGTAATGTAATACCAGAGGAGTTAGACACCAAGGCTATTCTTTTAGAAGAACAAGGATAAAAATCTCAGTTCCTTGAAGAATGCTAAATTGGTACAAAATTAATTTGGCTGAAGGAACAGATTGAAATTTGCCCTGTCTGTGTTTATCAAGATTCAATTTATGTTCAGCTCAGATATCATGTGTCACCTCCTTTCTCCTACAGCAATAAACACAGGATGAAATTCTATATGAAAACTATGTTGTGAATACTTTTAGGGCTACTCCACTCCCCAAGGACCKCTGACTGAAGCAACTAGCTAGCCCTCCAAATCAAAGACATTTTTTATTCTTTTGTGCTCATATAATACACAAAAAATAGGTAAGCAGTAAAGTTTATCTGTATGTATTGGAATACATGTTCCCCCAYGTATTCCAGTGCACTGGGGATCTTTTAGTGTTGGCACAGGCCCTGAGTATGGTCTCASTTAGTGGACTGCCAAATTGGAGTCTACAGCAGTAAAAAAAAAACCCAAAAAACCAAAAAACAATCAACCATTTGCATAATACAGACTAAAGCAGACTGATGAATTCAGATTAATGCTGAGTAGGGYAAAAAGACTGGGGAGCTGCAAGCATGTGTTATGATGTGGCTGCATTAAGTCCTGCCCACGCTCAACTGAGAGGGACAGATGGTAGGAGAGAGTGCACAGGGAAAGGTTAAGAGCAATTTTAAAAGGTCTACTTTTCAAATACACTAAGTAATTGCATTCCAGCTGATTTTAACTGGACCTGGGAAGTTTGCAACACCACTGGAAAACAGGGCATTAGATCCAAATTCACTCTTCCAACTCCTCAGAAGCTGAGAAAGGGCACCTGATAGCTCCCCTAAAAAAAAAAAAAACAATCTTTCCCACACTCTTGCCTCTATTTTCTTTGCTATCAGAGGTCTGCCAGAACTATAGRGAAAAGGCAAGAGATGCATTGGGCTATCCCAGAGCCTCTGCAAAGCTGGCAGGAGGCAACACCTTCCACAGCAGGGCAGTAACCCACTCAATTCCCAGGTGAAGTGGGGCTCCTGCTCAAGCCCACCAGCCATCGGTCTGGAGCAGTTGGTGCAATGAACCCTCTCAGCTTCAGGAGCAGAGCAGATCCTTCTCCTCCCATAAGAACATGACAAAAAAYAGCAAACAAAACAGTGCCATGTGGCAGGGAACTAGGGCCCGTTTCAGGGCCATGAAAACACTGCTGTGCACCCATGACTACCGTGTGCAGCATTGCTTAGACCTGCTACAGCCAGATGGCACTTTGGCCACTGTCTTGGTTCAACACAGGGGTGTGCAGGCAATCCATACCCCAAATAACCACTGCTAGGGGCTTACAGCACACAGAGCCAAAAAATCCTCAGCAGTCCTGCTRTGCTGAACAGGAAGCTGAAAGAAAYGTTKACTCAAAAAGGGAAATGATCTGTAGTCATTAAAACCACAAGGTTTAAATAACTGAAGTGTAAATTTCCTACTGAATACTTCAAACCAGGTATGTAAAAGCTGCACTGCACTATGGGGGGGATCCATAATGTCCTGATGGTTGGGGATGTGACTCCTCACATCTGGACTGCTTAGAAAAAAGTATCACAGAGACTTGAAAAATGAAAATTTCCTCCTCCAGCCCCACCTTACTCTCACAGCCCTTCACTTTCTGTAGCTGAAATGTCACACTGGCTGTCAGCTGACAGGTGGAGCAAGAGCAAGGCGAGTTATAATGATATACAGTGCAGGTGCTGACAGATCTCCATGAGACAGCATGCAGCTGATACTCTTTCAGGACAGCATAAATCCAGGACTCCTGGAGCTAACTGCTATTATTACTTAAGAAGCAAATTTAAGAGACTGCTTTAGAAKGCTGCACACAACCTAGATCATGTTATTCCAGAAGAGTTGAGCCCAGGCAGCTTAACCTGACCTAAGCTTTTATGATCAGAAACAGCACCTTCCCTTGAGATTCCACAACCATCATATGAGAAATCTTGTTCTGAAGAAGCAGCCTGCAAAACCTGTCATCTGAACACAGTGTTCYTGAAAGAGAACCAACAGCTTCTGGGTTGCAGGCACCTTTGTCTCTGCTCCCATTAATTATGCTTACAGAATGTTTCCAGYCTTTTCATTAAATCTCTAAGACCAGAGAAACCAGGGCTGCTTCAGACCAACAACAGTTTGGGTCCTCTGGGTCAATCACACACGTCYTTATTAGCCCTAAAAAAGGAACACTGTTCTGCAACATTTAGGCAGATGCACCAATTTGAAAGRTCAGCAAAGGACCAAGTCATGGCACCAACACCTGTAACTTGGCACTTCCAGAGCTGTRCCAGCAGACCCTCAAGACAAGATTGATGTCAGAGGAGTATTTCTTCTGCTTCAGTTACATGGACTCTCTGGCTCTAGCCAATGGTATTTGCCCGTGAAAAATACCTGCCAAGCTTCTTGCAGCTCATACCTCCACCCCACTTGAAGGAGGTGCCCATTTTATCTGTGAATTATTAGAAACTCCAAGGACTTAGTTCGGGCGTAGCTAAAGCAGAAATTTCTGTGACAAGAAAGCAAGCACTGAAGGCACTTAGACAATGTTCACTTAAGCTCAAAGAAATTGAAAAAAAAATAGTTCATGTTAAGCCTCAAACGCCATTTTGCTACAAGTGATGCAGCTTCTTTCTCTATAGGGCAATCTTGGGTGTAGCCAGCAGAACCTCAAACCTGCAGCTCTTTCTTTTTTCTTCCTGTACAGACATCCTGATATTCTTTCCCACCCTCCAATTCCAAACTCCCCTCCTTGAAAAGCATTAGTTTGCTGAATTAAGTAGTGTGACATTAATATCAGATACCCTGAGCAAGGAGTGGAACTAGAGAAAATAAGGAGAGGGAAGGTAAGGAAAAAGGKTTTGTCTGCCAATATTCAAAGCATTTTCCATGTGACACTGCCCATCTGTGTGCTCTAGGAGGTCTGATACTTGCAAAGGACCATAAACATGATCTACATCTAGGCAGAGCTTTTAATGAGTAAATCTGGCATATAAGCTATTTTGTGAACTACTATGCTCTGGAGACTTGGCCAATACAAGCCTTTCATTTTARGAAGTCAGTTTTACAATTTGATCCATGGTACTAGGTTTAATATCTTCTTCAAACTGTCAAACCACAAGTCAACCTCAATTAAAAAGCTTCATACTTCTCAGTAGTRCCGTATCTGTAAAACTGCTGGGGGRAAGCTACTCTCAAAGGCTCAGAAGAGAGGTAATTTGTAAAAAACAAGGACACATGTCAGCTTCCATAGCTTTCAAAACCGTTGTTTGTGATAAAAATCTGCAGTGCATGAACTCCTCATGAGAAAATGAGAGAAGAAGGTCAGCCTGAGCTCCCCCACCAGACCACACGGAGTTCACTGAAATTTAAATTTGCTTTTCAAAAAATATAGAGGGACTTCTGCTCAACCATTAGAGCCCCATATGAGACACCCATGACATTGGGCCAATCAGCAGAAGCCCATCATGTGGAACAGCATGACCTGAGGTCATGCTTAGTAGAGGTCTTTGGAGTTCTTCACTGTCATAAGACGAAGTCTGTCAAAGGGCTATCTGCAGCACTAAACAAGTTTTATTTTATATTCCTTCTTTATATTTGACTAAAGGGTTATGGCCTTGGCATGAACTGTTCTTTCCCCAGTAATCCCCCTGAAGATGACACAGCTCTGGGTGTGTATATATACATACATATATATCCAGTAACAGGAAACAMCAACTACCTCAGCACCAGTGATCACCTCTGCACTAACAGGAAAACAAGTCGTCCCAACATCAGCAGAGCTAGGACTGCTGCCTGAGTTTACATGGACTTGGATCTTGCTTTGCCTCCCCCAGAATCCCCACTCACTGCCACCACTCCTGCAGTGGGACATCCAAGCGATTGTCCTTCCTCCACAGCCAGTGGGTTATCACCCCCAATGCCTGTACCCTTCCCAGGGTGACAGAGGTTTTCACAGGTGACTTRTCACCTAGACAACCCAGCTGAACAAATCAAGGTGAACTTGCTCAGATAATTTCTTTCTTAGACATGTTTCATGACATTTGACACAAAGAGAAAGCAATACCAATGCTGCTTGCTCCAGAACCTAAAACCTGAACAGCTGTTGCCTTATCAGTGATCAGCTGCTCACAAGACATGAAAAGGAGCTGTTCACAAACAGCCTCAAGTTAATGACAGATTTTTTTTAAGCCTATTGAATTCCAAACCTTGCTAAGCATTCTGAAATTCAAGATCAATTTGCAGATCACATGTGGATAAACATACAAGCATCCACAKCCCTCGTGACAGTAGGTTCCATAACCACGACCACCTCCTTTGCCACCCGGGCCAAAAGAGAAGCTCTGGCCTATGACACAAAGCCAAAGAATGGGGAACTTGAAGCTGATGACTCCTTCCTACCAACTAACGGTGTCAGTACCAAACAAATGTTTCACCCACTGAAACCACTGACAGTGACAAAGGATTAAGAGCAACCATGATCCTTAGCAGAGAAGTTAAGATCAGTGCCCCCAAGAAGTTCAGCCTATCCCCTCATTCCCAAAATGCCCAGCTCCCTTGAGCCTCTCCTGTATCACCTCAATGGACACAAAGCTCCACAGGCCTCAGACTGGAACTTCCTGAGCAAAGAGGTCTCCACTGCCCTATGGCCTCTGCAGAGAGMCATGTTCTTTTCTAGAAGCTGAACTGAAACCTCAGGAATTAGAAGCCAAGTTTTGTGCATTTCAGAAGTAAATGACTCAACTGAAAACTAATAGCAATGCTAGGCTAATGACAGTTCATCTTCAACATTATCATCACTCTCCTGCTTTTCCATTTTAAAAGACTGAAGACAAGKTTTTTGGCAACTATCCACACATACAACTCACCTGAATTACTTCATGTAGCAAAGCCCAACACACCCACTTGCACACACAGACATCTCTGCTTTGCTGGTGCTTCCCATAATCCAGCTGGTGCTCAGTTCAGAACCTCCACCAGCATCACAGCAAAATAAACCCTGGACTTCCACTCACCCTCACAACATAGTTGAATCGCCTCGAATCCAGGATAGCAGTGGAGAAGTCAAGCCGGTTGAAGGCTTCTCCCAAGGTGCAGTAACCATGGCGCTGAGAAGAAAAAACAATCAGGGTCATGTTTTGGCAGACTTCAGTCCAAACAGCACCAGGTAGACATGACCCAGGGCAACTCAATTTAGCAAGCTGAGGGGTACAAACCATGGGAGCAGCTCACAGCTGGARGGGGCAGGCCTGGCTCCTGCTGAGCTGAACTTACTGACATCAAGAGTGGGCATGGCCCAATGTAGATTATGGTAGTTKCCCAAGAGTGACCCAAGCTCTGCTCACGACACATGAATTTACATGTGAGAATGAGCCACACATTCCTGGGGTTCAATATATAGTGTGAGTTCAGAGTAGTCTCGTACAGCCACTTCTCTCCATGAGTGCAAGCGAGCTGTTGTGATGAATTCCAATGATTTTCCATGTTAGGACTGTACTGGGTGAAAGCCAAGAACAGTATTATGGCTTGGCCTGCAAATGGCTGGTTTTTTTTTTTTTTTTTAACTGAGGGAAGCAAACAACTCATATTTTAAACACATGTACAAAGCCTTGTGCATCAAGCCCTGGATCCCTGATAGGGGCTTAAAATCATTACTGAAATTTCAACCACAAGCTAGATCTTCCACTTATCTCTTAAGAGCTTCTGCTGATTTCTATAAGCACAAGATCTTCCACTGTTTCTAAAAAACAACAAAAAAGAGAACAAAGAACCTACAGAGGCACTCACCTCTTTTGTGCTTCCTTTGTGAACATAGATCCACTTCTCCTGGTGGAAATCTGTTAGGACAAAGACATTTTGCTTAGTTAATCTTCCACCTCAGAGAGCAGTATCCCTGTTCTGCTCAAACATTCACTGTCTTTTAGTACAAATTAAGTTATTTTGTTTACATCACCACACTTGAAACMAAATCTAGCCACTTGCTGAGCTGCTTTGTTCCTATACAGCTTCATTTGAGAATGTGGCCCTAAGCCTTAGGCAGGGCTTCTGTTTCACTGACACAGCCCAAGACTGTAAATGTTTAATYTGCCAGCCACAGATATACTATAGCACCTCCTCTTCTTTGGTCCTAGACAGTAAGCATGGCTGACAGCCAGGTTTTGTTGTTATTGATTTTATTAACTATTTATTACCTTGGTTACAGACTTGGGATTGTATGTCAAATTTGAAGTTGAGCAAAAATGTCATGAGACACCAGGCATGTAAGAGAGCTTTCAGCAGTGAGGTCAGGCTCAGAGGAGCATGCTTATGCTTGCAGCTAACTTGCTAAAAAAGAAAAAACTATGTGGGACCAAAATTTTCCTATTTCTAATTGCCCCTCCCATCCCTCAGAATGGGAGTTGTCCCATCCACTCCCCAAAATAACTTCCCTATACCCAGCACACACTGCTAATTCTGTTTGCAGAAGAGCCTGTACTATAAGCAATTTTGCTGCTCAATCCTTCTCCCATTTCATTTTCACATGGGCTTTTGACCCTACTTCCACCACACATTGGCAATTTAACAATTGGCATGAAATAAATTCTCCCCCCCCCCCCCCATCCTGCTGGATTCCTTTCTATAAAGAAAATATTGASCTCCTGGAGCAACCTGCAAATTAATGAACTGAGACAACAGAAYRTACTCCTGCCTGGTACTGTAAGTCCAAGCACACATCCAGTCTCAGTTACAGGCATGCTGACCCTGCATCAAGCCCTTATTAATGGCAGGTCACAGCAGAWTCCAGCCAAAAACTGTCATGGTAACATTTGTTTGTTCAGAGAACTGAATACACTGAGGGGCCAACTTCTGGCAAGAATTTCCAMAATCCTGGGGGATGCACAATGAGTTAATAGCAGTGTGGGAATTGTAACTCATTTCCTCTGGGTATGTTTACATTTGTAGCCTTCACATATAACTCCAGTACCTATCTTGCRATCAGCCCAATGCAGACCTTGCCGTCCCTGCAGGCTCCCCCTGGTCCTCCCCCAGTGCCCCATCTGAGACCCCGGCTGCTTGCTGTGCATACAGAAAGATTTCTAGCCTTCTATTGTTTTGAGCGAGCTGAAATCTTATTTCATTTTTCATGCACTCCGCACACAGAGATAGGATCAAAGCTTACATTCAGGCTTGTAGCCTCCAGTAATGTAGATTAGTGCTCGACATGCATATGGAAGGAAGAATAAATTTAGCCTGTTGTGCACAAGGAAGTCTACWGGGGGAAAAAACTGGAACTGGTTCATTTGAATGTACCATAGGAAAAAATTACAGTCCTGACAAACAAATGACAAAAATTTGAACACAAGAAGCACAACTCCTCAGAACAGGGATTACTAATGGGGCATAAATCTTCACGTTAAACTGTATCCAAGTTCTCTGCTTAGGTCAAACATGGGCGCAAAGCCCTTCAAGACTCCAGAAGGCTCTTCATACACTGTGCAAAAAACCATAGATGTAAAGCATTTTCCATTCTTCTGCAGCAACTTGTGCTTAAAAAGAAGTCCAAAAAGATGTCTTACATTGAGTCTTGGCTTTGTTATTCAGCAGGTCTTTTTTTCTCTTCTTGGCAGCAACATCATAGTTTATGCTGTTGAAGAGATTCTCTTTGTTGTGATCATCTTTTTTACAAAAGCTGTGAACGACACAAAGCAAGGATTCTGTTTATTTCTGCAGTCTGTTGAACACTATGTTTCCTGCAAGGAGAGAAAATACACAGGTTTTCATTGTGGCCTCCAAAGCTGCCTCCTTGCACGCTGCCCTTGAGAAGAAGTCCACACACAGTTTTAGCATCCAATAATGGTATTTTTAAAGGAACTTCTGGTGCCTCACGAAGCTAGCCAAGATACCCAAAACAGACAGGAACAGGTAACACAGATTGCACAGTTAATGCTGGGACACTGCAGAGCAATGCTCTTTCCCACTCTGTAACCTGTTTCTATCCTTAAGTAACACCATATCCTCCTAGTGTAGGTAGCAGATTGCTCTGAGCCAGTCAGACTGCTRCAGAAGGACATATTTAGACACCCCTGAGGACATAAATATGCACTCAAAATATTTATTAACAAAAGACTCCCTACAACATACYATTTCAAGCTTGCAGGAAAAGCTTAGCTGAGGTTCAGACTTATCTGATGGTTTTCCAGACCCTGGATAATAGTGACGACACCAGTTAACAGCTAGGATCTCATATCCAAGACTGCCCATTGAGTCTGCTGGACCCCGCTGTCATATGATTAGTAAAGGAAGCTATAACCCCTTATTTCCTTCAAGGACAATGAAAGGCTGTCTATAAAGAGGCTGTGCATCAACATCCCACATTCTCCAGACCTGCAAATCAGCAGATCCAAGCCAGTGTGAAACTAAGAAGCCCCTGGGCAACCACGGTGCTGCTGCAGAGATCCCTGGGGGTCCCCGGGGAGGGAGCACCCAGCAGGGGCTCTCAGCAGAGGCCCCAGCACACAGCCTGCTGCCCAAAGCTGCAGAATGCCTGGCAGGTAGCAGGGAGAAGAGAGGCCATGCATCCAGGAGAACAAAACAGAGCTGCCCCCAYTGCTCTAACAGCTCACAAGGGATGAAACGTGGATGTCTGCATGCCTAAACTTAAAAAAAGGTCCCAGGCACCTCACTGCACCTCTCAGCTGCTGTGGCTGACAGCCCTGGAGCTCTGACAGGTGCCAAAGCATGCTGCTGCTGCTGCTTGCAGCCCTGGGCAAGCTTCCTCTGTGACAGCCAYGAGGACCCTTACACAGCCAGGAGGCTTCCAGTACAGACCATGTTGTCTGTTTACAACTGCTTCATCTCAAAAAAAAAAACCCAAACCTAAACACAAGCACCATACTAAACACACCTCTAACAGCTATTCAGCATAATCTCCTGCAAAGGAATGAAASCTGTGGGACAAGGCTGCTTGTTTCCCCTGTCCAGATGGGTGTTCTGGCTTGGCACCTGCACACGGCTCCCAAGGTGGAAGCAATCTCTCCCAGTTTTGGAGCACCATGACCTCCAGTTCCCCCTTCCTATCCACATACCCCTTGAASGGCATCTAATCTGTGGAGAAGGCACCACTGCTGTGGGCTCAACCATAACATCGCAAAAGTGGAAGAGCAGCAGCATTGCAGGTGGACAGGACTCATAGAAACAACCGTTTTGAGGAACCAGACACTGCCAGCTGCAGCTTGCTCAGAACCAGCTAAGCCTGAGARCAGAACATCTCAGCTGCTCACGTACCCCATCCATGCTGCTTTCTGTTGGGGGAACCAAAACCCGAGAACAGAATATGGCTGCAAGGAAGAAACTGTTTTGGGATAGCCAAGCTATTGTTTTATCATGGTCGCACAAAATCAACAGAGGGTCAGGTTAACACGCCCCATGCGGTGGCAGAATCTGAGCCCAAGAGCACAAGATGGATCTGCTTTAAATCTCACATGTCAACAGCACACCCTGGCCTGTTGACTTCCTACTGAATGGCTCTGTAATCTGAAACCACCATAACAGCAGCAGTGGATGAACTCCAGCATAGGAGGCAGATTATTTCCCTGTTTATGTACTGCCAGGTTTCCACACACTTCTCCAGGGCATTTTGACAGGTTGAACAGTTGGGCACCTGGACCTGGCACTGCAAGGACCTCAGCCCAGGGCCAATATGTCACCTCCTTGTTTTCAAATCAGAAAAAGGWTGTACAACCCCATGCTAAACTCAGTAYTCCCAACACACTACCATCAACCAGACATTTTTCTACCTATTTACAAATTACAAACCTAAACTTGATTTTTACTTACAGCTTACATAAGAGAGGAGATTCCTGCTACATAAGCCTCCTTGCACAATAACATGTCAGCAGTGGCTCACAGCAAATCCCTGCTTATTCCAAGTCCCTTTGTCATGGACATTCCTGACCCATCCCTAGGCCTGGTGGCAGCAACCCCAAACCCGACAGCACACCGCTGAGGAGAAGATGCAGCTCTGGGAGAAAAGTTTGCTTTTGACAGGAGCGATCTGGCCCRAGCCCACGACACCCACGCACTGCAAAAGCTTCCTGCCCGCACCATCTTGGGGGTTTGTTGATGTTTTGCAGCCAGATTAGTCAAGCATCACGTAAGGTACATTACTCATGGCCTGGGGAGGATTTATGGCTTCAGACACATCATCCTTCCCAGCCCGACACCGGGAAGCCCCAATCAAGGCTGTTTTGTGGGGGASGGTGGCCAGTGAACAGGGGAAACTTCCAGGCCCCCCAGGAGATGCCCGGTGATGCTTTCCGGGGCACAGCCCTCTGGTCGCTGGGCAGGTGAATATTTCACCTTTTCCTCGATTTTTCTCCACACCCCACAGCCGTAAGGACGGCCCGGCCGCCTGTGGAGGAACAGCCTTCATAGGGACGTGAGGACTCCCACGGGGGCTGAGTGACCCCCGGTCGGGGCTTCCTGGAAGCCCGGAGGGGCCGTCGACCCCTTCCAGCGGCAGGCCCGGGGTCACCCACACTGTGACCCCGCTCCGCCGACAGCCGGGAGCCCCCTGAGCCAGCCCGGGGCGAGGGGCCCCGTCCGCCCCTCACAGCCCCCCGGCACCGGCACCGCGCCCCCTGGCGGCACCGCCGGGCACAGGGGCCGCACCGAGCCGCTGCCGGTACCTGCTGATGTCGCTCACGAAGCCGCCGCTTTTCTCGTCCAGGAAGCGCGTCCAGCCGTCGGCCGTCTTCACCCAGCTCTGCCCGGGGGAGCGCCAGTCCTGCCCCAGGAACGGCATGGCGACGGCACGGAGCGGGACAAACACCGGGACTGGCAGCGGCGGCGGCGACTGGAGCGGTGCGGGGCAGGTCGGGAGAGTACCCGGGTCAGATCGGGGCAGTACCCGAACCGGTGCGGGGGTAACGAGGGCGGTAACCGGAGCGGCGGCTGGAGCGGTGCGGTGGCTGCGGGAGCCGCTCCGCGCTATTTATGCGGCGGCGGCGGGCGCGTGTTGCCGGAAGCGCGGGCCGGCCCCGCCCCCCGGCGCACGTGGCCGTGTTTATCGGCGCGGGCCCCTCCCACGGGGCGAGGGGCGGGGCCTGGGCGGGGGCGGGGCCAGCGGCGCTGCGCGTGCCCGGCTGCGCGCGCCCCCGCGCTCCACGCGCGTGCGGYTCCCGCTCTGTCAGCGTTGTGCATAGAAAGCGATAGGTGTGGAATGCAAACACGCCTAAAAATAATGTTCTRTGCCTATCTCAAGGCCGTATATACCTCCCATATCCGAGTTTTTGGCAAAATGATTTAAATATTTATGCACGCATGTTTTCATAGGCTTATAAATAYGTTTTAGATATTTATGTGTTCCAATTTTGTATCGTAATAGTATATAATAGTGTAATATACATGTATTGCAAAACTGTCTTTATAGAAACCCATGGAATCGAAATTCTGCCCTGCGAAGTGGGTTAAGCCAGGCAGATCCATGTCACTGAAAATACCGTCATCTTAATGAGGATCACTCGGCAGCTCTGAAGCGCAGTTGGGTTCAATCTACAGGAGCAGATGAAGAGATAAAGAAGTGCTAGGGAAGACAAAGATTTCTCCTGTCTCTTTTAAAAGCCGTCAATTTAGAACCTTGTGAAAACATACAGAATAAATGTAATGTTACGGATTGGTTTTATATAGAGAGCACTATGTAAAAAAAAATTATATATGGAATGTTTTCTAAATGTATGYTTTATATGTTTGTATTTTATACTTGTGTAATGCTTCATGTGTATATAACATTTTATGAATTTATATTTTATCTATTCATGCRGTTTTATATGCACTATGGTTTAACATTCAATCTATTTTAATATTTTATACATAAATATGAATGATTGAAATCTATATAAATATATATAAGACAGTACTGCATATGAAATACATATGCTGTATATACATAGTTTCTTTGGCTGTCACTTTTTAGTAAAACTGTTATTTTTTCAACATTAAAAACACAGGCTTTTTGGCATCCAAGCCTAGGCTGAGTAGGTACCTTCTGAGCTAAGAATGTGCTATGCACATTTCGTAAATATAGGACATTTTGTATTAGGATTATGACATATTTACCCAGGGCTATGGTATATGTATCTCAATACATGTATTTTGGTTTTGCCAAGTCACTGTTACTTGCGGACACCATGTGTGGGGTGTTCCTGGGTGTCTGGGAGCTCCAGTCCCGAAGGAAGGGGTGGGTGGCTGTCAGGACAGGCAGCCACCGGCATYGCCTGGCCTGTGCTTGGGGCTGAGGGCTGAAGAGAAGAGACGTGACAAGCAGGGCTGGGGGGATAAGCTGTCCTAATCCGGTCAGCTTGCAGCCATTCCATCTGTGCTGCCTCTGCCGTGGGGCTTTCTGCAACATCTGCCACTCACAAGTGACAGTGTTATGTATTCATCCTCAAAAAAACAAAAAAACCCTTATAAAAACAGGCCCTGGAGGTGTGGGGAAGGCTGCAGGTGCAGGTGCAGCACTGCTGGGGCTGAAGGCAGCAGTGGCAGCTCTCTGGGGTGTCTACAGATGCTGGAAGCTTCTCTCCAAGAGTGTTGGCTGCCCCTGACCACCCCATCTCCACCTCCTGCTGTGGCTCACCTGTGTGGGTGTTAAAGAGGGTCAGTGGGAGGAAAAGTGAAACCCAGCAACTAAAAGCAGCCACATGTGGGTTCTTGCAGGTCCATGGCACAGAAAGCGGTTAGCTGCTGTGCCTGTGGAAGTTGATATCCAGATATGAGAGCCCTGGGGCTGAGGTCTCCTCCTTCTGCCCACCGAATCTATYCCTACAGAGAAATGATCTCCCCTTTCAGGCAGTGCCAGCTGTTTCTCGAGTGTCAGGAGATACTGTTTGAGCTGCAAGAGTGCTTTGAGCTGCAAAATCATCTTTGGCTTTCTTCTTCGGCAATTTAAATGCCCCAAGCATATTTCAACAGTAACACTGCAGGTGACACCACCCTCCACCCATCAGGAGACTCCAGAGGGGACCARGTCTGCAGCAATGGAGCTGCTTGGGATGAGACAACCTCATGTGTCCCTGAATGGCTGTGGTCACCTGTCACCACGTCCTGCCCTGCAGAGTGGGTGGGCTAGAGTTGGTTTGCTTCACAGTGGCTGGTCTGGGACTGTGTTTCGGATTTGTGCTGAACACAGGGTTGATAATATAGAGATGTTTTTGTTATTGTTGAACAGGACTTACACAGAGCCAAGGCCTTTTCTGCCTTTTGTATGGCCACAGTGGTGAATAGGTTGTGGGTGCATGGGAGATTGGGAGGAGACACAGCCAGGACAGGTGACCCCAACTGACCAAAGGGACATTCCAAATCGTATGATATCATGCTCAATAAATAAAGGGGCGATGGGAGAAGGAAGAAGCGGGGGATGCTTCGAGTGATGGTATTTGTTTTCCCAAGGAACTGTTTCTTGTGATGGAAACATGTTTCTGCTCTCCTGGAGATGGCTGAAAACCTGGCTGCCTTTTGGAAACACCAAATTAATTCTTCATTTTTATGAAGTAATTCTTTGCTTGTGTGAATGGCTTTTGTTTTCCTTGTTAAATTGTCTCGATCTCAATCCAGAAGTTTTCTGGATTTTACTCTTCCATCCTGTCCCTGATCCTGCTGGTGGGGGAGTGACTGAGCAGCTGCCTGGGGCWTGGTTGCTGGCTGGGGTGAAACCATGACAGTGGGTTAAGCCAGGCAGATCCATGTCACTGAAAATACCGTCACATGTCACTGTCACTGAAAATACACATCACTGAAAATGTGGATCGCTTGGTAACTCTGAAGCACAGTTGGGTCTGATCTGCACAAGGGGATGAAGAGAGAAATGAGTGCTAGGGAAGGCAGATGCAGGGTTTCATTTCTCCTGTCTCTTTCAAAAGCCATTGTAATCTGTCATGATAACCCACAAACACTGTCAGCCCTTGTGAGCAGCCAGTGAGCTGCCTGTGGGCTGCAGCAGGCAGTCAACTGCTGACTGAARGCACCATGTCAGAGCCACGGGTTCAACAGAGCAGGTGCTTTGTTAAAACCTTTGGAGATTTTAACATGCTGTGGCAGGAGAGCTGCCACCACTGGCACTTTAGCACAGCCTGAATCAACACAAAAAAAATTTATGACTGAAAAAAACACAACAAAAACCCCAAAAGTGAAGCTCACTGTGCAGACACACAGATGCTGAGCTTGGGTTAGCCAGCCTGGACCCACCGCAAGTACTGATATTGCAGAAATGGTGGCACAGACAGGTATTGGAGATACTGCTCCAGAGCATGGACCCTTTTCCTGCTGGCCAAAATACATCCATTCATGGCTGAGCTGCTCTGCTCYTCCTCCTCTTGCTGGGCACAGTAGCAATGGTCTGCAAGGAGCAGGTCATGAAGGAGCAGCTTTCTTGAGCGCCTCTCCAACAGTGTGCTTCCACACTGGCATGTTGCAGGGCAGCAGCTTCCTTTATTGACTTCAGCTTTAACTTAGCAGGTRCCACAGGTACTCAAACTCTGCCCTCAGTCCATTGGTATGCATGGGTTAATGRGCAGGGACAAATCCATGTGCATGCCTGGGAAGGTGCAGGGATTTGCAAAGGGACTGGTGGAGGCATCGGCATCAGTTCTGTCCAAAGCTGGTACACCTGTAAGCGATYGTGGCTCTGTGTTTACAGACCTGTGAATCGGCAGCACAGAGATTAAAAGCAGCATGTTTAGCTGTGAAATGAGMACATGCTTGCCCTACACCAGTGTGGTGACTCATGTGGTCCCTTGATGCAGCATGTCCACCACAACTGGCAGCAGTGGCTCTGTGGAAGCCAACTGCACGAGCTGCCCACTGTCCATGTGTGTGTGCAGACACCAAGTGCTGCACTGACATCAAAGTAGCCCCTTACGTGCCCTCCTGGAGTCCAGCACACAACTCACCTCCCCCACCTTGAATCCTTTCAAGCTGGGCTCCTCATGCCAAGGAAAGTGTTTTATCTCAGGGCACATGGAACAGCTCAAAGTGGCTTTGCCATTGCCCAGTGCTGGATGGAGCCAGGAGGAATTAGCCACACCCCAATTCCAAAAAGACCCCCCAAAACCCTTATGTTTTGGGATAARCTGGTACAGGGTGACATTGCAAAGTGGCCACATGTTGCAGCTGGGAGTGGATGCAGTCCTGGTGCTGTCACTCTGCATAGAAGTGTGGTAGGACTTTATTCCAGCCATRTCTCAACTTCAGTCTTTGTAGACTCACAGTCAGCACCCTACAGATACCACAGGTCAAARCTAACAGTGGAAATCAGCTCTGATTTCCTCAGCTATCAGGCACTGAGGCTGGGGTGCTGCACTGGGCAGTGCAGAACAAAATCTGGCAGCACTGGTTCACAGAAAGGCCATGAGTGGTGTTGTGACCCACGTGGGCTCCCACAGGTAAGTGCACATTGGGAGAATTATCGATGTTGTCTCTGTGTTATCAATGTATGCATCAAAGGATGCATTTCCCATACAAGAATAAAGACAGAAACACTCTCGGAGCAAACTCTGGGCAGCAAACCCTCATTTGCCACATCTTACGGGATCCTGCCCATGCAGGACTCAGGCCATCCCAGATGTGCTCCCACCTTCTCATGCAGRGAGGTAAAGAACCCATGTTTGACTGTAGCAGCCTATGCTCCCAAACTTCAAAAGCAAACATGTTCCTCTTATTTATTCTTCCTAAAAAATGATCCAGCTGAGAGGTATTTTGTTAGAGAGACAGATCTGTGGCCTCCATGCCCCTGTCATTCCCAGCTAGGCATTCCAGCAGCTGAGTGAGTGTGCCGTGGCTCACACTGCTGCAGGAGGGTTTGCCATCTGGGAAAGCCATGCAGGGGTGATGAATGGCATCTGACTTTGGGGGCAGTGAGTCATGGTGTGGCCCAAGCTTTATTTTACTACACCTCTGTTCCCTGACAGTAGCAACTCACTGACTGAGAGCAAATRCCAGAAATAAGCTCTGTTTACTGGCCCATGTGCTCCAGGGATGCTTTAGGGGAGTTGGTTTTACCCTGGGTCTCTGGATGCTCAGAGGTGTCCTGTGGAGCCATATTTTTCAAAAAATTCAGTACATCTACCCTGGATCAGGTCTTTCTTTGTCATTGGGCATGGGAGGGGACACTCGTGTCTCTACCCAGCAGCCTCCTGGAGACTACCTGGTMGATCTGGGTCCCTTGAAGCACCCAACAGTGATTCCCTTTGGGATCCTTCCTGGGGAGGGATATCACACACACAGCAATGGCATAAATGCCTCTCACCACGGAACCCTGAGTGGAGCATTACCCAAGCCYGGGCTGAGCACAGGTCTAACAGCAACAGCGGCACCCGGCGATGTCTGCTGTTCCTCTCATCTTCAAAGCATTAGCTGATGGGAATTAATCCTCATACCAGGCAGGCAAGTCTCATGACTCTCACTGCACAGAGAGGCAGAGTCAATGATGTGATGAAGGGTGAATCAGGTCACAGCTGCGATGAAATCACAGCAGTTCCTGCCTGCCCATCCCGTGACCATTAGACCTTATGTACTCATCAGGGAGGTAGCTGGCATGAAAGGATGTGCAGAAGCCAGCTCTCCTCTCCTCTCCAGGCAAGTTGTGCAGCTCAGGGGGAGGTGCTGGGCCATGACTCACCTCTGAAAGCAGGTTTCAGTGCAAGATGAGGTCAAGAAGTCGTTGGGTGCATCCTCCAGTGACTCAGTTCCAGGGTCTGGCAGTACAAGAGCACCCAGTAAAGGATGCTAAAAGGCTGAGGGAGGCAGCTCTGGGCAAGGTCAGAATGCCARACATTTTCTTTGTTGCCTTTCAAAGTCTGAGCTCAAAATATTAACCCTCTGAGTGTGATTTTGGCTGCTGATGTTGATGTCAGAGGGCCATTTGTGATAATCACAGTAGGGATTTAAGCCAGGACACTGGCCCCAAAGGCAGCCAGCTGCTGCTGTACCTTGAGTGAGTTACCTGATCTCAGGGAGAGAAAGCCTGCTCCCCACTGAAATGAGAGCAGTGCAGAGCAGCAGCTCCTTGGGAACCACAGGGAGAGGAATGCAGTTTCCTGGGCAAATACCTACAAGTGGGTTTGGTGTGAAAATACAAAGTATTTAGGAGAAGTAATATGATACCCCTGTGAACCGCAGTTCACAGAAAGGTACTCCTGAACACGAGTTGATGTGCTTAGGACAGATAACAGAGAGGAGAAAGGCAGTTCTATTGCCTTCAGAAAGGCAATAGAATAGTACTGGCAGTTCTCTATGCACAAAAGACAAACAGCGGGGTTTTGTCTGCGAGCCAGCTCCCATGTTTGTCACACGCAAAGGGCCAGCCCATCCTCCCTCTCCCTCGTGCCATAGGTAGATCTAAAGGAGGTGGGAGGCTGGAGGCAAATTAATGTCAGCAAACCAATTGAGAAGAGGAGCAGCCTGAGGGACTTGTATTTTGTCACAGTGGAAATATATCTGGAAATAAGTTTTTGCTTATAGTAAACTGTGTATGATGTAGCTGACAACAGGCTTTGGGATATGATTTCACAGATAATATATATTTTCCATATGAAAGGGTGTCTCTACCCCTTGCCCACTGCATTAAGCCCAGGATTTTGCAGTCAGGAGCTGTTAGTACTGAACATTWAGTTCCACAGCACAGAAGATACSGAGTACAGAGCTACAGTGKGCAAGAGGCCAGCAGTGTCTGAACYGGCTGTGGCARCAGTCCTGCAGGATGCAGGTTTCTCTGTGGGACAGCAACAAACCAAGCCAAGAGCTGGATCAGCATCAGGGCCTCCCCAAATCCATAGCAGCGTGTGCTGCACTGCCTGTGCTGGGGAAAGCAGAAGGCACTGAAAGGCACTAAGCTTGAGGGTATCACACCTGCAGAGATCAAGTCAGCAGTGGGGKTGGCTTGGCCTGGCTTTGTTGTGAAGGTGATGGCTGACCTCCTAGAATAATAAGTGACCTCCTGTAATTATGCTGAGGACATCAAATAGTGGTGATGCCTTTCATCTCTTCCATTCTCTCTGTGGCAGATCATGGCTGTGGCTCTTGCAGTAAGTTTGAAGTTTCTTCTCAGTGCTGCAGTGTTATCTGTGGCTTTTGTGGCCCCTGGGTTGCCTGGTTGCCTGCAGCCTCAGGCTGTTTGGTGACCCAAATTGTCCATTTTTCCCCCCAACGGCTTGTATTCTCTGGATGCCTGTTGCAGGGAGATGGGTAATGTCAGGCACTCCCTGTTGCAGTCTTGTTGCATCTTCATTTTCCTGTCTCTTAAAGTGATTCAGAGCCTTCCAAGGCAGAAAGATGGTGCGATCCAAGGGCAAGCGTGCTACAGAGGACAGATGTCCCTGGAAGGGAAGGTAGGAACACAGATGGAGGGAATGGAGTGTGAAATTTCCACCCTTCTGTCCCTCCAGCAKCCTGCAGAAAGCAGCTGTTTCCATYGTGTAAAGAGTCATCCCTGGGCCAGGCAGCTTCTGAAGGTGAGAGGTGGCCCCAGGCAAGGTCTGGGAAGGTGCCAGGGCATTACAGCCCTGCCCACCAGGCATGTGGCCTGCTCCAGGCCTCCATTCAACATGATGAGTGAGAAAATCTGAAGGTAATCCCTTGCTGTTGGACCCTGTAGCACATCTACCCTTCCTCATGGGCTCTAAAAGGAGCTGTTCCTCTCTGTGCAAGTGCACATTTCATGATACACAAGACAGTGCAGGGACAAGCAGCCTGAGGAGTAGTTCCTGGCTGGCTTTGAAGGTGCCTCTTAGCTGATCCTCTTGTCCTTTACATATTTCTAACCCAGAACGACCTGTTTTACAGAACAGCTCATTTTGCCATGTGTGAGAGAGCCCTCTTCTGCACCAGCAGGAGTTTTCCATGAAAGCCAGAGCTTCAACTGCTCAGTTTCAATGAAGAGCCCAYAGGAGTTTCTCTGGATGCCCACTTCCCTTTCTGCAGAAAGTTCCAGCCAAAATTGCTCTGCATTTTGCTTGCATCAACACCACCCTGGCAGTGTCAGTGGGACACAATGAGCATCCCTGCCTGACAAGGGAGTTCTGTATGAAGCTGTTTCAGGGTAGCTGGGTCTTGAGAGTGGTCAGTGCCCAGTGCAGCCATGGGAGCTTGTTGCAAGGAGCAGCAGGGTGATTTGCTGTGTTAAAACCCCTGTGGAGAGGGGAGCCACCCTCTATTAGAGAGTTCCGATCCTCCACCCTGTTGGTAGGATACACAAGTTTTCCTAAACACAGCCTGTCCAGCTGCATTCCTGAAGCACACATTCCTTGCCAGCGTAGCTCACCCACAATGTATCCAGGAATAGCACTGCAGCTTCGTGTGGGACCTCTCCCAAATACATCTTCAATTGAACAGGGCCGCTTGSCCCATGTGCTTGAACTGAGACCAGGACCAGTATTGTAATCACTGGTTTTCTTGCTATTTTCTACCCAATGCCTTCTATATCACTCACATCTATKACTTAAAAGCACCACCACTCTTTCAGCTTTGTTTTCTGTTTCACTGCCTTCTATTGGGCTGCTCCTTGGGCCAGCAGGGGTGCCAATGACCAGTGACACTGGTAGAGCCACCTTCTTGGGTTAATATAGTTAAGTCTTCTTCTTGTGCAGCTGGAGGTACTAATTTCTGTCTCTAAAGCCACATAGCTGAGATTCAGCTGRCTATTTGTAGCCACAAAAATGCTTTGCTGGAAGGAGAGTTGCTGGCTTTATGATTTTTATTGTAAGCCTTGTGATAGCTGGCTTTCTTTGGACAACACCAATATCTGGAGCATAGTTTTGGGGTGAGAAGCTCTGCTTTCAGTTTAGATCAAGAATGCACATTTGGAGCCCTGGCAATTGCAGAGAAGATACAAAGTAATTTCCAGCATGCTCTCTGGACTCAGAAAATGCAAACTACACTGTGTTTTGGTTAASAAGACAATCAAGAAGGAATATTATGGTGTTTAAGGCTACATAGGGGTCCTTGTCTACTTGGTGCTGGAAACGTCAGGCAAAGATGTCAGGGTATCAGGTATCAGTATCAGCTTATGAATAATTTTGAGAACTGGGGCTGCAGGYATTTAGGTGTCCTGGAATAGGTGACAAACTCCTCCCTTCACTACCAGGCCGTGCTTAGAAGGGCACAGCTGCTCAGTGGGGCACCTCTCATGCCCAGGACCTTTTAGAAGAGCAGGTAGGAGGTATCACACTAGGCTTCCTTCCCTTCCTTCCCTTGCTCTGCCTATCACTGCCCACAGGCAACCTTAATGCCAGCATTCTTCATCTGAATACGTACAAGTGAGGTATTTTTATCATACATTTCCTTTTAATGAAAATTGCATGAAAACTGAACTTTTTCTTATCAGACCTCCTGCTGAAGGCTCACTGCACATCTGAGTTTTCCCTTCCAGTAGGTTTTGAAGACATAACTTATGGGATTTGTCTTCATCTCTCTCAGACTTGGTATTATTCCAGTGGAGGTGAAGAATTTATGGCTCAGCAACAGGTTTAAATACTTATTTTGGGCTTCTCTGTGCTGTGTGCAGACATAACTACAGTGGTCAGCCCTTGCATKCAACTTCCCCTTCGGTGCCTTGTGATGTTTACATGATGTGTAGTGTTCCGCAAGCATCAGACTTGAGAGAAATAAAAATCAGTGYTGGTTTGCTTTGTAAGAGTAACCCCTGGTGTCAGCAGCCATTCACTCCTTGTAACCTTTAACTCTCACAACAAGAAGTGACTTTACAGAAGAAATAAATAGAGTATTGAMTTAGGGTTCCCATGTGTTTTCACATGAAAGCATTAAGAATCTWAACACAGCATGAGAATAAAGCAAAAAAGCATCTGGACTTTCTTGGCCCGGCATGGAGTTGAATGTGCCTGATTTTTCCAGGAAGCAAGTGGATTTGCAGAGAGAAGCCAAGTAGTCACAGCAGCATCTCTGTTACTACAAGGACGGAGTTTTCAGCACACACTGTGCTGAAATGATGATGGGTGGCTACTGCATTTTTGGGAGCTCCTCATTTTTCTGCACTCAGTGGGAACCCAGCTCCTAGAAGATGTTGGAAAAGGGGAGGCARCCCTGATATAGCCCAAGAGAGATACTTTCCAAGATGTTTTTTCATCAGTCCAGAGCTGGTAGCTGCAAAGAAAGGGCATAACACTGGTACCTGCAATAGAAGAAATGAATTCACAAGAAGTATTTCTTTGGCTGAAAACTCTTTTCCAAGGCTTAGCTGAGAAAGTCGTCTCCTTGTAGAATAGAAAGAAGATCTAAGTAGTACCAGATCTGTCTTTATAAATGCATATCTAGTGGCTTGTTTTTTCAAATTGAAAATATCATTAAAACTGCAGGAAATAAAAACCCTGCTGCTTTGAGAGTCTTCCCATTCAAAATACAAGTTCTATCTCTTACTAGAATTATCCAGCATTGTGCTGAGTTGCTCATCTCAACACTTGAGTAATAGCCAGAAGCATTTTTACAGAGTATCACATGTTCCTTTCACAAGGGTTGAAGAACAAGCCGTAATAATACTCCAAGGTCACAAAAAGACCCCTTTATATTTTGCAGGGGTTTAGATGGTCTGGGAGGATGGAAAAATATTAATCCCAGACATAATTAAATTGTAATACAGGACACTGAATAACTCAGCAAACTCAGTGGGTTCAGTAATTCAGAAGTCCAACCAGGCCACCTGCATGGCTGGAACATTGATTTTGTTTTTTTTTACTGGCAASAGCTACTGCACACTAAGAGTCTTTGAGCTCTGCAGAAACAGTTAGGTACTCTACCCAGCCATTGGTTTGATTGCAAATCAATCCTAAAGGGAAGAAGTTATCTATCATCCTTCCTTGGCTCATGGTAAGATATGTGAGCTGCCACATTACAATTAAAGGCCAGTTGAGGAGAAAATTTTGTTCCTCTGATCCAAAAGGCATCACYTGGCCCAGGAAAGGGCTTTTCTTCTGTTTTATAACAGACAAGATGTACCACTGCCTGGGTTTAACAAGTCCCTGGGCACAAGGAGAGCTGCAGGAACACTGTGGCTCCATGCTTCTCGTGTGCATCACCTGCAGGGTGATGGAATCGGCCTCCCACTAGGTCAGATTACCTTGGATCCACTGGAGTCAGACGTCTGCTCTTAGGACAGTTATCCTGACTCAGTTCACAGGC
The DNA here is from genome assembly GCF_030028575.1 of Malurus melanocephalus. Classification (NCBI taxonomy): domain Eukaryota; kingdom Metazoa; phylum Chordata; class Aves; order Passeriformes; family Maluridae; genus Malurus; species Malurus melanocephalus. The sequence goes on from NW_026623235.1 coordinate 5,631,271, forward strand.
AGGAAATTCTTAAATTTCAGTAATTAACTTAAAGAACAAATTTATCAGCTGAGTCTGCCCCAGCCTGTTCTTYAGGTTACAGGTTCCTGAGAGGAGGAGTTGCTTTTTTTTCAGAGCTATATTCTCTAATGTGATTTCCCATTCATATTGCATAAAAAAAMCAGGGGAGTCCTTGTAAGTTTGCATTTAATTTTAAGGTTCTCCTGCTCTAACTCACCAGGTATTTGTCCAGGTTAGGCAGGACACAGTATCTATATCCATCTGAAAGTGCAAAACAGCCTCTTCTTCTGCTGCCAGAACAGCTAATTTGGCATCTGCAGCTGCTGTTGGCAACTTTCCCACTGATACCAGTGCAGCAGGTTTTGATCTTAAATTTGCTCTGTGTGTCCCTAAAGAGTACTCTAGCTTGGAACTCTGTGGTGGCTCAAATGAGCCTTTTTGCTGATGGCTGCAGTCCCCTTCCTCCAGCCCGGCTGCCTGGAGGCAGAGCTGGTGGTGAAGAAAAAAGATTTCCCAGAAGATATTGTGCTGTGTATTGGAGAGTGCTGAGCACTGTGCAGTGTATACTGACTTTTAAAGCGTGACCACTGTAAGATCACCAGCTGGAGCACAGGGAAAGGAAACACTTCTAGATCCAATTTTAGTGATCAGCTATTCCCCTGAGCACRAAACTCCAGTAAGTGGTTATAGCATTATTCTTTTGGTCGAACATCCAGCAAGAACTGCAGCAAAATTAATTTCAGACAATACAACTGAGGTTAACTTAATGGAGAAAAAGCCTGGAAAACTTTTCTGGAAGGGGACGTGTTGCGTATATCTATGTATCGATATCTATGATGGGAAGGACATGAGCTCTRGTGTGGGAGGGTAATGACAGACACATGGGCCCTGACGGAGGTCTCATCATGTGTCTGGAAAATATGGATCATCCAAGGCAGCGTGTGTAGCATAGGAGAATTAGGAAACCCTGAAGAGGTGACAGCTGATTAAACAGCTGAAGTTTTAGATCTCTCTGAGCTATATGATATGCAAAGATCCATCATAAGACAGCTACCTTAAGCTGTCGAACCCAGTTTTACCCGCTGTTCCCAGGCACTGCTGCTCTACAGTACAAAGCTGTTACTGTTTAGCCTGTGCAGAAACAGCCTTTGTCATCATATTGGAGTTTAACTCCCCCAGCTAAATTGAATAAYTGTAGCCGTGTAGACAATATACAACCTTGCAAGCCAGAATGTAAATTTATTACTTTCCCCATAAAACTAATTTCACAATGTCTTTGGAGCAAGCCTCCTTGATGTCTGTGGAACAGAGCATTTAAGYTGAAGAAAGAAAGGGAAGGTAAATTCAACTTAAAATCTTCAGACCCAAGATCAGCCCCAAAGCATTCATGCCATCAGAGCAGGAAGTCATCTTATCTTCTGGTGTGGTTTCACTGTAGCTGAAAGTTTAAAGGACTGATACCATGAGAACAGTTGATCCCTTTTYGCCCTTCCCCAGTGCCAGGATTTGTGCAAGATTACAGTCAAATGTGTTTCTCAAGAAAAGTCAACYGGGGATACCACTCAGCTCCCTTATCTTGATGGACCTTCAAAGCCATTCCCCATCCCAATACCCAGCCTTATCTGGATATGAACAGATATGCTCAGTGCATCTCTGGGTCGTCTTTCCCACATGGTCACGCTGTACGGTCATCAGCTGTTTCAGCAGAAGTCGGTGTAAAAGCAAAATGACTGAAAGATTTGTAGGCTGTAAAGAAGGGACAAAATGCAAAGCACAGATGGATGCTATTCCCAGAGGGAAGGGGAATGCTTGCGGGGGTGATTGTGCTCCATGTTGATCCTTCTTTACTGAGGTGTACGGGGTCTGGATGGATCTTCCTGAGGGAGCCTTGGGTAAAGACTTGGGGATTTAGATGATATCAATTATGCCATGAATCTGTGTGYCATTGCACACTCTTAGAAAAACCACAGTCCATCTTGAAAGAGGAACCCATTTTCTGTCCTGCTGGGGGCTGAGGTATGGAGAACAGAGCATTCCTGCACTGATCTGTCTGACTAAGCTGACATAATAGGCTTCACATCACTAATTCTGAGGCAGACAGTAATTGCAGTAACATGGGCTTAGTGGTGAAAGCACAGATCACCACAGGTACACTCCAGCTSTGAAGAAGGGCATTGTCTCTTCTTTTTTGCCCCTTGCCACATAGGACTTAATTTTATAATTTAAAATGATAGCGTGATTGGCACCACAGATCAGAACCAACAGATGAAACGAAACCTGATAGCCCCTCCCTGCTTTTTAAAATAATATTCCAAAAATATCCCCCTGTTCCCCAGGCACRGATATCACAAAGGGCAGAAGAGGACATYGCCTTCCAGATTTTCTCCTTCCTCCATCTGCAACCTATGTGTTGTCTGTACAATGTGCCAAAATATTTCTATCATTAACAATAGAAAGGAAAAAGGAAAAAGGGCCTTCTCTCAGCAGTCAAAATGTCTGGCTGCAGTGTTTCCACCAGGAAAAGGTTAAATTCAACTGTATGACATTTTTCATGAAGTTCCTGCTTTCCAGGGAAACTGGGGTTAGAAACATTAAGAGATTGCTACTATGGTGATGTTACCTCAGTGTGCCCCAGGAGGMAGGATTTTTGATTCTCTGCTTTTCTATCCTTTTCTATGGGCTGTCCTTCTGAGCCACTGAAAGTCTTCTGTGGCGCACTGGCATCAGTGACTCTTACAACATACCATCTTCCTTCTCTGGGAGGACARCTCCAGTGCTTCCTGGGGATTTTGGTTTTACCAGGGAAATAACTCATACAGCTGTCAGCATAAAATGCATTGCCAACAGGTTCCACRATGTTTAAYGGGGATACTAAAAGGTAGCACTASARTTATGCCTCTTCACATGTAAACCTRATTTTCTGACYRACCACATTCATCATTTTAMTTTACTTTATCCTGTACAGGCTATCAGCAGCAGTCAATCTGGCAGCAAGCGACAGTTTTTTTCCCCAGAAAAAGCCACACAGAGATGWCATACAGGGCTGGGACAAACTAACCTGACATAAAGGAACTTTCAAAACAACAAAAAAAAATGAGCCTGCACATAAAAGTTTTAAGGGATGCCACTGATTCCTGCAAATAAACTGTATGAGTCAGACCACAGTTCTGGTTTGCTGGACTAACAGAGTAAGATAAAAACTCAAGTGGCAGATACCAGATTTTTGGCCTAGAATGTAGTTCTTGGACTAAATTCCAAGAATAAAGTACAGTTCCAAAAGCAGGAACTTATCCAGTAACTGGTTGATTTGTTCTTCTGGAAAGACATTGCTTTTACTAGTTGAATCAGAAGGACATCTTTTCTCAGAAAGCACTGCTGTGAACTCCAGAGGCATTGTGTTATTTACAGTGTTCATCTCCCTGACATGTTGGACAAAAATGCTCTATCCTAAATAATAAGGTAATTGTCTTTAATTTAGCATATTAAGCAATCTGGGCTTAAAAGCCATCAGACAGTTCATGGGAKGACTTAGCCCCTGTTACAGACAAACTTGGTGAATGTTTCAGTGGTGCAGGTAGCACTAGAACTGTCCCCTCTCAAAGAATATATAACATTACACCCAGTACAAAACTGGCACAGATCTACTGGGACCAGTATTTGGAGTACAGAAGAATCCTGCTGGTCCTCCATTAGACATTCCAGACAGTTTTCATCCCCTCCCAGATAAAATGCCCTGCTGATCTAATGGTAGAGTTTGGCTCTCAAAGCTAGAAAGCTCCAACTGTAGCCAAAGTAATATCTTAAAATAGAAAGAAAAATGAGAAACCAGAAATGTTGTTTTCCTCTTTCAAAAGTTTCAGCAGGAAGCTAGCAGTGAGAAACCACTAAAGTGGCTCTCTCCCAGCTACCTCTCCCAATCTGGTCATTGCCTGAAATACCCAAAAGATCCCTCATCCTAAGATCCAAAGGCACCTTGGTTTCATGCCCATGTCTCCGGTGTCACTGGAAACCACCTTAAGTTAATTGAACTCAGGATTTGGTCTTTCTCTGCGAATCAGTTTTAGGGAAGCTGACAGCAACAAATCCCTGTGTTTTTGTTCTGATGAAAACAGCCTGAAGATCTAAATTTAACAGTTGGTTTCACAATGCTCATTTTTGACAGTAAGTAAAATAACCCTGGAAAAATAGCTTAGAATAGGAAGAGATATGTTTTCCGGATGCTGGGAAAGCAAATTGAAAAAAAAGCAAGCAGGAAAAATTTATCCTCATTCACAATTTAGATTGCTTTTTACTCTCTGCTTGGGATCTTTGGGTAAATACTGTGAATAAAAATGATGCTAGTTACCRAAGAGATTCATAATTCCTGGCCCCATTTCAGAGGAAGATGTAGCACATATCTGTGGTGTTCAGGTCACGGGAGACAACGCCTGCAGATCGAATTTGTGTTGTGAATGTTTTTTTTTCACATGAGGAAACCAGACAGAATATTTTCCAAGATGAAAAAGATTTTTCTTCATGCATACATTTATTCTGATTAATTTCTTCTTGTAGACCAATTATCCCAATCACTTACCCTACAGTCACATTACTACACTTTAGGAATATAAAGAGACCACAGAGTGCATGTAAATATAATTTATAGTTGAAGAATGGCATAAATCACCTGTACATTATGAGGCAATCTATTGCAAATAAGACTGGAGCCTCTATAGTGAAAATCTGCTCCCAAGAGTGGCAAATGGCATCTTTTACTCAGCATTTTGTATTTGAAACAACATCTGCTTTCAAATAAGCCAGGATGGATTCCAGAGGATGACCTGATCCTGCTCCTCCTACTGCCTTGTCAGCAGTTCACCAGGTTCAAGCCATGCAAATTCATGGGAGAGAGGAAGATGTTCAKGTGCCCTTGGAAACATGATTTTTATTTGGGAACATCCCGAACCTCGGATGCCAATGGCATTTGTCAGCCCAGTGATTAGGAAAAAGGCATTGCACTTATAAACTGAGTGCAGCAGAGACCAGCTACTGTGAGAAATTACACACAGGCTTTCATAATACAGTGGCACAGCCCCCCCCCCCCCAAAACAGGAGACATGCAGAGTGGACCCTTCTCACGCTCAGGGCCTGCCTTTGGATGTGTCCTACTGATCCAGGGGGTGACAAGTGTCCCCTGTGCCTGTGCAGGTGCACATCTGCATGGGCACCTGTGAGGAACTGTTTGGGAAATGGATGCCAAAGGCAAGGTACGGCCCAAGCTTCTGTCCTGGGTTGAGCCCTGGGCCTCCTCTGTTCTGGGTCTCTCAGAGTCTCCCAGGCTGGTGGATGCCCGAGCGTGAGTCACTCTCACCTTGCAATTCCTTGGAAATTGTCCCAAAACCATCTGCCCACAGATGGAGAGTGACACCACCTGTCCACCTCCTCTGTGAGCACCTTCTCTCCTGGAAGTGCTCCTTCTGCATTCCCCAGGAGAGCTGCTGGTGGGAGGGCTGGCACTGGGACAYGGGGTGACCTGGCAGCAGCTGGGTGCGGCCGGACGAGCTGCACTCATGGCAGAGGAATGTGAGGAGGTGCCTCCGGGACTGCGAGGTCACCTGTGGGCAACTKGGCCCTGCTGCTGCACAGCCACGACATTGCTC
>NW_026623235.1:5637706-5695871 GCF_030028575.1 Malurus melanocephalus
CTTTGGCCATTGCTGTGGCCAGCTGGAGAAGCACTGGACTGGTGCCAAGCAGGATGTCAGGATGATGGCCCAGTGGTCAGATTTATGTAGCAGTCCCACCAGCAGTCCCACCCACTGTTGCTCTGTTCTGTTCTACCCACTTACATACCATTTCTGCTTTAGTTAAGTTTGTCGTCTTCAAGACACAGACAGCAATAAAAATAACTCTTTTTACATTGCTTCTTTACCTCCATTGTGCCAGTCTCTTGGACCTTTAGTTCAGAGCAGACTGCAGCTTGTCAAATCTGCTTCATGGCTGCCTTGAGTATCAACCTCCTAATCCTGCCTGGGCTCAATCCCAGCCCYGCTCTTTGGGTTTCACTCTGCTTTKCCCCATTCACACTTACCTAAAAGGAGAAGTTCTTCCTCTGTTTGGCCTTGGCTCTTTCCTTGGGGKACAAATTCTGGACTTGGTATCTGCCTTGGAGAACCCACAGGCTCAGGGTGGAGCTCCAGCCACTGGCAGCTCCATCCAGTCTGCCATAGACTGTGGATTTATAGGGCCGAGGAGTCTGGAGACACCCAMCAGTGGACCTGTTGTTTTGGGTATTTCTCAGCCCATGTTGCCTACTCCTTGTGCTAGAGCTATAGTTTGATTCCTCTGAACAATTTCAAGTGAGGCTGTTAATGAAAATTTTAAAATATAATATCCCAGGAGGAATCCGTTACAGTACAAGGACTGGTTTTGATGACAAAGGCCAGCTCATCATCAGAGTTAATCAGTTAAGCATCAGTTTAGCATCAGTGCAACTTTGTTGATTTGCAGATGCAGAGGATTTGGCCTCCGGGCCTGGTCTATATTATTTTACAGCAGATAATGAATGCAGCATGTCATGTTTGCTTTTCCTGCCCTTCTCTGAAATTGCAATTTTACTGACCTGAAAATATTTTCCCACTATTAAACTTTCAGTCAGGGCATAAGTCCTTTTTAAGATGCTGAACACCACAGGATGCCTTCTCCTTGTGTGGGAACAGCTCTGCTTTACCAAGAGGAGGTGTCAKCTTGACTTATGGGATAGAGATTCCTTGTGGCACTGACTCATACACTGTAAATTTGTGCTCATTTTCACATCTTCCTCCTGATCCTGTTTTAGGCTGCGTTTCCATTACTCCTCCACCCTGGGGGAGGAATCCTCAGCCAACACAGCTCTAACCCGGAAACCACAGGGGATGAAAAGACCTTTCATAGCAATAATGATGCCATGTTCCTCTCCTCTGCAGCTGCACGAAAACAAAAGATCAGGAGGCAAAGTCACCACCCACAAGCAGAATCTGCAGCTCCGCAGCCATCGGGGACTGGTGCAAACGGGCCTGATGCAGATGCCAGAGAACATACTTCCTATTGACACCAGGGAACAACAAKAACTGAAAGTATAACCTAATCTAGGGTGAGAACAATGTCTACTTTTGCATATTTAGCAAGGACAGCCTTGGGCCATGAGCTGAGACTTAGCTTTGCCCACACTATAATATATATTCACATTTTTGTAATCAGCTGTTTGGGTCAATCTGTTGTAAAGACTATGTAATGTCTGCAAAATAAGGTGGTGGATGCACTTCCACTTTGATGCCCCTCAGTAGATACCCATGTCTGCAGCAGATGTGCACAGATGTCTGTGCCTGTGCACATTCCAGCTCCAGYATCTGTGAAAGATTTCCCATAAAACAGATAAGAAGACACTTAGAAGTACCTTCAGTAGTTTGATGAGTCTGTAGTTCAACAAAAAGTGTGGAAGAACAGATTTAAGGCCTACTGGACTACTGACTTCTTTTTAGTACAGCATATTGCTAAGCCAGGTTTAGCTGTGTGCTCTGGACTGAAGCACTCCTTGGGATTTGCCTTTCCAGCATGGACAGCACATTTGAACTGGCAAAGGGTAGGTGATTGACATCAGACAGAAGGCCTGATTTCATCAAGGCTTTGGCATGCCACTTGCTGGAAAATGTATTCCAATAAGTGCCACCCAGAGTTATTAAATGTGGCACCGAAGGGTGAACGAAGTCCCTGCCAAGGAACTGCCATTGTGGCCTCGTTTGCTCTCTGCTCATACAGGCAGGCCTGATGTTAGTCACTAATGGGAAAAGGTCAGTGGGACTAGCGAGAGTCTGGCCACATCTTTCAAAAGCCCTGGGCACATGGCAGCAGTGTAATCTTGCAAGATTAGTATGTTAAAATACAGCTCTTCCTTCTCTTGCACAGGCTTAAGAGCATGAATTGGAGGTAAATGATGACTACAGCATTTCACGTTTACTTTACGTGCCAGGGCTCACATGAGGGGTACAATGGTGGAGAACCCAGCTCAGTCCATGTGAGACACTGAAATGCCTATGGGAAGWCTTTCTGAGCTTCCCCAGAGACGGTTTCAAACCTTTTACTAATTATTTTCTCATTGACTGCTCTGAGATCACTCCCATAGCTGCCAGGGCTTTATAATCTCTGGATCACAGTGCTCTGCTTGGATTTCTGTCACTGTCTCTGTGTGACCTGTCCTCTGCTGGGCAGAAATTTGCAGGGTCACATGAGGTGCCTCTGCTGGGCTGGAAATGGGAATGGGTTATTCCTTCTGARTTGAGTGGGCCCCTTATTTCATTTGACACAGCAGAGAGCGTTTGTCTGCTCCAMCATGTGAAACAGAGACCAGCTATTTTTTGCTCAGCATGGAAGGGAAACAGGAGAACTGAAACAGCAACACCCACGTCTGTGAAGGTATTTAAGCACTTGCTGTGATCCATGCATCGTGGCCAAGCTGTTTGTTGATAGTCAGACATAGTCTAGGACAGCAGGTGTCTAAATCCYGTCTTTCCTAAGTTCTAAGGTACAGTCTTTATCACAGGGTTGGGTTTCTCTAAAGCTCCTTGCTGGATCAGTTATAGGAAAGGGCTGATGCTATACATGCTGGTCTCTCTGCTTATTTTCCATGGTGCTCCATCCCTGCAGACATTTTTCCACGCCRTGCTGTGCAGGCGTCTCAGCAGAGGTTGCTCTCAGCACCCAGCACTGCCTGTTCCTTGTGGATGCCACAGAGGAGCCACCTGTTACTCTAAATCTGGCAGTGTTTCCTCATCTCCCCTGCATCCCCATTTCAACTTCTGTAACTACATCTGTGTGACCTGTTTTCTCCTGCRATGTAGAAACTTGGGCAGTCACATGGGGATATGTGGGGTCACTCGTACTCCCCTGACCCTGTAAATGTAGAAGGGTTAGTTTATTTCCAGAAAGTATGGTTTACATATGGTTTTCCTTTCATTATTTTAGATGTCAACTAGAAAGGCTCTGCTTGTTCCCTTCGGCAACAGCAAGTAAATAGGCGACCTGTTTAGAAAAACTTAACATTRGAGACCTGGAGAAATCTTTGGATGCAAGATGCATGCTGAACTCTGTGTGACCCTCTGTAGAGAAACATTAGCTTAATATATTAGTAAATGTTTTTTAGTGAAGATGAAAGAATATTAGAGAAAATATACAAGGCTTGAGGTCCAAGTTCCCTGTGCAGTCCATTTCCCATTGAAATCAAATGGCCAAAATGAAGAGGTCAGCAGAAGTTTGCTTGAATTCTGACTGAGGAAAACAAGAAAAGCTCTTTACTCACYCCAGGCAGTACCGTTCTCAAGAGGATCTGGTCACAAAGACCAAGGTTAGAATTTTCAAAGGCAGTTGATTGATTTGCTAGCCTCATTTGACAAGCACTGAGCAGAGCTGCTTTTGAGAAGGTGTGAAAAATAGGAGAACCATGGAGCCCTGTGCTAGTCCTGGGAAACTTAACCAATGCCATAAGGCTGCTTTGAAGTATTTGGCCCATCTACTGTCAGATCAAGCTTCAGAGCATAAATTAGGAATTCTGACTTGCACAAATGTTGATGAAGTTTACACTGTTGCATAAACTGGGTTGCCAACTTGGGCATCTTCACACCGTGTCCCCTTTTGTACTGAGACACGCAGGCAGAGGCCAAAGAATGACGATGTCTCATGTTAACTGTAAGATTTCAGGATGAGTTGAGCTTACCAAGACAGGTGGCGAGTGCACGGACCCAAGGAGTCATACTTGGAAGACAAGATTGAAGGACTCCTGCAGTCCACAAATGCTASTTGGGAACCGGATAGTCAAGTACTGCCAGTTCCTAGGATCAGCTTAAAGTTAATAGAGTGATGGCAGGTGCTCAAACATCCTTGCAATCCTACATTTACAGAGATGTTTTCATCACAGGGCAGACAAAATAAAATGGTTTCAAAAACAACACACCCTGCAGGTCTCTGTCCTTGCCATTGGGTATATGAAATTTAAACTTAAAAARATAAAAAAAAATCCTAACGAAAAAAGGGAATAGATTCATATAAATTACGTAATTGGAGAAGCTTGAAAGTAGCAAGAATGTGCGAGACTTTGATGCATTTTTATCCTTTTAAAATAAAACAGATGCTGAGGGGATGTTAAAAGAAGGCATCTCTGAAAGGCTGGTGTAAAAACATTGAAAGAACAGAGAAACTTGCTTTTTCCAGGGAGACAAGCTAGGACCCGGTTCTACAGACCTGGGGTGTAGAAATGCATGCTATGGAAATGCCATGTTTTGGCATGATCTGAAATTGCAGACTTGCGAATGAATTGAGTGCATGGAGAGCTCCATACATCCACAGACCATTATCCTGAATTTGGAAAAAAGTTTTGGATGACCTCAAAGAGATGATTTTCAAATCTTCAAGCTTCCTTGGGATATTGCCTCCAAGCAAGAGAGCCTTTGCTTAAGTGAAAGCATCACTAGTCCATGGGCCCAATCCATTTGCAAATCCTGCTGGTGGTTGTGTCCTTTTCATAAGCTCCTGTTTTCCCCATGGGGTCTATAAGCCCATAGTCAATCCATCCTTGATTTTTACAGAAAGCTGTGTTAAAACCCCTACACTTTAGGAAAACCAGATGGTGGGTAATTACAGCCCTATTATCTATTATCTTTTCTATCTTTCCTTTTTTTATKTTTTTTATGATAGTCTCAGTCAATATCAGTCCCACAATTATTTCGTAAGTCTCTGTGCTTATCCAGATCATTACCTATTAACTTAAGATCATAATTATATTGACATAAGAACTGTGTTTCTATAGGTGTGGTTACTTCCTATAGAGCAAGTAGCTGTGGTAGTATTGTACAAAAACAATCTTTAGCAATTCACAGAAGGCAGCATTTTTTAGACTTTAGCAGATTCATTTGAGATGCCCTTATGGGGTTGGTATCATTGTTATTTTAATGACTTCGCATTGGAGGCATAAAGGAAACCATGTTTTACCCACAATCACTCAGCAAGTCCCATCCTTTCTCACTTACTGGCGATGTCACATAACTGTACTTTTGATACCCACTAGCAAACTAACTTTCATTTTCACCTTTAGTGATAACCAAGAGGGTTTCCTGGAGTTAGACATTAGGCAAAATTCGAAGTAGGCTTTGAGCTGACTGCTGCAAGACATAATCCACAGGCAAATGACATGACCAGAATAAGAAGGGGTGTGATCTACAACAGGACTGCAAGGCTAGTAGCTTACAATTCATCTGTTCAAGAATGTTAACCTAATTTCATGTCATTAAAACAGCAAAATGCTGTCCCATTTTATTAATAAACRTTTTATTTGACTAAAGAAGAAGTATGACAAGAAACAAAAGAAATTCCCCTGAAAAGATGCTATTTGTTTCCCGGTGGATGCAAATCCATTCTGTCTCCTCAAGTTTCCAAGTTCAAATTCATTTGTGTGGGTTCCACCTATGCACCAGTCAGGGAGATCAAGATCTGGCTCCACAGGGATGCTTTGTACTGTCCTGAAAGCATAACTTAATCCAGTGAGAGGATAATGCACTTTTGAGTTACTGGCTCCTTCGACTCCATTCTTGTCTTGGACAAACTTTCTCTCATCTCCAAACAGTTATCTGAATATAGATCTCAGTATTCTCCTCCCTAGAGTTTATTATGAATTTATTAAAAAAAAAAAAAATACAATCCCTTCAGCTATGAAAATTACTCTCATTTGTCTATAAATAGGCTTAACCTCTTAAACTGTGTCAGATGCTGCAGATTCACCAATTTGATCTAGATCTTCAGATCTTCTCTGCTCCTACAGCTTCAGGGCAAATGACTCATGCTGTTTGCAAGTGCCATATCCCACTGAGCCTGGCAGTATCAGTGTGTCTGAAGGTTTCTGCTAAAACCTGGGCRGGGATTTTCTCCTGATCAAGCTGAGCTCACCAACATCCTGCAGCCACAAATCAGTATATTGTAGTTACACAAAAATCCATATATTTGCAGTAGTCCAGCCACAAATCAGTAGAGGAAAATGTGTTCTAGAACAAACAAATAAGATAAAGGCAAAATCCTATTGATCCGTTTAATAATTTCCCCAGCTGCATTTCCCTTCACGGGTGGCAATCCGGAAGACTGGTCTGCACTACCTGTTATCTTTGAAATTGTTTTGGAAATATGAAAGACAAATGCCAGGATATTTTCAGATAATCTAAATTACTTTCATAGCTTGTTCCTGAAAATCAGAGTGCTCTGAGCTGTCTGAATGTTCTGTCCTTACTCTATWAATCCCTTGTTTTCAAAAGCAGAAAGGATCCGCTTTCCCAGGTGTGTGTCCATTCCTAGAGTTGTCCCAACCCTTCTGCTACCTTTCCTGGGGAAGGGAAAAAATCTTGACATGGAAAATTGAGGGGAAATCCTCTTTTCCTGGGTGAGTTTTAGGGTATGGTTCCCTTCTGGCTATGAGGCACTTGGGGATAGAGGAGGTTGGTGCAGCCAGTTTTGCCCAAGTTTCCAGAAAGTCCTGGGCCTTGGCACTTGTTTGATCCTATTTGTGTACTGATCTGTGGATTGGGGAGYCACAGGAAAGAGTTGAATTTTATTATATTTTATAGTATTTTATTTTAGTTTAGTTTAGTTTACTTCAGTTATCCAGTTTATGGTATAAGGTGCTGCCCTTACCTAATAAATGAGCTGGATGGTCTGAAACTCCAGCTGATGATGCTCTGAGGGTTATCTGTGTCCGCAGCTCCCAGTTTCTCATAAGCTCTTAGGAGTGAGAGCCTGTGTATTTTACACTGCCATCACAAATAACAGACTTTCAGTCTGATAGCCATGATTGACTGTGTATGTCACATTTCATGCCATAAAAAACATATGCTCAAGGTTGGAAGGGTGAACATGCTTTTGGCTCCTCTGCCATTTGTAATTCAGCTTGCCTGCACCACTTCTTCCACTATGKGTTGCTACTTTTCTCTTGAGAAAATTTCCAGAGCTCCCTGGAAGAAGAAACAGGCTCTATTTACTAACATTTGYTAAAAGTTATTATGAGCAGACAACTCTTGTAGGCTCTAAACAGGATCTCTCAGCCAGAGGCCTTCAGTGAGAACCTACCAAGCCCAATGACTTCCTTCATTTAAAAAAGTCTGAATTATGCATTAAATATCACAGCATGCTGAAGAACATCCATAGGAYCTCTCTGCTTCCCTCATTGGTCAAGGTTGGAACTGGCACTCAGTGAAGCTGCTAGGAGTCTTCTCCATTGAATGCCACAGCTCTGTGTGCACATTCACGGGTCAGTCCGTGCTGTGAATTGATAGGAAATTCAGCTGCAAGTTCCACTGCAAGGGAGTGCCAGAGCTGAAATGTGGCCTGAAGCTCACTGAGGCACCATTGACAGYCTGGGTGATGAGGAGCCTTTCCATGTTTCTGCCCAGGATGAACTCAGCGTCCATCCGATGGGGAGGAATCATCCTGTGCCATCTGCTTCTCATCTGGCAAACCTCAGTGCATGGCAGGGGAGTGTCCTCCCATGGCTCATCCCTTTGTGTGTCTCCAGGGGATGCAGCCCTGCCAGGCAGCTGTGGGCAACAGTGTGGATGCCCTGACACCCTGGCTTCCCATTTCACACTTGCTGATGGTCCTCATGCCAGAGGCAAAGTTTTCATGACAGAGGCCATATTCTGCAGYGCTCAGGCTGTCTCTAAGATCCTACCCAGGGATCAGATAAACAGAACAATGTTTGAGCCTCTGGTACACTTTAATGTCATTTCCAGGGAAATACATGTGTCATAACAACACAAAGCAGGCATAGTTCCCTTGCTTTCGATCTGCCTGGTGCCAGGGTCCACGTCATTTCAGCATTGAAACAGATCCAGCAAGTTCATTGTAATGCTGTTCTCCCAAGAAGTGCCTCTTTTGCCCCCTTGGTCTGTACTTGTCTCTTGTCTTGCAGCAGTGTTCTTCRCCCCTGTCAGGGAATGTCACGTACTGTTATGGTTAACATCTAATTTTCACTGCAAACCCTAGGGAATTGGGCCCTTATCTCCACATACCATACACATCAAAATGGTTTAATCAAGCCTATTAATTCCAGGGCTTGCTGCTGATCTGGATAAAACASTGCCCTTTCCCAGCACTGCAGCTTTGTAGCCAAGTTTCACATGGCAGCACTCTCCATGAGGTTTGTTCTCTGCTCCTTGGGGCTGAACACATTTTCCTACAGTCCCCCAGGTCTCACAGAGAGGTGCCAGGGTTCTGCTCTAAGGGTCAGATTGATTTGGGCTGATTTTCCAGACCAGAAACATCCCATCAGTTTGAAAATTTGGACTTGAGAGTCCTTGGTGTCACTTCCTGGTGCTCTGGGCAGTCATTGCCACTTCCAAACATTGGTTCAGGGCAACTGCAGAGCCTAGGAAAGTGTCTGAGGGCAGAGAAAAAAACTCAGCAATGTGCCAAGACCAGGGCAAAACTCAGGGGATGTCAYTGCATATGTGGCAGTGGGGGCTCTGAGGAAGAAGACATGCCTTGGTCCTTGTCCCAGCATGCCTGCTGGGGAGATGAGACACAGGAGGAYGGTTACAAGCATCTTCCTGACCAGATGAAGACGTGGACCAGATTCTTCCACCTTTTCCCACCTCCAGCAGTGTATTACCTCACGGCTCACACCCACACCTGAAGCCAAAAGTCTCCAACAGCTGTAGGGAAGCCCTATCATGAGAGACAAGACATGCACCTATTGGCCCAGGGCTGCTCGAGATGTGCTGCTGCTTGCTTTTTAGGGAAAGGGTTCTTGCAACATGAAAGAAGTGCAGGCAAACAAAGAGCCCTGGGGAGAGAAGTGACAGGCAGCAGCTGGAGCCAGTGGGTGATTTGCCGAGTGACAGAGCAGTTGGGCTCCTCACTATGCTACTATTTTGGAAACATTAATAAACAGAAGAGGCCAGAYCAACCTCTCAGGGCTCCAACACAAACCCTGAGAGCCCTGTGGACATTGGTGGCACCAGCAGCCTGAGACACCAGTTGGTCCATGTGAACTCTGCTTCCTTTGGACCGTGGGTGAACACATCAAGTTTTAGCCACTGCAAACATTATTAACAGCTCACTAACAAGCAGATCTCAGTTCCTTTGCTGAGATCTAAATATTACCTTGCACTGAGGAATGCATGCTCACTGTACCATGGAGAATATGACTGTTCAACTTCTGCTGGGAGCTTTCAAGCAGCTGGAAAAAAGTATGGATGTTTATATTTTAAAAAGGGATTGTTTTTGCTGCTGTCAATTATTAATGGCTCTCAGGTCAGGCTAGGGAACAATGCCAGGGATAAATTACCCTGTACGCTATTCATATATGCTCTACCCAATTGTTTCCTTCTCAACGAGAGGATTCACCTTGCAATGAACTCCTTGGCATTTGGAAAAAGAGGACTGACAAAGCAATGAACTCAGTGTGCCCATTTATTTATGCATTGACATATTTCCTACTTTGTCAGGTGTGTTTAATTAAAAAGAAGCAGGAAATGCATTATAATTATAAACATATTACTGCAGAAGAAAAAGGCTGCCCTTGGAAAGGACTGCATTGTTTGATAAATGGTTACAGTGAAAAAACACAGGCTTAGCCTACGACTTTTTGCTGAGATCAAAGCAAAGCTGCCTCCACAGGCTGCCTGTGCAGCAGGACTCAGCTCTGGGTTTGCAGCAAGGCAAGTGGAAGAAAGCTGAAAAGAAAATACAATCTACTCCTTTTTTTTTTTCCCCTGAATCTTTTCCCCTATTATAAACAAAACAAAAAAAAAACCAACCCCCAAAAAAAGACTCAAACATTAAATATTTGCTGTTAAAATTAATCAAATTAGTGATGAACCTAGCTGAGAACACAATAATTAGGGCCAAGTCCAAAGCCCTTTGTTGAAGCCATGGAGAAACATTGTTTTCACTGGGTTCTGACTTGGGATCCTGATGAGCCAAAGCAAAGATGGAGTTAGTGAGATTCTGGATGTCCTGCAGTCTTTCCATGTGACCTTGCCCAAACTTGCAAGCACTCCTTAACTGCAAGGACARCTGAACCCCAGTCAGTAATGTGCTGCTGCTGTGAAAAGCAAAATCCCTCTGGGCTCTGAGGCCACGAATGCTGTAGGTAAGATGCAGAAAGGGTTTATCGCCTTTCTCAGCACTGCAGGGCTGACCCATGGTCCCGTACATAAATAAATAAAAAACCACCAACAGACAAACTGAAAATTGTCCAGAGGAGAGCAAGAAAAATGATCAGAGGTCTAGAAAACATGACTTATAAGGAAAGATTGAAAGGGCTGGGTTTGTTTAGTCTACAGACTTTGAAATGTCCTAATAAACTTAAAAGATGTAAAAACATATATGGTACCTAAAAGGGTAATCAATTGCCCTTTATCTAGTGGCAGAAGGTACAGCAATGAAGATAGATGGTATTAAAAGCTCCGAGGCCAATAACCCTTCAAGTACGTTACCTGGGGAGGGATCAGAGAGTCTCTCATGGGAGATTTTCAGTTTGGGACAAGTACCATGAGGGACTGAGTAACACAGTACCACAGAGCAGGCTGCTTTCAGCCACGTGAACCTACGGTTTCCATGATCTAGTGACTTTGTCAGGACACCTGAGAAAAAGGCCTTGGAGGTGATGAGCTTTTAGAGTATTCCCTGACTTGAAAAAATCTGGCAGGTGCTCAACCGTTCTAAAAGCTGATTGCCAATTGACAAATCTTTTTAAAAAACTTCTTTTCCATGGCTTCCATGTTTATAAATAATTGTTTAATTATAAATAATGTTTATTAAAAATTCCCACCTTTTCATGGAGCCATCACTGTATTGGTGAATTGCTTTGCTGCTCTCCCATGGGGGATTCCCATTGCATATTTAGATGATGACACCTCTGAGAAAGCATGTAAAAGTGTATCAGGTAGTGACTTGCAGATCCTGCTCMAAAAAGTCCCCTTCTGACACTGGAGAAAGAAGCCTTGTCCAGCCTTTGCTAGGAGTGCTTTTACCCCAGGATACAACCACTGTAAAGCAGTGAGGACGGTTTAGGTACTGGTTTAGGTGAGCCAGGTGGTGCTCAGCACCAGATTAGAAAGGCAACATCTTTCTCCTCCCCACAGCACCCACYCAGAGCTCCCATCCTGCAGCTGCATGTGCTGCTCCCAACGCCTGACTGAGCAGCTTTGCCATCCCTCATCTGTCTTGGAAAGGCTCAACAGTGTTCTCTGATTTCCACCCTTCTTCTTCAAAGGGCCCCAAAGCTTTGGTCAGAATTTGCATCAAAACTGACCACAAGGCAGAAGCCTGTTAGAAACCAGGTTTTAAATTTACTGCCCAGCAATCCCAAATTCCTTAAATTATGGGTATGAGGTGARAAGTTTGTTATGGGATGGAGAACAGAGCTGCAGCCAGAGCAGAACTGGCCATAGCTCTTGGCATCTCCAAGGACTTGGGGGTGAAGTGAGGGCTCCCCAAGAGATGGGGGAAAGATGCTGTGCTCAATCCTGCCACAACTCTGCCTCTTCTCTGCACTCCCCATTTCCTGCCCAGCTGCTCAAGGTACTGCTTGGTCCCACAAGAACACAGAGAAAATCACTGGTTATATGATACGGGAATTAAAAAAAATCTGTTTGCTTCTAAGCATAAACCAATGACTGCGGCAACGGATTGCAAACATAGGATCATGGCACCAAGTCAACTTTTTTTCCCCTCAGTTTTGGGTACAGTCACGAGCCTGGCAGGAATCCGTGTCAGTTAAAATGCATGGCAGCAATTGGTGTCTTCTGGAGTTTGGAGCTGAGTGGGGTCACAACAGGAAAGAGTTTGGGAAGGCAGCACTGTTAGGAATAAACATCTCCCTGGGGCAGACTTTCCATAATTGGCCATGACAACGCTTCTTTCTCCAGAGAGCTGGAGCTGGTCTGTGAGGAAGCAGGATGAATCACTGCTCCSGCTCAATTTGGCAAGGGCCATGATTTAGTTCTGCTTTGCACAGGGAGGAGATGATGATATAGACTGAAAGACTGAAGAGAAATCCAGCCAAAGGCTTCTGAGCTGGGAGAGGAGTTTGGGTTCCCACTCATTTTTTGCAGGGGTACTCAGATCCTTAGAAGGAAACTCTGGCAATACCCACTGGTGCAGAAACAATTCCTTTTATCAACAAAGGGAGGGAACAATGGGGACTCCTGAACACAAAGCTCATGCAAACAATAGTAGCCCTTTTATTTTGCATTGTTAAACCAGTAGTTGATACCAAATACTTCCTTCCAGCCCTCCACTCAGTTAACTATTTCTGTCACCCTTCTGCTCCATTTATGGGAGAGGATCTTAGTGTCTGGAGCTGGTTTTCTGCAATGTGGTGGTGACCACRTGGCTGTGCAGTCTTTTGTGAAGAAGAAGGTTGAGCATGGTTTCCTCATCCTGTACCCTTTGAAAAGTCCCACTTTCTTTCAAATAGGAAGAAAAAGGGGTGTTGTTCCTGCCATGCTTTCTCTGGATGGTGGTCATCAGTGCTGTCTGTAAAGCTCCTTGCTATCTCAGCAACCTCACCAAGCCYGGTGACTTAACAGCAGTTCACAGACTGTTCAGTGTCTGATGAWTAATCCCCTCCCTTTAGAACTATGCACTTAGTGGCAGAACCCCATGAAAATATTGGTGGAGCCAGAGCTGTTTTGCCAAGTGGCAGATTTAAACTTGCTCTTCTTGGAAAGCTGGCTTCCTGTCACTGGCTTTGTCTCATGGGCTTTTTCCCAGTGGTTTGGAGAGAGCAGAAAAAGAAATTGTTCCTCCCAAATACCTCTTCTCTTTTACATCCCCTTTCCTCCATGTGTCCTCTCTGCTATTTCAGATTTCAGGAACTCCATCGGCCAAAGTCATCCTAACTAATCCCACTGCTATTCCTCATGCAAAAAGAGAAGAAAGACCCCTGCCCTTGAAAAAGAAKATGCAGACAATCTTAATTTCCATTCCATCTTCTCCTGCTCCTTCAGAGGAACAAAAATCTTCCCTGCACYGTGGAAGAGTGTTAGCTCAGAAAAGACAAATCTGCATCTTGTTGCAATATGAAAGTGCAGATCAAAGCATCAGTCTTTTGCCAATTTCTAATTTGCTGTTAGGAACATTAAAATTTTATTTCTTATGAAATAAATAAGCCACTGGGCTGGCTACAAGACTGGAGCTTGAGGCTTCCTATTGTAAACACTCCCACCACTGGAAAAGGAAAGCTCCATCAGCACTGAGCAGCAAAGGACTGTGACAGGCAGCAGAGTTTGCAGGACAACAAAGATTTTACTTTCCCTGGAGATACCAGCATCTCTATTCACTTTTCATTTTAAAGCCTGTACAAGGACAAATCCTGCACTGGGTTCTTAACCAGTATCTTTGACTTGTTTCTTTCCGAGATGCTGGGTAAGGCCTCCAGACTGGACTCAGCAGCACCACATGCAATATCAGCCAGGTGAACACAGCGTGAGCACAAAGCTCATGACTTTTCTGGCACAGGATCTGGGAAGGACTAACCCTTGGTGCCTTCAAGGTCAGGAGTTTGCGTGATCCCATGAAGATTCCCATGTGCTCCCTGCAGAGTGAGGTGAGATCTTTTCTGGGAAGAAAAGCACAAAACATCATGGAAGTACCAAAAGTCATTTAGAGAAGGTTAGAGCAGGGGACACACTGGAGTGTAAGGCACCCATGGTCAAAGAGTTTGTGTGGCARTTTTCCCTTTGGTGTCCATGTATCAGTCTCTGGATCATAGCAGTCCAAGGAATCCAGGTCCTTGATGGCATTGTCTGAAGTGAGACATCGTCCTCCTGTGACATACAGCTTGTTCTTGATGACCGTGGCCCCATGATGCATTCGTCTGTCCTTCATGTCTGCACATTTAACAAACTTGTTGCCTTTTGTATCATAAGCAATTATTCTYCGCGTGTACCCTGAATGCAAAGCCAGAAGTGGAAAAGACAAATGGGAATTAAGAGCTTATGGCCAGCAGAAGGAATAATAACAATATATTTCCCTCTAGTGTTCAATAAAACCTAATATACTAATACATAATTTGGCACAATTAAGATATCTAAACTAGGAAGTGATGATGCATCACAGGAATGCCTGTGTGTTATTCTTCCTTTCCTGTTTGTCCTCACCCTGTCCTGTAGCACTTTGGCAGCCAAGCCTTGATGAGCATCAAAAAACACACTGGATCAGGCAACCAACCTGTCAAACACAGTTGGATCTTGCAGTTACCTTCATGTGTCTTCAAACATCCCAAAACATTTCTTTTTACCAAACAGACTCCTAGAGCTTGACTTGGAAATACAAACCCAGTGGCACATGGGAAGGGACCAACAGTGCCTTGTTCTATTGGTGTGTCTGTCTGCTGACTGGAGCTGGGTACTCAACAGCACAGTGCCACCACTGCTCACTCCACTCCTAAAGCACCACACCTGTGCTGGCCACCATGCCAGCGACCCAGTGCACAGCCCTTCCTCTGAGGGGTGATACAACCTTGTATCAGCTGAGATACAAGCTAAGGGCTGGTAAAAGGGACATTGTCCTGGAGCAGTGGAGTTGTGGAAGCTCGGTACCCAGCAGCACCTTGCCCACGGTAGGAAAATATGAATGTGGTCTGAGGTCAGTGCAATCTGCCACACAGGAGCCTTGGACCTTCAGACTCAGCTCTCCCCTGTTCTCACTGCAGAGAGTAACAGGGGCCTCTCCCCCGCATGACCACTTAGTGTCATGAGCAGTTTGGATATAATCCTCTGGTTTGCATCTCATTTTCCTTAAATAATTAAACACATGCTTCCTCCTACCAGTCTGCGGTTAGGCAAAAGGCATTAAGGACTGCAGAGTGCCAAGTTATCAATGACACAATACACCCAACTGAAATGGGCAGAGAGTGGTCCTCAGGTTGAAAAAGACACTGACAAATTTCCTCTTTCCAAGTGTTCCACACCCCTTTGGGGACGTTTCACAATTACCACCAGGAGGCAGCTAAAAGACCAACCAACACCTCACCCATCCTGGCAAAGCCATCCACGTCCTTGTGGTAGCCATGCTTTCCATTCTTAYAGGAAGAGCAGAGAGGGAGGACCAGGCTGTGAGTCAGCAGGGGAGGTGCAGGACCCCCATGCTCTTTGCTTCCTACCAGTAACTTGCATTGGTGTTTCCTCAGTTTCTTCCACCAGGTCCTGCTACTTGGAGTAAGGAGAGGCCTCCTGGAGAACTTATCTCCCCTTCCATCACCATGAGACTGTGAGAGAAATGTATGGAGGGTAGGCACACTCCTCCTTTCCTTCCCAARCTCCAAGTGCTTTTTGAGGGAGCACCCCAAAGACGAAGGCTGCAAAAACCCACAGGATCTGGGCAGGGGGAGGCAGAGAGAAGGTGAACGGAGCCCTTACCACCTACGATGATAATCTGGTCTCCAATCACGACAGCTGGTGCACAGACATTCTTCACTACTCTGGTCTCCATCCGAAACCACGTATTCCTGGAGACATGGTAAACCTGAATAAAATATAAAGATACTCACACAGCTGTTTATGTTGCATTTTAACTGACAATTGTAATTACAGAGGAACTTCTGGGTTTTATTTTTCCCTAATAAATACTACCCTCTGGCTCAAACTGCTGGAAATCTGAGAATGTATCTACTTTTCTTCCTAATATGTCCCCTTGGAAAGCATTCTGGTTCTCCAAGCTCATCTGCTCAGGAGATGCTAGCACAAGCACTAAGGCAGTGTATCTGCCATGTGAAGCTTCTTGGCTGCAAATCTTCGCATCACCATTAAATCACTGTAACTTGTTCTCCAAAAGGCCAAGCTGGTTCATTTCATTTTCCAGTTATTCAGTGTATTCCTAATTAGCTGTAGCAATTTCCTGGGATAACAAACTTCAGTTTCACCTAGCTCTGCTGGCAGCCACTGTGTTTGCCCAGCTGCTGTATTTATGCTGGTGACTGGTATGCACTCAGACTGGCAAAGGGACTTAGAGTGGTATCTAAGTCATCGATTTATGTGAGAAAAAGAGCTGTTGCCAGATGATGATCATTCAATCATCTGCATCTGGGTGGCACAAACTTTWATGTCGTGCAATCTGCTTCTTAATATAGCAAATATTGCCAGGGCATCTCCGCACTAACTGATAAACACATTTCCTTCCCCCTGATAACGAAGTACCGTTATAACCATAAAGCAGCTCATGTTTTGGTTGCCATCTTAGCCTTAATCRTCCTTCTTAGTTAAAGCACCTCAAACAGTGAAAAACACTCATGGGAAAAGAAATGTTACAATGTTGTTAAAGCATCAAATCAGATAAGAAAAAATTTAATGTATTTTTTCCTCCTAATCTAGTGTAACTGCTGAAAGCAGGCGGAGAGCCAGCAACATGTGGCAGGAGCTACATTTTTAACATAACTGTTTATACAAAATGAATGTCAGATTAAGTTCTGGCTGTTTGATGAGTGAGTATCTAATTGCTCTAATGATGGCAAGGGTTTGCGCTTGCTCTGAGGGAGCAGGTGCACAGCAGAGACCCCAGCTTGGCACCAAGTGCAAAGCACTGATTTTGGTGAGACTGGCTATGGGCATGAAGCCAAGCAGGAGGGTTGCTGCCACCTGCCATGGCATCACCTGCAGCAGCCCTCRCCCTGGTGCCCACCAGTGGCACAACTGACTGACACTCAAAGCAGTGCCTCAGGGGTGGTGCGTGAAAAACATTCAGGAGACAAAGGAAGAGCTGCAATGCTCATTCAGGCCATGGAYCAACTCATCCTCTTGCTGCAACTTACAAAAAAGTTTTTTGAGTGGTTAGATTTCMTCATGAGGGTGATGGACTGCTGAACACCTTAGAGAAACTGGCTACAACAAGCAGGAGTGACCATTACCTGGATAAGCCGAACAGGGTTTTGCATAGCATCTTCTCCCCCAAAGAGGTAGACCCTTTGATCTTTGGCAGCAACAGCAGGGTGAAGGACAGCAACAGGCATGTTKGCCATGCTCTCACAGGTGTTGTAGACACTATCGTACCTTTCCACAGAATTCAGGATTTCCTGRTTTTCACCAATTCCACCAAATGATAAAATATAATTTTTATATGCCAAGCTTCGGTGGGAGTAACGTGGAACCAACATGTGCTCAATCAACCTCCACTGATTAAGTTTGAGGGAGTAAATGTAAATATTACCACTGACCAGGCTTTTCTTATTGCTAACAGGCATCCCTCCGAGCACATAAAYATTGCTGTGTAAACTCACTGCAGATGCTTTGTACAGGCGCGTGGGAAGTTTGGCCAGGCTCAGCCATTGGTTCGTCTTGTCATCATAGAGCAGGACATCCCTTGTTGTCTGCTGGCTGTCCTTCCTGCCACCAATGATGATGAGGAACTCTTGGTTGGAGTATCTACGAGGAATGTGCACCATGGGTTTGATGTCAGGCGTGTTGGTGCTGTACAAGGAAAACATCTGTCTCCGGGCTGTGTCCAGGATTCTCCTGCAAGTGGGTGAGGACTGAACAAGTGAATCATTAGCAATGAAATGGAAGAGGAAAGTTGGATGGACGTACTGAAGTCGGACCTTCTTGAACAACTCTTGGATGTAGCCTTGTCGTGCCTGGAGGTCATGCCGGATCCAGACCGTCAGTGCCTCAAAGACCTGYTCCTCCTCCCCACACAGTTCATCATCCCCAAGGTAATCGATGAGCTCTGTTGGACAAAGGTCCTTCAGGTCCTCAGAAGAGGCCACCAGAGGAAAACATTTCAAAGCCATAGCCTTGGCTTTGTTATTCAGGCTTTGGCAGTTGAAGATTTTTGCCAGTCTGATCATACTCAGGCAGTTGTCAGGAGTCAGCTTGTCTTGGAGGTAGGTAGAGCAGGCCTCAAACAGCTTAGTGTACTGCAGCATGGAGGCAGTCTCCAAGAGGCACAAGACATTCTCAGTGGATATAATAATCTCCCCTGTGTAAACATAGAGGATAATCTGATCCAAAATATCRGCATCGATGCCCTTCAGGATGACTTTAGCCTGGTGACTCTCCCTGAAGTTGCTACAGAACATTGCCTTGAAGTATGGACTGCTGGAAGCCAGCACATTTCGGTGGCAGGGGATTTCAAAGCTCCCTGAGCAGAGGGTAACRTCAGTCAGCATCCTGCTCTGCCGCAGAGCATTCAGCTCCCTCAGCAGTTCGGAGGAGAAGTCCTGATCTTTGAAGAGAAACTCTTCAGCGGATCCCTCTTCCATAGCAAAATAGGATAGAGATGAATTCCGGACTTGGCAGAAAAAACCTCAAATTCTCAGCAGCTTTTATTGAAATATCCAGCTCCAAGGGAACAAATCGGGACTTTGATGTTGCTCTAAATATCCGTTCAYTATTATGCATAAAAATGGAACATGGGTTAAGCACAGTGGGAAAATAATGAAGAAGCCAAAAGGTCACTAAGACCCTTTAAAATTTTCATAAAACTATCAGATAGGTTGCAGCTCTGAGGTCAGCACTGTCTGTGTCCCTGGCAAGAAGCAAAAGCACTGAAGTTATCTCACTGATTTTGGATTAAAGCTGGATGGCTGAAGCAATTGGTTTGTCCATTTGAATCATGTTGAATAAATGCACTTAGACATTTATTCACTATTTTAAAGTATTAGCAGTTTAGTAGCTTGTGCCTCTTTCCTTTAGAGTTAGTCATTCCCAAAGAATGCAAATCTGGCAGAGCTGAACTCTGCAGMAGGGCAAACAGAACCCTAGAGACTGAGTATCTGCATTAAAAGTTATTTATTAACTCTGCTTAGCTGTGGGGTTTTTTTAATATTAATCAGACACACAATGACTAAATTAAGTGCCAGGCAGAACAATATGATGAGTATCTACTCATGGCTTAACTGCTCAACCTGCAGTGGAACCGAAGGGTAGAAACGTTTACCTTCTGTTGTCCTTCACTGCATGCACTTACTCTCTGTCGTTTATTCTCTGCTGAGTTTTTCCATAGCTAGAGCCTGGACAAAACCCTAWAAACGCACAGGAGGTTTCTTTCAGTAGGCAGGTGATTCATAGAGGGTGATTTCTGGCCGTGTTTATGCCCAGCCAGTTTCGCCGCTGCCGGGCTGTGCGCAGGAGCGGCGGGCGCGGGGCATTGTGTACATTCCAGCGCTAAGAATAGGCGCACACGGGCTCCGCGCTGTTATCGCATGTGACGCCGCCGCTGCCTTTTGCAATGACCTGGCTGGTTCTGAGCATGCCCGAGTGGTGTTTTTCTGGCAAATGYTTACATGTAACAAATAGACACGGAGAGGAAAGTTCACTTATAAAAGTCCTGGCTGTCCGTTTGGAAACAGCGACAGGACCCTGTCCTAAAGTGCCTGGGAACTCTAGAAGCCTGTAAACAGTCTACAGTGCCTCGCACTACGCTGTCACCGTCGTTTCACGGAGAAAGAYGGGGAGGGAAGGGCTTTCAGGGACTCCGGTGGGATGGACCGTGTCTCCACCTTATGGAGARATCTGGGGAGCATCAGCCTGTTGCAGTATGGTGGGAGATGCTGATGCACTGGGACCCTGCATCCAGCGCTGCTCCAAGGTGGGCAGGGAAAGCCCAACTACCTTCTGCTTCRCCAAGCAGAAAGTGAAGTTCACCCTTGGAGCAGTTTATGATGCTGCTTGATATTTCACATAGAAAACACCAGGTTGGGGCCTTTTGTCTAAGGACCTCAGCTCTCTGAAACCCCTGGCGAAGAACTTCTCAATCAAATGGCTTGAGGAAGCTCAGAGAGGACTGGGGCAGGTTGCTGCAGTGAGCACAGCAAGCTGGAAACCAGAGTTCCAGAGTGGCAATTCCCAGGGTGGCACAGAGCTCCCCAGGCCACCCACCTCGATGGGGTCCCTGACTGCAGATGCCTGCACATGAACAAGATGTCCCAGCTCCTTTTRCAGCCACTGAGATCTAGTCAATGCAACTGAGTCTGCCAAGTAATTCAGGTCAGCAGCATGTGCAACCTGTATTTGGGCAGCTGACCAGTCCTCCAGGTACTGCTGGGTGTCCACAAGTGCTCAGTTGCCTCAGTTGCACATAAGTGTCCGTATTTAACACCTCCATGGTAGGCATCTATGACGATGAGCCCGAATCCATCCTCAGGGCTGGGATCAGTCAAACACCTGGTGCCAGTGGAGGATGCTCCAGAACTCCAGCTGGTCCCCTGCCGGGATTTCCAGCAGGTCCAGTGTGATGTGTCACAGCTCTGTGTCAAGTTCGTGGGTGTTTCAAATGAAATAGAATTGGCTGCCCTTGCCTGGGTAACTGGATTGGTCTCCTCGTCTCTGCTGAGATTTTTCCCTTTGTTCTAGGGTGGGGTTAAATCCAAAATGTAGTTTCTAAGCATGACTATGTCAAGGAACAGAAGGTTAAAGCAGAAGTCCTTCTCATGTTTTCAAAACCAAAGCTCACRGATGAGTCATGTCTGCACCCAGTCACAGCAAAGCAGATGAGAAAAATTGTTGGGAGCCACAGTGCCCTTGTGTCAACTCTTGTGCCATTCTGGTGTTTGCAGTTCCCGTGTCCATAGTGCAGCAGAGCATGGGGATGTGGGCAGCCTGTTCCTCTGAAAATGGCAGCTTTGYATCACAGGCGTGCTGTGCATGGCTTTTTTGAGAGGCTCTTCGGCACAGAGTAACAAGGTGGTGAAATGCCTGAAGGCCAGACAAAAYCCTGAAGGCCTAGACCCACATTAAAGACAGGGTGGAGTCAGGCTGGCAAAGGTTTTTGGAGGCTGCCCACACAATCTGTGTGTGTGCACACACACACACACACGTGTGAGGCGAGGTGAGGGAGGGGAAGAGCAGGAGCCACTGGACTTSAATCTTGCAGATGAATCACTCTGAGGGTAAACACGGCAATCTACAGTCTTTTCCCTCTTCTCAAATAAAAAAATGACCCAGAGAATGATGTTGGGGTGCTGGGGAAAATGTGCCCTCCCTTCCTACTCCCTGCCGCCGCTGCCTCACCAGCTGGACATGATCTTGCTATAAATATTTAGAGTGGCATTGAAAACCCAAAAGAGAATTTCTCTCTCTCCCTGTCCAGGGAACATTAGCTACCCAAACAAAACGCCCTCTCGCTTTCTTTCTTGCTGTGTATGTATATGCTCTTGTTGCAGTCCATTCTGATGATTGATTTAGCTTTATATCTCTCTTCTGGCTCCTACTCTTTGCTGCCTGTTTAGCTCTGCCTCTTCCTGGCAGCAGCTGTGGATTATTCTTTTAACCCTTAAAGAAACAAATGGCACTGTCTGACTTCACTAACRACACTGGTTTATGGGGTTGGGGAAGGCTGGGTGGGATGTTCTTTGTGCTTTAGATCCTGATAAATGTGGCATTTATTTAGAAGATCCCAGGCTCCATGGCTTTGCACRGTTACGCAAATTCCTGCTAGCCCAGAGTACAGAGTGTGCCGTTTAAAAAAGGTTCTTGCTCTGAGGGGGTGGGGAGGGTGGTGTTGCTCCTTGCTGAATCCCCACACAGGTCYCTGCCAATTTGGGGCCAGGGTTTCTGAGCAATGAAGCTCCTGCTGTCTGCTTTACAGCACTCTCTTCATATTTTTCCCAGAGATTATGGCTTCACACACATCTGCAACCAAGWGGGCACATCAGCACTGCTTAGTTATGATTTTCTTTATAAATGTACCAGAAATAATTTTCCATGCCAAAGACAATATATCTTATAAGGGGGGAGGAAGGGAGGGCATGAGCCCTGCTGAGAGGGCAGACCTTCTTCTGCTGTGGGACAGTCTAAATTGTGATAAAATCTTTCTGAATGAGTTMTTGAGGAAGATATGCTACTGACTGAACCACACCTGAGTGGTCTTTTTTTTTGGGAGGACAAAATACTGCATTACCACGGGAGTGAGATCTTGCACAGATAATGGTCTGATCTGAACACCATGTGCAAATGGGAAAGTGGGCTCATTCACAGGGTATGTGACCCAGCAGCACTGTGGGATGTGATGCTGCAGGTGTCCCCACTGGGGGCYGTTAAAAACTGTGACCCTGTATAATTGCTGCTGTAAAACTGCAGCCTTGGCCAATCTAGAGAAATGAGAAGCATCTACCAAAGAATGGACATGGTGTTGCAATGCTATATACTCACCCTCCTCCTTCTGCTCTTTCTCCTTAAGTGTTTGGGATCATTCAGTTTTGGAATTATGGTGAGGTGATTGTACCTTTGATCTGACCCAGAGCAGCTCTTCTTATGTTTTAATGCAATGAGATGATGAAATGTCTATTATCATGCACTAAGCAACAGAGCAGAAAAAAGATGTAATCTGACTGGCCCACAGGCAGGTGCACAGAGATTGGTGGTGTCAGACAACTTCTAAAACTCATACACTGATCCTATTACAATTCAGGTGAAAATGAACAAATATGGATAAAGAAAAAGGACTTTTCACGCCAGAGAATTCACTGAGCTTATTCAGTGTTACGTGCGCTGTCTCGATGACTACCAGCCCCCACAGTAATCAAGAGACAGATCATCCCTTTMCCCAAATTTTCAGTCTAAATTGACAGGGGACAAGAAAAAATATTACTTATTACAGTCTTAATAAAACTGGGAGAGAGAACAAAATCCAGGATTAACATTCCTCATTGTATGAAGAGACAGTYACAGGGATGATAATTAATCAGATGCCATGGAGGGGATGGGAAGACACCCCAAGCACCAGTGGTGCCAGCCCAGCTCAGGCTGAGACATCAGACTGTGTGCCCTGACAGTGGGAAGCTTGGCTGGTGAGCCCTGACCAGGGCCACATAACATCATTTCACTTACAAGCAAGAAATATGGGAGTAGAAAGGAAGACTAATGTATTGGGGAATCATTAGATTTATGTATTGCATATTTACCCATGCATGTAAATATCCATAACGAATATGTGTTTTGAAAGAGCAAAGCTCTGTCTACATGAGCAAATT
The DNA here is from genome assembly GCF_030028575.1 of Malurus melanocephalus. Taxonomy (NCBI): domain Eukaryota; kingdom Metazoa; phylum Chordata; class Aves; order Passeriformes; family Maluridae; genus Malurus; species Malurus melanocephalus. Next base: position 5,660,983 of record NW_026623235.1, read on the forward strand.
ACAATGGACATGGCATAGACAGGGACCTTTCTATTGAGTACATATGTCTGTGTGTACCCAGCTGATAACACCACCAGGAGACCTTACTCCATATGTGCAGTCTGGTTTTGGGCTCATYCTGATACTCGCCAATGAAGCAGTCTCCCTGGTTCCTGTTCCTGCTCAGYGGGAGCCCTGTGTGGATTTGCTATTTGCTTCATTGGATTGGGGAAAYGGTTCTTTGTTCCTCTACCTCCCTGGATGACATCTCAGATTCACTGGAGGCAATGAAACTGCCTGAAGGCAACAAAACTCCCAAAGCTAGGAAGTCATGGACAAGATGTTCAGTGTGAATATAGGGAATTGGAATGGTCTCCTGCACACACAAACTATTAAATTCTCTGAGAGTTGTGGGAAGATTGGCTTGGGAAGCTTCTGGGAGGTCTCCCAGTGTAACCTCCTGTTCATAGTAGCACTAAGCTCAGAGTTACATAMGGAGTTGTCCAGTTGAACTTTTGAAATCTTGAAGGATGGAGATTTCACAACCACTCTGGACAACCTGGTCCATATGGCTGATAGGAAATTCCTTTGTTGCAATTTGTGCATGCTGTCTCTTGGACACAGAAAAGTCTGCTAACTTCCTTCTGCTGCTGCAAGTTGCCAGCTATCTGATCTTCTTCCTATTCTTTTAAGCCCAGATRTCCTTATGATYCTTCTCCCTCATTCCTCTATAACTRYTAAGTTATTMATTTTCTATTTAGCTGCTCAGCAAACGTGATTTCCCTGAGTGCTATTGCCACAGCTGCCATTCACATTGGTATGATACTTAATGCTGAACTGAGGCTTATTTTAAGAATCTGGGCTTGGTTCTGATTTTGTAGGCAAGGGTAACAGGCTGCATCTATAGATACTGGTCTTGAACCCCTGWCCTAAACTGAGAGAGGCATGGGGACAAATTTTACAGTATTGGAGTCACAGAGCAATTTCCCAAGAGTCACTGTTTGCATTGTGTACAGATAGAGAGATATAGCATGTAATTCAATAATGACTTTGGCCCAGTATATGTGTGTGTGAAGATGTGTGGGCTCCTGGCTTGGTTTCAGGCCAATCTCTAATTAAAGAGTGAAAGATTAAGATGAAAGCAATTGCACTCTTCTTTAGTCAGAAGGACCTACTAGCGTTAATTAAAACAGTCTTCAGGCAAAAATAAATTTGGCTGCCAAAATTATGTGCTTCATGTTAAATAAGGATATAGCTGATTTAAAGAGTGCTGAGCTTCTAGAGGTTTCATAGGAACCACTCATACAGCTTTGGGCACTCGCGTTGGAATATTTTAAAACAAATCTTTTGCCTAAACCAGCTACTTCATGTGTATTTCAGACACCCGCTGGCTTTTTCTTCAAACTACATCATTTGAGAATGGGTACCTGCCAGCTTATCTTGGTCTGAGCATACAGTGTGCTGGAGGATAAAATATCACCCTATCACTGGACACCAAAGTAGAYTCTTCATCTATCCTTTCTATAGTCTCTGGTTACAAGAGACCCATGGCAACAGCAACAAGGAGATACATGGATCCTACATTGCTCTGTTCTTGCTGGGTCTGAACATTAAAATGTCTGTGATAAAGGCATTCAGACATTCAGGATCTGTCCCTGATATTTCAGGTGACTAGGGATGTTGCCARAGAAGGATCAGGCCTTTAAAAGGCCAGAACATCCTGTAACTCCTGTATGAGATATCACTGTTCTTAAAAGCCACACATCTTTCCCATTTCCCATTTACATTGCCCCATCTTATAACTAGATGGCCAGGTGCTGCTGCTGGACATTGATCCAAGAAACTGGCGCAATGCTTCAGAAATACCATTTTCAGTGAGAATTTGATGCCATCAGTCATTGTACCTCAGAGGGCCTGAGGGACCCTTCATCATGCAGAGTGGTGGTGCACTCAAGAGGCGGAAGGGGCCAGACAAAGTGGAACACTCATGAGTCCATCTCCTTGACCTAAATTCTTCACTCTCCTCTTCTTACTTGTCAGGCTGTGTTATATTATTTTTCATCTACATCTTCTCTTATATGATTAAAAGATCTTAGGGTCATTCAGGGAGGAAGGGACCTCCACTGGTCTCTAGTTCAAGCTCCTGCTCAAAGCAGGGTTAGCCACGAGATCAGGCCAGGTTGCTCAGAATTTTATCCAGTCAGATCCAGAAGAGGCTCATGTCTTCCTCTTTGGGAACATTTCCATTCCTGACACATCCACCTCCCAGAAGATGCATCTCTTCCTCTGCTGTGCTCCTGCACCCTCTCCCAGGAGGTGGTACTGGTGCGGACTGCAAGTCCTTATCTCCTTCATGGGATAACTTAGGATGTGACTATGCTGAGAGGGCAGCTCACAGATAGAGAAATCACTATGGCCTTCCCTGTTGACAGCAGGATTTTAATCAGGGCCTGACTGAAATAATTAATTCACAGCCTTCACGTTGTTTAAAGAGCTGTGATAATGAGCTGAGAAGAAATTACTACCCATTTTCTCTTGGCAGGATTGTAACAGCATGACATGACATCCACTGAATTGAGGAAAGAACAGGGATAATCTTCAGAATGAGAGAAAGACAGAAAATCTACCCAGAAGAAACAATGACAGAAGATTCTTCCACATAAGCAAACACAAAGAGGTCAATTTAGATCTAGTTTTTTCAACATGTCTTTATTTCTTAAGGGCATTTGGCAAGATAGCCATAACATAAACCTCACGTCCAACATTACTTGGCAACATATTTCCCAGCTGGAAAGAAAATAAATTGGATTTTTTTCCTTGTGCTAATGCCACATTTTTTGCATGCTTTTTTGGAAACCAATCAAGAGATGGCTGCTCAGCATGCCTCTTCATTCTTGATGGGTTGTTAGTGCAAAATTGCCAGCAGCAACTTTCTGAAGTCCCCAGAGGTATCAGATCGGACAGCTTCAGCTAACGGCTTCTTGTACATTTGCTGGAACTTCTCCTTTATTGCTGGCAGGTCGCTCTGAGGAGACACCAAGAGCCTCTTTAGAAGAGTGGTGAATGCTTTGAGTGATGTCCCTGCTCCTACCAGCACCCCGGGGTCTGATTCAAGGCCCACCACACCTTGGAGAGGAGAAGGAAGGAGGTCTAAAAATCTTGAAGGATTTTCAGTTTAGCATTTGGATTTGAGGTAAGCCCGTGTCAGATGGTGGTGAGAGGACGCTGTGAAGAGGGCCTGCATGGAAAGCTGTGCTTGGTGGCTGGGGGAAATCTCTGCTCAGCGGTGCTGTGCCAACACAGCCCTAATTCTGGAAAAACTCACACAGGTCACTTTGAACTCCTGAGGTCATCCCATGGTGGCAAACAGGGAAAGAGGCACTTCCCAGGAGTATGGCTAAAAGAGTTTTATTCCACCTATAGAACTAACTTTTTGATTACTGTGAGGGGAGAAATAAACTCCTTGTCTTGATCTTTCCTGTGAAAATGCACCTAGGCACAGGTCTGATCTTTATCAGTGTGGGTTTTAAATGTCGTAATGACTGAACTGTGTCTTAATAGAGAGAATACCCTGGAGCCTAACTTTTCACACTGTGGGTMATTGAGAAATACACTTTCCTCATCCCTTTGAAAGGCTCCTCCTCTGTGTCGTTTGAAACAGCCCAGGGATTACAACCTACACAGCATACAAGGAAGACTTAAAGATTGTGCTTAAATATCTCAAATGTCTTGTGAAGTTTTGTGCTTCTTAAAATGACAATTAACTCYTTTGGCTTTTTATTTTTCTTTCTCCTCCCCATCTGTTTTTCCCAGCTGGAATCAAAGAAAATTTGCAACATATGTTTATAAGCAATTCTCAAATTGGGAACTGCTGCTGTATCATTAATTAACTAGGAATTACTTTTGCACATCCTACTGGGGCCAGCAAAAAGTAAAACCAAGCTCCCCATGGGTTTGTTTTAACCAGGTACAGTTGACTCCACTTGAAATTGCCTGCATGCTTCCTGGTTTAGTTCCTTTGAAAACAGAAATAGATGCAATATCAAAATTAGAATTGCCTGGGTACAGAAGCAGAGTGTGACCACTGATGTCATTGGGCTGAAAAGAGTTTGCTGAACACATGGTCTATCAGGACTCACTCCATATCCTCTACATTCATATTTCTCCCAGAGTTGATGTGAGGCATTACAGGATACAGGGTACCCTACCTCAGCCCTGGTCACAAGGATGCGAATCAAGGTCTCCTCATCAGTCCCAGCTCCTTTCATTGACTTGTRCAGAAGTGTGGCAAAGTAACCTGGGCAGTCTTTAGCACAGCTGACTAAAGAAAACGTAAGAAACATCATTAATCTTGTATATTTACARTATGTGATACAAGTGGAAGTAAATAAGAAAGAAAAGGAAACTCCAGTTTTTATGCTTAGACATATAAGCAGGCAGGGCTTTTATCCTGAGACTCACCCCCTAACAGTATGCAAGGAGAAATCTTTGCGTCTGAGTGGGGATTTTTCCACAAGGGAAGTGTGTTACCCAATGGGATTACCAGCACTAAGTACTCTGCCATTCCACTGTGAAAATGACATCAATGAGAATGAGCGTTTGCCCCTACAGGGGTTTGTTCCTCTGTTCTTGGGGTAGCAGATCACAGGAGGAAGATCTGGGAGAGCCTGGATCCAGAAGGGTAACAGCAATACCAGTCAGCTAACCAGAGACAGGCACAGGCTTAAATATGTGTTGAAGTCAACCCAAGCCATAAATTGCTGTTGAGGACTCTACATGTTTGTGGTGGCTGGCCAGCACACTTCTCATGGTGCCCAAGCATCTGCTGGAAGTTATCACCAGCCATGGTCCCAGGGGCAGCTTGCAGGTGTCCAGCCTATGTTAGAGGGCAAATAATTTAGCTGTGTGGAAAAGAGCTATGTCTGGCAAGTTTCATTGTTAAAACCAAGGAGTGCAAATCACTACTGAAAACKGTCTCTTTTTTTCCTGGCAGATGTGTCAGTTTAGGGATATCTCAGTGGCYGTTGCCAGGCTGTACACAGACCCCCAACAACCAATGTCAGGTGATGGCAAGAAGTAGAAAAGAAAGATCTTGAAACTATTGCTTTTTACCTAGAGTCAGATAAGCCTTCTCCAGATCTCCAGATGTTTCACTTTTAATGGATTCTTCTATGTCCTTCCCACACACCTACGAGAACAAAAGGGAGCCATAACAGATTGTGTTTATAGATGTCTTCCCACTGCCATAAAACCAGCATCAGACTCGAGATCCAATGGCAAAAGGTCAGTTCAGATCCTTTGGATCCTTGCCAAAGGAGTAATTCAGGGGCAAACGAAGTCCCGTGGTGTAGGTGCTCACAGATCTGCTGGCACCAAGAGAAGGTCTGTGCAGCCAGGTAAGGTCCAGTGGCTAAGGAATGGATAGCCTACATCCTGCAGGCCCAGGGATCTGACAACTTCCAGGACAAAGATGCTGCTGCTTCTTCTTGTGTGACCCTTGGTCAGGAGAAACTSTTTGAGCTTTCTCTAGCTCCTCTATCAAAGGCTCTGGATGGCTCCCACACAAATAWGATAATTTTTGGAGCTTTACCAACTCTATGAAGTTGTGTTTCTTATTGTCTTTGGCTTCCCAGGGAGAGTTTACAAGCACTGCAGTTGTCCCAAAGTTTTTGTATTATTCTGCAGGGAATGGGAGAAGCAGACTGTCTCTTCARAACAGAGTTTATCTTGACTTTTGTGAACTTCAGGAACCTCAAAGGCTTTTTACTTTGCTCTGCTTTGCCTATCAGGATTTCTTTGCATGATTCAAGGCTTTGATTTTTAGGTCAGAGTTTGGAGACTGTGCATACAAGGCAGCAAGGGCACCCTGTGTGGATTTAGGGCTTAAGTTGTGCAAACCACCAACCTGGTTTAGATCTTACCCTGTTTATCCCTCCAGCTGAAGAGAAGGACATGTTTGCATGATTTGGGCTCTCATCTTGCCCTGCTTCTACTTCGAGTGCAGCCAGGCAGGATGTGGTGGATTGGTTTGGGCAACCTGATCTGCTTAGCTTTAGGAATCAAAAAGCCAAGGTAGCTTGGCTACTGGAGCATTTTAACTGAACCCCCAGGGTTTGGGCCACTCCAAGGGAGAGAGTATTGGTTTGTGAGTGGGTTTGTTCTCCTGCCAGCAACAACCCAAAACTTGGATTTAAGCTGCAAACATTTTTCTAACTATTGGTTMCTTATTATGCTGACACTGAAATATGGCTTTGACTGGAGCTCTTTTCATCTTCAGTGCCTAAAGCTACAGTTTTCTGATGAACTCAGAGTTTTCCCAGGCAAGCTCAGGACTGTGAGCCAGAAGCTGGAGGGGGACCCTTTCCTGAGRATAAATGTCACTGCTGAGCTTCCACCTTGTTGCCAGGAGAAGGACCTTGGATCTCCCATTGCTTTGACTTTCAGAGGTAGTTTCCAAGCACCTCTCCATGGAGATCAGGCATGAGTAAAATATCCCACTGGGTGACACAGGGAGAAGTACCRAGCAGCCAGGATCCTGCTGCCTACTTTGCCTTATGTTGGGAGACAAGGGAAAGCACAGCAGAGCACCTGCACAGGCCAACTGTCCATTGTGGACAGAGAGGAAAACACTGGAGGTCAACTTCTCCTCAGCCAATATGAATGTGTGAAGCAGGGGAAGMAGGAGGAGACACCTTGCCAGGCTCTATTAAGGAAAAGGCCAGAAAAGACTTGGGGCAGGAGTTTGTGAACCTGTCCCTTTACTGCAGGAAGAGGGTACCCAGTGCTGTGCAGCTGTGGAAAGGAACAGTCCTTGTGACATTTATTTGGCTGAGTATTGTGTAGGTTGTGAAGGGGAACGGCTTCTTCGCTGGCAGAAGATGCGGCTTCTCCTGTAAATTACCTGTTTCTCCAAGCTCAAGATACAGTTGTATTACTATAATCCAAGATTGGCAAAGCATTCAAGAAGTTATGAAATGGCAGATAAATGATTGCTCATTCTACATAGAATCACCTGGGTTGGAAAAGGCTCTTCAGATCATTAGATGTCTTGTGGGGTCTCCACCTACATATCAGGCCCTGTGCAACCCACACTGCAGAAGGTAATAACTCACCTTTTCATAGGCTTGAAAAGTAGCTCTCAGCTGGCTGTAGCTTCTCTTTGCCAGGACCACATTGAAAGCCGACTCCTCCGTTCCCCARCGGCCTTCTCCTGCCTTCAAAATCACATTTTTTTTTTTTTTAATTTTTTTTTTTTGTTAAAGCACTGGTTTATTCACAGTAGAGACAAGAAGTCAGCCAGAGCCCTTGATCCACCAAGCTCCAGCCCATGCCCCCCTTGATCATCTCCTTACGCTGCCGTTGCCCCCGTGTTTGGTGCCTTTACTGCCCCCGAGGCACGGGGAGAAAAGGGATTTTTGCACAATTGCTCTTACTTTGTACAGATCTGAGGCATCTTGCTCGGCGAGCTCTGCATTGACCTGTTGGGTCTCATCTCGGGCTGCCTGCAGRAAAGGAGATGACGATAAAAAACACCAGACCTGGTGCTGGTTRCATTTCATCTGGCGGCTCTCGCAGATATTCTGGTTGGAGTTTTGCTGCCATCTGCTGACAGCGGCCCGGGGATGGGCACGGTGGGGCTCGGGTTCCTCGCAGCCCCTGGATTCACTGCCTTCCCTTCGTGTAGGGTTTATCCTCCAGCTTTATGCTCTGCGTGCCCTAATGAGATCGCAGCGCTGATGCCTCTGGAGCAGGAAGGTTCCCAGTACCTGCAGTGAATGCTGATGGTTTCCACGGTGCTGGTAACTGTGAAATGTTTTCCTGACTAACCTGTGTACTCTGAGCGTTCACCAACACTGTCATTCCTGGGAAAAATTATGAAGGAGTGATCATTGAAAAAAAAAAAAAAAAAAAAAAAAAAAAAGAAAAAAAAAAAAAAAAAAAAAAAAAAAAGACTGAATGTATTTGGTTCTCCTGAAATGATACAAGAGGTTAAAGAGATCTGTACCAATGCTTTCCAGAATGAGAATCTGAACTGTGATGTATTTAGTGATKTGACTRTTARARTCTGTAAAGCTCCATCTATTTATTCAGCTTTTCCATTTCCCAGGGATCTCAGATCAGACTGGCCACTACATAGCATTTCTAGATGTGTACCTATTTTTCTTAGCTATAATGTCTTTTTATGAAAATATTGTTTTTTTGCTTTATTTCACGAAATGTGTTTCAAAAAAAGTGTGTTCTAATGGAAAACATAATTTTTTTGGTGAATGAAAAACTAACATGACAGCAATCTCCCTCACAGTTATTCTGTGTCTATCTGAATTCTAAAAYTCTTAGCTGAGATGGAAATAGGATTTAGTGGTTTGGGGCAAAATTCAGAATAATGGAGCCATGACCTCAGATGATTATTCTAGCCTTTACCATGGTGTAAATAATAATAAAACAGTGCTGTTAATTTYGAAGTATCAAAATTTATAAAATTATCTCTGGCTTCATAAACTGTACTTGTACATAGTAAAAAGCCACAGATATAAAAGGCTCTTATACTGAAGAATGCCTTTTGTTTACTGTAATTACCTAATTATTAGAATACATATCATGACTGCATTATTATAAATACCAGCCAATACTTATTATGATTACTCAGGGCAAAAAGGAAATATCTCTGTCAGGCAGCTGCATAAGAGGAAAATCCCCAGCCTTACCTCTAGCACCATGACTAATATCTTCCGTAGGGAGCCACTGGTGTCACTTTTAACATCAGACTCCAGGTCCCTGTCAAACACTGGGAAGAAAATAAAATCTGTGAGGATTGACCCAGTGATGAAGGATTTAAATGAAGGCATTCGAAAGACAAAACTACTTACGACGTTTGTAGGCCTCCTTTATATTTACAATTTCCTAGGAAAATAAATAAAATTAAAAATAAATAAATAATCTTATTARTTAATAAATAAAYGAGCAAACAAAATCAGCAAGTCAGYTCCATGCTCATMCTRTGTGAGGCAWAGCAAYCCTGAGGATGGGAGAAGCCATGAATTCCCAGTTCCCCATTCAGGAGAGCCCTTTGACGGGTGCCTAACTCATGTAGTTGTCCCTCTGTTTTCCCCTGCATTTAGGCAAGAGCTAACTTTTKTCTTCAATAGGATTGTCTTCCTGTACCTCTGAACCATCAGAGCAGTGCCAARGCTGCCTTTAACATGTATCCAGGGATTTTTCTTATCAGCATTGCCTCCAAGCCATTCAAGGCAGATAGGAGTAGGATTAAGGAAGGAATGTAAATTACATTGCTCTTAACTCGTGCAAGAGTTTCAGCTCTAGTATTCTAGATAATTCTGGTATCTTATTGCTGCAAACACTGGCAAGAGGCATTTCAGCCATGGAAATTGGTTTGATCCCTCCTCCTCCTCCCAGGGATGCTCTCGGTGAGCTCTTTGCCCTGGTGCCCCAACCTTATTGYTCCGTGTGCAGAGAATCTCAATCAGCAGCGCCTCGTCTGTCCCAGCGCCCTTCATCGCCTTCCGAAGCTCTCGGGCCTCGTACTCGCAGGGCAGGTCCAGCAAAGCCAGCACAGCCTTTTCAAAATTCCCACTCAGGTCTCCCTTCAGGTCATCTTCCATCTCCTGTGGGGACAGTCAGGAGGGTTAGTGCAAAAGCTGAGGTGAGATTAGAGGGTTTCTTAATTTATTTCAGGAAATCTAATGATTTAGAAGCTCCTTCTGTACCAAAAGGTGACAAAACATCAAATAAAAAAGGCCTTAAAATATGCCTCTTTTTTTTGCGGAAAATAAGTTCCCTAAAAATTTTGGTTTCAGATTGACTGAAATCATTGTCCCATCTTCAAATACCAGCCAATATCAGCCCAGTTTTGACTCTTACTAATGTAAACAAGTGCAAACTAGTGTTTTGAAATGCTCAACAGGAGTTTACTCTGAAAGAAAACATGGAAGCTTCCTGCTTCAAAAGAGCTGCCACACAAAGGATCAGAACTTTCTCTTTCAGTTTTGGTTAAAACTGACTTACTGGAAAAAGCAGCAGATTTCTGCAAAGTGCTTTGGTGTCAAGCAAGCAGCCTTTTTACACACACACACACACACACACACACACACACACACACATCAACCTTAAATCAGCATTTAGTGAGAAGAGCTGGCTCTTTCATGCTGAGCATGCCAGCTGAGGATGTATTTGAAGCCTTATCTGCAGTTAACATTTCCTGTAGTATGGGAAGCACTTGACAAGTTCAGAGCCCTGAATGAGAAGTCCAGCTCTGAGCCTATTGTTCCCAAGTTCCTCCTCACACAACTGCACGTGAACGCTCAAGGACTCAAGGCAGAGGCTGCCATCGGTGTTGGATCAGTTTCAGTGCACACACATGAATGCTGCAAGTTCCTGGAGCAGCAGGAGAGGGAGATGGTACCATTTGTGCCTCCTTCCCAAGAGATTCAGGCTGCCCAGGCAAGCAAGAAAGGTTGCTATGAGTTGATGTCTTGATGGCATTTGATATTTCTAATGCCTGTTTTTATTAACCCTCATTATAGAACAAAATCTAYAGTATTTATGTAACCAAAATCTATATCACGCTTGCTCTAAATTTTACATATAGAAGGCTTTCATTCATCTTCAGTGCTGTCTTATTGACACTGATTAATGAGCAAGCAGACACTAAGAAAATACTAATTTATTAATAAGGTCTGCATGATTCAGCTGTTTACTGAAATGATGTTTTRGAAGCTTTGTTTTTCTTACATACAAAATCATTAAGGCAGTCAGGGCCTCCTCCTGCAGAAATCAAGTGCCAAATAAGACTTCTTAGTTTTGCAAATATTCTGCTTTGTCACTGGAAGAAATCAGTATTACTTATATTAAACTCAATAAAAATACAGTGGTGCAAGATCAAATAGTTTCTCTGAATTTGCATCTGGTGCAAGTGGGACTCTGACTTRAAACTTCCCTTTTACATTAACTTCTTTTTCTGAATGAGCTGAAGATGAACATAAGCTGAAATATTTCCTGTTTCAGTTATGAATTATTTTCCTAGTTCTCCAGCTTTGATTAAAGTGCTCTGATCTGGTTAAGGCTAACTTCAAGAAGACTCTGAGGACTAAAATTAGAAATACAATTGACATTTTAAGAGATAAAATAAATTGCTGTATCAGAAAGTAACTGGTGTCCTCCTTAAATCCAGTATGCCCTTGGTATTTTCAAAAGCAGAGGCCTGMAGTCTGTATTTTTGGAGGCAGTGGTTTGAAACAGAGAGGCCACTTATTTTAAAATACCTTGCTATACAAAGCCTTGTACTTCTGTTTTATTTGTTGTCTCTGCTCTGATGTTCGACTTGATARGACTTCAATAATTTTCTTTTCATCGGTTCCTGAAAAAGAAGTTATGCATAGGGATTATATAATCAGGAATCTAAAGCAGGGGAAAGAAAATATCTCCTCTAAAGAGAAAAAGAATCCTGTACATATATCTCCAGTGGTTCCACCTTTAGGGTTTGAAGCATCTGGGATTCTTTTGAGGATAATTTTAACTGTAGTCCGCTACAATATGCAGGCCATTAAATAAAAGTTCATGATCTCATGCTGTTCGTATCAGGGAAATTGAGTTTTCTGTTTGTGAAGGTCAGACACTGCTCCTAAAATCAGGGTTGTGCCATTGCTCATAGGCTGACATGCACGTTTTTGGTGACAAAGTTTGAGTAGTCCCAAGGGATCGGTCACCAGATCCCGTTTATTCCATGTGTGAATATTGTGCTGGCACAACAAAACGAGATCAGGGGGCAAGAGGCTGGAGCAGGTGAGGATGTGYTTAAAGCAGCTTTATTAATCCAATGCCTGGATGTACTGCCCATTAAAAAACTGGTTTTAATTTTGCTAAATGGAGTCAGGAAGAGGAACTGGAACCAGCCTGGAYGGTCTCAGTCTCTGCTGATGCTGTTTTGCTTGGCAAAGATCAGAGTGAAGTGAGAGCATGGGATGCCCAGAGGAATGCAGCTGCTGTGCTGCCCATCACAGAGGGGAGCTGAATACGTAGCCCCTCCAGGAGAAAAACCCTCAGTCAGCTCTGACTCTAACTTAGGCAATGGAATTGAAGAAGCTTACTAAAGGCAGTGACCTTGCTCTTGTACTTTTCTTGCCCTCAGCTGTATGAACAGATGTTTGCACTCAACACAGCCGCTGGAAGGCATTTGTAACAGCTAAAAAAACCCAGGACCACAGTGATGCTGCCTGGATGTACAAAGGACACAATAGGGCAGCTATTGCATTAACACAGGTGTTAATGGTGCATTTCCATCTAAGGGCCAGCAGCTCGACTCAGTTATTATTTCTAAAAGACAAGTGTTGAAAGTGAGAATGTGAGCCAGGGCAGACATTTGACYCAGCTTGTGAGGGCACTGCCCAAATGCCCATAGCATATAAAGGGTTTAGATGGCAGAACAAAGGCACCAAGACATGTGCCAGGTCTGCTGATGCCTGCACATCCTGSTGGTGGTCACTGCTCCATGCTCTCCTTGTGCTCTGCCCTCTGATGCATTTGTGTTGCCATCTCTGGGCTTTGTGCTATGCTTCATCTCAGGCTTTTAGGAACAGGAACCAACAAGGCTTTCTGAGTAGCAACAAGTACAAAGGATAAGGATAGAAGTTATATCGGTATTCAGCAATAGCTGATGTGTTTTCATCCCTCATATCACCACCAGGTACATGCAGGACAACTTTAGGGCCTTGTCCAGTTCTTCCTGCTTAAATCTGAGACAGAATGCACGGTCCAATTTTAGAATTATACTCCTRTTAGATAATGCTGGGTTAAACTCTCAGTAAAAGAACTCCTCAGAAGTTCTTCTGGGGAACTGTCTTGTAGGGCCTTAGTTGATAGGACAGGAACAGTTCCTAAAATTCAGCACTTAACTAGCTGATTCTGAATGTCATTGCTRTACCAGGAAGAAATGCTTAAATACATATTTACTGTACAAATACCTAAAGTGAATTAATAACTTATTGATCTTGTGTGCTGCCAGAATGTTCTTTCTCTGCTGAACATTGTCACCTCCATGGACCTTAGGATCAAATGAAACACCCTGCATTCCTCACTCATATGAGTGCAGTCAGGCAGCTTACTTCAAAMTACCTGAGAAGATGGGGAGGGACAGTATTTTCAGTTAAATGAAGGTTGAAATCACTGTAAATTCCTTTCAGCTGATGGACCTGCAGTGGGCTCTGATGAAATATGGAGGTGATGATGTTCTTTACTTGTCCTTGGAGGCCTGAGAAAGGATGCATAACCATGACCTTAATCTGACCTGACTTGCTGGACCCCATGACTGGCAAATTATTCTTGGCAGCTTGATGTTCCTATCACAGGGAACAAATATCATGTTTACCTAATCCTCTGGAGCCATGCAATTAACAAACTTGATCTTACCAGTCTTTGAGGAGCAGCTGGCTTCCCTTCCCATTTATCTTTATGGGTGACAGAAAGCATAAAGATTACCTAAAACTAGTTGGAACAGTTGGTTTACCTTAAGTTCATGTGTATGCTCTTTATAATATTGAATTACCCTTTTTAGAAAATAAAAAAAAAATCTACAAAATYTTTCTTACCTACTCCTTTGCAGGCACTGTGTATTTTCTTGGCGTCTCGCTCTGCATCAAAGCCATGATGGTGGCGTTTGTGGCTTGACTGGGAAGACAGAGGCAAAACAGACACAGGGGAAACAACTTTGCATTAGATTGGCAGCAGTTTGGGCCAGGTTCTTGCTTGATCTTTGTTCACACCATCTAAACCTTGAAGTTCAGGCTGGGCTTTGCTAAAATACTGTATCACTAGGGCTTCTGGAATGATCTACAAATAGCTGCCACCACATGGCACACAGTGCTCTATATAACTTTGTCACCATRTATATATGTGTATGTCACTGTACATAGCATGTCACCATGTGACACACATGACTTACGTAACTTTGTTCTGCAGGCTTTGACTTATTCAAATAATTTAAGGGTAATAACTTCATACTGGGCATCTTCATGCCAGATYGAATATTATTGGTTTGTACCACTTCAACAACAGGCCAATACAAACACTTTATCAGAAGCAGAATCTATCTCTGCAGGAGAGTTGTAAGTACTGGGAGCTTAAAATCACAATCAGCTGAATAAAAACTCGTCCTGAAAACCTTTCTTGTGTTGATGCATTCATGCAAACAAGATAATTGGAGATAAATAATGTGATGAAGCTGGGGGGTTTTGTTGCTGGGGAGGTTTTTTTTGTTTATTTTTTTTTATTTTGGCAAAATAATACATGTGGCTACCGTGAGCTTAACTTACAGGGACAGGGATAATAACTCAAAGTCCACCGCCTCAGCAGCAGTTTACAGCCTGACATATCAATGTAAACAGAAAACCATGTCTGCTCCTTTAATGTGACAAGCTGTGAATCACAGGGGCTGAAATGTTGGTACACCCTCCATTCTGCTGTTTCTGAGACAAGAGTAAAATTATCTGAGACCACAATGACAGCAACAATTTCAACTCCTCTAATACAATTAATCAGATATTTTAAATGCCCACACTCTAAAATAGTAGAAAATAGGTCCTGGGCTCCTAAGTCAAGTAGCACAAGTCAATATGCACAGCATGGACTCGGGGTCTGAGGGGGCACTGGCAGTGCTTTGGCATTTCCACTCAAATAGCAACATGTGGATCAGACTGCCTGCTCTGCAGGACTGCCAGGCACTGGCACCACCACTGTTAATTAAAGTTATGATACCCTAGGGCATGACAGTCTGCTTTTAAGCCCTTCTGAAAATGCCACCAGGCTGCTGAGGAACAGAAAGGGTTAAATGGCTGATTAACCTCCTTGTCTCTGGGGATAGCACAGGGCACACATAATTTCTGAAAGACATTAGGCACAASATCATTCTGCTCGTGAAATAAAGAGAATTTAGCCACGTGGCTGTGGGGCATGCTCTCTCACGTACCCATCTGGCCAGAGAACAATGTRTTTTATTTACAAGTGTARATACAGCCTCRAAGTCTRTTGGTATTCTTCAAAAGTTTCACGSTGTGATCTACTAGTTCTGGTGAAAGAGCTACAAGTCTGGCTAAAGGRGTCAAAAGGCAGTGGGTCAATTCTCAAGGACGAAAACCCAAATCCAGTCCTGACACTGCTTTACCAATGTACCTTTGAGATTGACTGAAGCTAGTTAGACACTTGGCTTTTCCAATGCAGTCAGCAGCTAGGATACAACCTACTGCTAATGGCAGCTGAAATGGAAAGTTATTTTTACAACTATAACCATTAGTAAGGTACAGTAACAGTGCAGTAATTTATCTTCATCTCTATAACACAAGGTAACACTTAATTACAACATCATTATGACAAATTTAGCTTTAAAGATGTATCCTACTGTATGCTCACACATTTTCCTAAACCTTTCAAACAAGGTGGAAATAGTCGAAAATAAGTAACTTATATTTTCTAGTGAGAGATTTTATTTAACAGTCTTCAAATTTCCCAGGAGTTCGAGTCAGAATGGCAAGGAAAAACCAAAAAGTTAGAAAGCAGATGCACTGGTAACTATTCAAAATGAATTTCATTCACAGTTTTCTATTATGGCAGAGTGTAGGTGCTTSTCCTTTGATGGCATCATGTAGAAAAGAAATGCACTGACAGGCCGAGAGAACTGGRGTTGTTCAGCATGGAGAAGGCTCCAGRGAGATATYATTATTTTGGCTCTGTACTGTAAGTATGCTTAATGTTGATCTTGCTATCTGTGTCAGGCAGTCAGTAATGAAGTTATTCTAGAGTTGTTTGCAAAACAAATCAAAAGGACCAAAGAAGCAGCTGAAAAGTCAGGAAAAAAAGGGGAAATTTTGGTAGCCCAAAACACAGAGAAAAGTGCAAACATATCAAATGTAGACATCTGACTACTTCACAATTATCCAAGTGCTATTTTAATTAACAGACTTTCAGATTCCCTGCAACAATAAGAATTGAGAAAATTGCTTCACATTCACTGCCTCCTGACCTGGGACAGAAGGTGCACTGGTGAGAAGAACAAGGCTTCATCTGGCATTCTCTCCCACTTTTCAGACATTCAGCCTGGACAGAAACACCTGCACAAACACACACAGGCAGGAGTTGATTTGTCCTTTTGCCTTGCTTTGTCCACCAGCAGATCTGGGCTGTGGGAATYGCCCTTTTTGTGCTGCTGCTGCTGCCCCTACAGCTCCCACTGCCCCAACCCTACTGCAGGTGCATCTGGTCATGGCAAGGTCATGGTAGGACATMGAGAGAGGGGCTTGCACTCCCACGCCTCCATGGCTGGGCAGTTATCCTCAGGTATAGTGAGCCCCTAATTCCTAGGTACAACCTGTATTGGAGGTATTGTGTTCATGTGTAGCAGGGGTGCAACAGGCAGGAAAATGGTACCAGCAGAAGCTGAAATAACCTAATAGATTTATGATTATTCATGAAGACATAAATACAGAAACATTTCTTTTCAAGGAAAAAATCATGCAGAAAAGAAGGAATGTTTTCATGTTATTTTAAAGCATCAGAGGAATTTATTGAGTCCACTCTGTTAAAGCCTCTGTCTTCAAAGAAATCACTGCAAAGCATTAAATGATGTGCCTGGAGGATACCGTTCTTACAGTACTGTGTGTGACACTAGCATCAGCTTTATAGACAGAAATCTGACACTGTGGGTAAGTGACTGACAAGGCCAACTCCTGGGTCATCTGAGAAGCACTGCCTAAAATTCTCTACTTGCTGAACCCCATCCTTGACCTTCCCACTGACAGAGCTTCCYAATGCAGGAGAGGGAGAGCTGTTTCAGAGCTGTTCTGCTTGTTACCCTGTGGATTTTGACAGGTGGATTTTCCTGTAAGGGATACATTGCCAAAGCAATTGAGGTTTAATTACCATTTCTAACTTGTAGTCATTTTTCTTCTAAAAATATGGGCAGAACAACTTTAATACAGTTATTTTTTTTTTAGAGTTGGGACCTTAGATTAGATCTGAGGCACTGAGAAGTATTCTAGCAAATTTGGTGATAGCGTGATGTGGAGTCTGAAATATCAGGTGGACAGACTGCAAACAATTTTGAAGCTGGACACAGGGAAACTTCTTTTCACAAATTGGTCCAGCTCCATCTACTCATTCATTTCATTTTCTTCGCATTTCTCTCCAGTAGTTCTATATTAATTAGTGTGACCGGAGTTCTGATGGTAAAAAATATTCTTTTCACTTCCAGCATAGCTCTATTTCCAGCATGGCCTATGTTGACTTGTTTTCTCTTACTCTGAATGGTTTTTGTCTCACTCAAGCATGTTTTAGACAATAATCTGTTTCCCTTGCAGCCTCAGCTAAAATTGCTACAGATTTATTCCTATTAAAGCAGACAGTTTGTAACAGATATACAACTAGTTTTAAAGCACACCAAGTATTTTTTCCCACTATAAATTACATTTGACTTTAGGGAGCTGTAAGACTAGTTTACAGCTGAAGATGATCTGCAATGCTTAGAGAAGCATTTGTAGATTTTTCTTTGATGTCTCAGCATGTGGAGCCCTTATGGAGCCCAAATAAACAGATTAGCAAAAGGGTCAGCAAACCCAAGGACGGCTTGTTGGGAGTGGGGGAATCTCATGGAATCTCAAATCTCATCAATAGTTAGCATTGGTGGATTGCTGCACTACATTGCAGATACTCCTGAAAACTAAATCTAGTATCTTCCTCAGGCTAAAGACAATTAAGCTTTCAGTACATCCAAAGTGCTCATCTGTCAGTAGACAACAGAAGAAATGCTACCATGAATGTTCCAGGTAGTTTCCTGTATTGCAAAAAAGCCCTCCCTGAAAACAGCTGATGATACAGCTTGAGCAATCACAGCTATTTTTCCATTTCCATCATCTCATGCAGATGCCACAAGCCTGCTCAGGTTTATGGAGAAGTACAGTCAGAACACCCAAAAGAGCAGCTGCTCGGGGTGCTGGTCACCTGCTGCACCTCCAACAGAGATTGATGCTGATGATGTACATGGATAAATGTTGGCACAGACCCTTACAAGAAAATCTCTAGGAAGAGCTGACAAGAGCGTGGCTGCTGACCAGAGGGGATGAGATGCAGCTCTAGTAGCTGTAAGCAGAGCTCTAAAAACAGCTGGGTTGACCCAGGTATGCTGACTACCTACTCCTTCATTTTTTGCTAGGTCCAATTTATATGCTTTATTTAGTGGATGTCTAACYTTAAGCTTCTCTTTGGCTGCTGTTTTTCATTTTTCTTYRGTTTAAARGARATAAAAATTAAATCTCAAAGTGACAGGACACAGAMAGGGCAGACTGATGTAGCCATGCTCTTTACAGCATTAATTTGTGCACTTGAGTGGGGTCAGGAATAAAATTTGGGGCAGTGTTTAGTTTTCTAAACATAGGTCTCTGATGCTGTCAGAGATGTCCCAGGGTAAGCTGCCTGTCAGACATCAGTGGTCTCCTGTGGGCCTGCAGCCATCAACCTGGTGTGGATGTCTCACACACCTGAGAGCATCACCAGTGGATACTGCAGGTGGGCTACACAATCAGGCCAGAGTTTTTCCACCCGTTTCTTATTYYTCACRTATGTTTAATCACGTTCACAAAAAYGCATTGRAKAAAAACGAGGTTTTAAAAAGAATGACATAAACTAGTTCCATGTGCAACAATCTCAGCTTTCTATCAAGCAGGTGAGCACCAGCAACCTCTCCGCCTGGTTTCCCAGAGATTTACAGCTCCTGTCTGCCCCATTTTGGTTCCTCTACTGCCTCCTGCAGCTGAAACAATTCCTGTGATGGGCATAAGCACAATGGCCCAACACTGTRTGGATTCTCTGGTGTCTTACAAAGGTTGAGTTCATGCCTCAGGCTTTTGTTCAGGAGATTTCTAATACAGTCTCTCTCTTCTCAAGATTTCCAAGTAACATAACAGGCACTAATAATTTTGAGATTAGCACTCTGCTGGCAAATTAATCTAAAGAGTCTGGTGGGTTCAAATGTTTTTAGGTAGAATAACAGACATATACACATTGCAGCATCTTGCATCCTCCTGCATCTTGTTTCTTTCGGAAGCCAAGTCCCAAACAATCCATAATGTCCCAAAGGTGAGGACAGGAATAACAGAAACAAACAAATAAGTCAAAACAGTTGAAAACCCATCCCAGACAGGAAGCTATAGAAGCTGTTGGGATTTCTCAGTTCTCAGCATGCACAGTCATTGATCCACAAGTTCAAAGACCTTTGGGGAGCCCAGGCTCCAGCTAATGAGACATTTCTCCAGCTCAGCACTGTGAGAGCTGTCAGGACTGGTTTGGGCAGAACTTCTTACTCTTCAGATATATTTAATTATTGCTGTAGGCAATGGATAAGTAAGCTGACGTCTCAACRTGCCTTCCAGTTCTATGATTCCTGTCTTTATCTTTCTTGTGGAGAAGAAAATTTATTTCCTCTATCTGCCAGGAAATATTCCAAACCATCTAGTCACCGTGTTAACAAACAACAGGACTGGGGTGTGCATCTCATTGGTTAAACTGTATCTCATACACTTGGATTACAGAAGACAGCTTTTGGCAAATCAGCACCTACATGATTAATTTTTTATCAGGATTAATTATTTATCTTGGCAGAAGTGTCTAATGAGCTATAATGCAACTGGAATCCAGGGTTAACTAGACTGACAGTAATGACTAGGGGAAAAAAAGATGTGTTCTTAGATCTTGTGGTTAAAACCTCCTGGTACATCACATGTTGTCAGGATAACATCCTGTTATCAGAAGAAACTCTCAACTCCCACCCAAAGTAGTCTTAATGACAGCCCAAACCTCATCACTCATTTCAAGCACTTCCATCAGATGAGAACAAAACACAAGAGCAAACAAAGGAGTAGGCTGCTGTATTTTGATACTGATCTACTTCCAAAGACAGACTGAAAACACGATGTTACATTTGTACTCCATCAATAGTCTGATTTACTGARACAGACATTGCCAGCTGTAATGATTCTTTTTGCCTTCTTGCAACGCTACCTTGGGACTCTCTAGACTGGGTCAATTTTTTGGATAACAGCAGAAGACATGAGCATAACCAACTCTATTCTATGATCCTATAACAATAACAGCCAGAGCCTCCTGCTGCTAGATAGGGTATGTTATTCTTACATAAAAATAGAGTCACCTTATTTTAAACATATGTATCCTTAATAGAAAATGTATCTTGCTGCTTATTTTGCAGGACATGATGAAGTTGAGAGTGGAATGAACACCAGCAGAGAGGAGGAGAAGCCATTTCAGTGGTAACATCCAACCTGCAACAACAACACATCTCCCTCACCCATGGCAAAGAGCCTGGGGTCACATCACACATCTCAGAGCTGTGCATGGGAGAGCTCTTGGAGTCAGCAGGCAGAAGATTTCCCCTCCACCAGGAGCCTCCAGCTTGGCCATGGGATGGATGAGGGCTCTGGGGAAGCTGGCAATGGTGCCTGGTGACCTGTGGCTGCTTTCTGTGGCTCTGAAGCAAGGCCCTGGAACTCTGGCACAGCCCTATTGTCCAGCTTGGCACGGGGCTGTGAACATTTCCTGGATATAAAAGGTTGACCTGCTCAAAAAGCTCAAGACCATCACTCAGAAAGGGCAAAAAGAGCAGATAAAGCCCATTTCATTGCAGTGTATGGGTACTCCCATGAAAGAAACTTCCAAATCTTAAAGCTATTTAATATAATGGATAAGCAAAAGAAACAAAGACAAATTACTGGTAGGCAAGGTCAGATCTCAGCTAACTGAGAAAGGCCTATCCTTACTTAGGGTAAGGATATCTCATCACTAGCAGATGATGTGTTTGCCATCTCCTATCACTCTTGCACCAAAGTAAGGCATTCTACTGCAAGCTCTTCTTCAGTAAAGTTCAAACAATGAGGCTCAATTATTCAGATAGGAATTTATATGAAATGTAAAGGATTTTAGCACCTAGGTCACAGTAGAAGGGCACTAACACTTAAAACCAGAGGCAAACAGCTGTGGCATGTTGGCAGTGGGGCACTATCAGCAAGCCCCAGGGTTTGTGCCGTGGTAATAAAAAGGTGGGGTTGACAAACACCTTTCTGACAAACCAACTGGCAAGTGCAACCTTAAGACAACGTGTCCTTTTGTCCGCAAGGTTCCTTCTTCTCCTGCGTTGTAAAATATACCTCTCATTTTTGTTTGTTTGAGTGTTTTTCCTAGTCAACCACAATATGCAGCTGGAAAATTGCCCTCTGCCTCCTGGACTGTTCAGAGAATGGTATCAGTGTCTCTGAACACCATCTGCCATCTGCCAGCCAGGCTGTCACTGCCCCAAATCCTTGCAGCTGTTTTATGTCCAGCAGCTGCATGAGAGCAGCACGCACTGTCAGCTAACTTGTTCCTCATGGTTTGTTGCTATCAGGATCACAACAATTTCTATATGAATTCTGCACTGGATAATACAATATACGTAAGTTTTATGGATTAGTCAAGTCTTTGCAATGATTCTGTTACTCTTTGCAARCTGAGAGGTGCAAACCTTATTTACTACATCTGGGACCAAACCTACAGTGACAACAGTAAAATCCGAATAGAATTAGTCACATATACTTTTCCCTATTACAAACAAGTGGCAACAGTGAAGATAATTGTTCTGACAGTTATTTAAACTGCAAAATTAAAACCATCTTTCTCCTACAATGTCCATCCTGTTTCCAGTAGCTGTTAATACGTCATCTCATAATACCTTATGATTTATTTTTCATCCAATTTATTCATGCTCATCACCATGACAGGGAAAGCCACCATTAAGAGACTTATGTAAGTTTGGGGTGGTTTTCTCATGAATTTTATACTGTCCAATTTTAAWGTTTTCAAAGATTTTTGTGGCTGATGGAACACCTAAACACAGGGCACTTATAAAATCGGAGTTAGCTACCAGGGCGTCATGCAGTGGGAATGCCAAAGTTGCAAAACTGCAGCATTTATTTCTAAGTGGCTCAGTCCAGATGCTTAAATACAGACACCTCTGAGATGTGTGAGAGTACCCAGCACCTGCATGGGGCTGGCAAAGGGGACAGGGGCCGACAAGGACCTGACTCACCTGGTGGGGCTGCTGAAGGAAGCAGGAAAGGATGCAAGAAACCTTGAAAGACACCATGCCTGTGCTTAGACATGAGTCATGCCTCACATCACTTCCTTTGATTACTTATCTCGCAAATTGAAGCCATAAAAAATGCAAACAAATGGCTTTATTCACCATGGATAAATCTAGTACTTTAAGCTGGCAATTATTCTTTGTTATGATGGGGGAAGACTTCTTTTATTGACCACAATACCTGTCTGGAAGACCTTGGAAAACAGCATATTTTGACTCTTTTTCCAGCTGAGATACCAGATTTTTAACTCAAGTGTTCTTATGTCTTATTAAAAATTTGACACTCATTTCTTCCACTAAGACTTATGATGAGTTAACCTTGATGGAATTGAAGTCCTGTGTATGCCAGCACAAAAGTTAACGTGACTTAAAAACACCTTCACAGGGCTCAGATCCATGGGGACAACGTTTGGGAACGTCGTGCTGACTCTTTCATGTATTTTAAAGCTCAATTATTTAAAAAGAGAAGAACTTAAAGGATGTTGCACCTCATCAGGGAAGCCCCAAGATGACATGGTTCACCCCTTGGTCCCTCCATTGATTCTAAAATATATCTCTGCAAGATGCATTATCTAAACACCATCTATACATGCGCAGAGACACAGAAGTGCTGTTACTATACAGACATGCATGTTGAGTGTCCAACAAACCAACTGTGCCTACAGAACTCGGAGGTTTGTGTGTCTAGCACCTTTTGACCTCACAGGAAGGAGGTGGAGGAAGTTTCAAGATACTCCCAGGTCAGCTGAGTCACCTAAAGCAGCAGTATTCAGTCCATGCCTCAGCCACTAGTCATAGTTCACAATAAAGGCAGAGTCATTTTCCTGGATAGCAACTGTTGAAAATTTTGTATTATTTGAAAGTAGCTAAGTTCTTGCTTGACATAAGTAGTTAGAATTGTGGGGCTACAAATTGAACTTTATCTGAACCATATGGCTACGTTGTGTAAATTGAAGATGGATTACAGAGAAACCTGCAGCTAATAATCTGGTGATTARGAGCAGTAAAGATAGATTGTAGTGAAACTTGAACAACCAGAACATTAATAATAGAATAGACAAAGCTAGCAGCTTAAATATGATTTAAAAATTAATGGCTAGAGCAGACAGCCCAGAGATCATGGTATATGAATTGYAACAACCGTATTCCAATGTGGAATACAGAACTGACCAAAACCCCCATCAAAACTGACTTCCAGGGAGTGAAGATGACCACATGGCAACCATCTGGGAATAAAACAGTGAACCAATAAAGAGGGAGAAGAACCCCASTATTACCATTTGTCTGGAGTGTTGCATGAGGGGTGGGAAGTTTAGATTGTGAGGGTTTAATTGCCCGGGGGTTTCTTTGTTCAGGGTCCCTCTTTTGAAGCACATAAGCTTGAGCTACCAGATACCACAACCGATTTGTGCCAATACCCCACCTAATGGAGGGTCTAGGGAAAAAAATTTCTTTAACAGTAACAGCAGAATTTGGTACAGTWTATTAAAACTGTTGTACACAAAGAAGCGTGTTAGAGTCCAGATACTCTGGATTTTTTAATGTTTTTGTAAAACTTAACTGCTTGACCTATTTATGTCATGTAAAACATAAATGTAATGACATTTCATTACATTACATGTATTTGATATTTCAGATTGGGGTTTTTTGCCACAAATGCATCATAATTTTTTCATGAGTAGATGCTCATTAACACCTACTACAGCAGCACTCACAGGACAGCCTCAAACCTAAAAGCAACAGCAAATCTCCTGGATAATAAGGGACCATGGAAATGAAAAGAATCTGCCACAGCTCTTCCCCAGTGGTGGGTGGCTAAACAAGAAGTGATTTTTGTCTGTTGCTGACTGTGGGCTTATGGCCAGGGACTGAACAAGAATCGAGTGTCCCTGAACACTGGTCTGCCAGGGGAAGCAACAAAGAGCAATTGTTGAGCTTCATGATGAGATAATAAAATCACACTGTGGTGATACTTGCACTAGGGAAACGTTTCTACAAGGACAGTAATGTTCATAGGCAACACAGAATCATTGTGAGTTTTGTGAGCTCATGCCCAAGAGGACTCCTTGGGCAGATRGGTTCTCCAGGTTATATCTACTTTTTTACCTTCAACCTATCAAACCATCTGGCCCACAAMAACCTGCCATCCCCTTCCAATACTATAGAGTCCGCCCTGGAAGAAGGYTTAGGCTGCTTTGCAATGGCAAGATGAAACCCAAGCGTGTTCCAGAAAATTTCAAAAAATTATTTGAATTAAAACCAAAGAACTCACCCAATCCCAAGATTAATCAAACACACAAACACCACCAGAATAATGCATAAACAGTCTTCATGGGTTTTTGAGAGACAGAAAATTAAAAAAACTACACAATTTCACATTAAACTTTTCAAATCATACAATGAAAACCATTGCTGCTATTCCCMAAAAGTCCCCAAAGAATCTTCTGTCCAGCAGAGCAGCTACCCAAATTTTCAGGTGGATTAACTCTATTTGTGTTAACATTAAGGACAGCAGAAGTATACATAAGCTTGATGCAAGACTGTAAACACAGAAAATAATAGAGACTTTAAATCTCCAAGGATGTACAGTCAAAAACATTGATTGTAGGAAAAAGTTCTGGCACRTGAGTTCAAGCACATGAAAATATGCAGATTTAAAGTTGTAATGTGGCATCAGATGCAGCTCTTAATTGAGAGCTCAGTTTCTAAGAGAAAGGTACACTTTAGTGTTGGTTGGGAAATTTTTGCTGAAAATACCTTTTCAGTAAAAATTGATACTTTTGTTCAAACTGAGAAGTTCAGGAAGATAATAATTTTGATGAAAGCTCAATTTTAAAATGAGACATTTTGATATAGCTGAAAGGTTCCATTTTAACAAYCACATAGTGGAACCTTTCCACTGAAGAATGGCTAGCTTTCAATGAAAACTCCATTTAATAATGACAGTTTAAAAAAGAGGTTTTAAAAGCTGAACTCATTTAACCAAATAAAATTCCTCATTTGACACAGATGATTCATTTTGTATTTCTCCCAGCAAAGTTATTAAAAGAAAATTTAACTTCTGAAATTTCGAAGCAGACAAAATTCTATTGTTGTATTATTCAACAGAATGAAGCAAGCCATTTTTACCCAGCCAGTATTGACCACAAAAGAGRAGCTGCCTCTGTGCATTCCAGTGCCTCCCAAAGCCACCAAAAACTACAGCAACAGGTGCTGCAAGACCACAATGCCCCTTTCATCCTCCACAAAAAAAGTGCTTACTGGCTCATGTGCTGACAAACTGGTAGCCCCTATGGCTGGTTTCCGTATATCCTCTGCGAGTTTGTAAGACTGGCTCTGGAGGTTTAAAAAACACAATATATAAAACACTCATGAGCCTGTGGTTAYAAAACATGAGATTAGGAGAAACAGCAAACTGCAGCTGAAAAGCTCTAGTAAGAACTTCTATTTTATTTTCAGGCCCTTCCAGAAGTGGTTTTCTGACACAGATGCAGCCATTTCTCCAAGATCACCTGTTCCTTTCTAGGAACAACAGWGAGATGCAATTCCCAGATGACTCWGGRCTGAATGATAGGATTCTCTTCCAASAYGGGATCACCCCTGTTCCCACTGTAGCCTACAGCACAACTGCGCTGCACTGCACCCATATCCCAGACTACCTAGTGCAGCATGGAGCTCCCATCCTGCCTGAGCTGCAGTGCTGGGGTCACTCCTGCCACAGATACACCCAACTGGACAGTGCAAACCTGAATGGAGTCTGTTTGCTCTGCACTGCATTCCATGTGCTGTGCACTGAAAGGCTCYCTCAGGAGATGCCTGCTGACCACCCTACAGCGTGTCCGGTGCAGCAGGAGCCTTCTTGGTCTTGTTTCCTGTGCACAGGCAGAATTGCTGGACATGGGTGGTGTTGAACTGCTCACTCCTCTCCCCTCAGGCAAACAGCACTCCAAAGAGAGATGGTGTTGASATAGAACCATCCTCCCAGTCACAGGGAGACAAAAATCTCCTTGGATTAGTAGCTGGAGTTTGTGAAAATGGCATGGGGTGTCTTGCTCAGTCTGACAAAGAAAATGTCCTGGAGAGCTGGTCCAAAAGCATGAGAACCTTGGCATGTCTTCAGGCATTGCCGAATTTGGACTTAAAAAATAGTTACATGATAATATATTACAAATCTTACAGAAACTAATGTCACATTAACCTGTATCAGCAAGCAGACTGTCTATCTATATATTGATATATATTGCAAAACTGCAGCTTTTCAGCTTTCAAGGAGAAAATCCACTGCTGAAAAAATATTGCTTCTATCCACTAGTTTCAAAATTCAAGCTAAGAGCCCCAGCTTCTTAACTTGCAGAGGAACCAATCATTCACAGCTGTCACACAAGAACTTTTGACAATCAGGTAATTTTGAGTTTAAATATCTTCATGCAGATGTACAAATGTTACCAGAAATTGTCTCAGTCAAAATTCATATGGTAATTTGAGGTAGTRAAACCCAACATCGGGATTTTAATCACGCTCTTCTCTGGCCACTACCCTGAGATTACTCCTTTCCCTATTCTATGATAAACAGCCAAATTTTGAAAGTATTGGCCTTTGGGGCAGGAAGCTTTTCATAGATCTTTAGGGAATTATTTTAGTGTTCAGAATGTTCCAACTCAAATTTGCTAACCTAATTAAAATTAATTTTCACATTACATCCTATGCATCATTTCTTTTTCTCAAAATGAAAGTGCTGCCCTGTTTAAGCCATGAAGAGCATTAAAACACTTAGGACCTGTATGTTACAGTAATAATTTCATTATTCATGTACTGTAATGAAGCAATGTTACCAGCTACATACAAGTTTCCCACACAAAACAGATCTTGAGTTTAAATCTTCAGCTACATTAATACCATACAAAGTGAAAGTTGATAAAAATAAAACCAGGAAATCATTGCATTATTGACAATCCAAATTAAAAAACTACTTACATGTGAACTGCCCATTTTTGCTTATCCTGTATGTGGAAGGTGCAACTCTTCTGCTCTTCAATAAAACAAGCATGCGGTTGGAATAGCTAAATACTACCTAACCCTGGGTTAATCAATAACTTCTGACATTATTTAAATTCTAGTCATTGCAAAGTGGGGTGTATTCATTATTAAATGGTGGCTTTATTATGCCTACTATCTAATATCACATCCTGTTGTGTCATGGAGCTGGCTGGTTTCTTGAAGGAAAATCAGGATTTCACAATGTAAGCCTTAATATTATACATACATAATTTATACATAATTTATCTAATTGTTATTACAATGATTTAAAATGTAAACGTTGTAGCACCCAACAMAAGCTTTCCAAACATATTGGAGAGAAAGATGCCGCCTTTGAAGGGTTTATGTCAGATCTTATGGAATTAATAGTATTTAATATGCCACTGAGGGCCCTCAGCTTTTATAAAACATTTTGAACAGAATCTCACTGCTTTAATTTGGTTTATGTGATCAGGTTTTTGTAGTTGGGGGATTTTAGGGGTGTGCTTTGTGAAAACAGAGCAGGGGTTGCCCCCATGCTGGACAGAGCCAGTGTCAGTCGACTCCAAAATGAACCCTCCCCAGGGCAAAGTTGAGCCCCATCGATGACGCTGGTGATGCCTCTGTGATAATAAATGTAACAAAGGGTAACAATTTCTGGGCAGCAGCTGTGAGAGAGGAATGAGAAAAATGYAAAAGAAACAGCCCTGCAGACACCCAGGTCAGTGCAAAAGGARGGGTGGGAGGTGYTCCAGGTGCCAGAGCAGRGATTCCCCTGMAGGTGAGGCAGCTGTRCCCCTGAGCCCATGGAGATCCATGGGGGAGCAGAGATCCACCYGCAGTGGGGACCCCACATGGAGCAGGTGGATGTGTCCTGAGGGAAGCTGCAGGTCATGGAGAACCRATGGTGGAGCAGGCTCCTGGCCAGAATGACAGACAGCCTGTGGAGTGGAGCCCACACAGACACAGCTTCTCTGCAGGACCTGAGACCCTGAGGAGGAAGGAGCAGCAGGGACAAAGAATTATGGAYTGACTGGAACCACCATTGCCCATTCCCTGCACCACTCAGGGAAAAGAGGTGACAAGCTGGGAATGAAAGAGTGAGGTTGAGCCTAAGAAGGGCAGGGTCAAGAAGGCACTTTTAGTTTTGTCTTTGCTTTTCACTATCCTACTCTATTTTTAATTGGCAATAAAKTARGCTAATTTYCCTAAGTCAAGCCTGTTTTGCCCATGACAGTATTTGGTCAATATCCTCACTGTCTTTATCTCAACCCATGACTTTTTTTGCCTTATTCTTCCCCTTGTCCTTTTGAGGATGGGGAGTGGGAGAAAAGCTTGGTGGACCTCTGCAGCCTGCAAACGTCCTCCTGTAGACCTTAGGCAAGATACCCAGAGAAAAACAAGAAACAAAAATAAATATATTTGAATTTGTAGCAGTTCAGGGGAAAAAATCTACGTGATTCTGTAAAAAGCAAAAGAAAATCTCTATTACTGAAAATGTAACAATGATTCTAGCTTTTAAATAGATGGATAGGTGCAAAGACCTTACTACCATTCAAACACACTTAAAAATAAAAGRTCAGTTTTGATCATGGTGTCCAACACAAGTAATGCAAAAATCAAATGTGAGTATGRAAAACTTTATCCAGAATTCAACGATTTGTGGTAGCATGCTGTCTCAAATGCACCATCAAGGTTTTTAATGATCTGGGAACTACCCACTCCTTTCAGAATATTTTTGGGAATAAGGCCATCCCAGCTGACACAGAAGAAAATATAGTTAGAGGGAAAGTAATTGCAGAGTTTCTCTGGAAAAGCATGAGGTCAAAGGGCACTCATAAGCTCAAATACAGACTGGCATTCCTAYTGCTTTCACTGGTTGTGAGTAAAATACAGTACCCCAGAAGATGGAACTAATTAAGGATTTGTAACAAGCTGATTGAATCTTAATATACCATGCTGTGCATGCAAAARGTCTATCTAAACATGCAAATAGGCTATCAGTAGGAAAACTAAGTGTTATTCCCACTGATCTATTTGGTTAACTTAGCTTATGTTCTGGGACTTTAAAAGTTTGTACAGTTACAAGAACTAAGGATTGTATTGCACTTTTCAGCTTTGTAGATAACAGGACTRACTCCCTGCAGAAGACCTGAGGACCACACTCCTGTGATGACACGCTCCAAGCAATGAAATTGGGGCACTCTGAGAATTCAGAAAGGTGAAAAGTAGGTGAAATATTATCACAGGTAAAAAACAACACACACTCCAGTCTGTATCTTGATTGATAACACTGCTACTCTGGACATTRCTGCTGGCAATCCTCAAGCTAGTTTCTGTTCTAAAGGTGACCACAGAATTGTTTACCGATGGGTCTTAACTGAGG
This sequence comes from Malurus melanocephalus, assembly GCF_030028575.1. Taxonomy (NCBI): domain Eukaryota; kingdom Metazoa; phylum Chordata; class Aves; order Passeriformes; family Maluridae; genus Malurus; species Malurus melanocephalus. Next base: position 5,690,550 of record NW_026623235.1, read on the forward strand.
CTAAATGGAAGAGGCAATGAAAATCTTCAGTCTACTGAAATAAGTGAAATACTGAAGCATTAAAGTCGTAACAAGTAAGAACTAAATGAAGCTGAGCTTTTTGCAGAGGATATTTGTGGTAGCAGTGTGTCCTCATGGATGGGCAGTGAGATGGTGCTTTGTCTGTTTGCAAGAAGATGCAAAACTTTCTCCGGAGAAGGCACCTGGATTTTTGTGTGATCAAGAAACACAGCTTGTGGATTATATCAGAGTCAACAGCATGAAAACCTTCACCAACCCTGACCACAGCACCTGCAGATCTGTGGTGAACCTGTGTGGAACTGAGATTTTTCAGACAGAAAAAGAAGAGAAGACAAGCACAGAATTATGAACAGTATTTAGAGATTAATTCAAATAAGTCAGAATGGGCACAGGGTTGACCAGAGATTGGTCATGTATTATCAGGGACCAAGAGATTTTCAAAGGTTTACCAAGACATTCACTAACAGGGATGAGCTGCAGGAAGGGCTGATGCTTTACRTATTCCTCTGAAGAGGAATTTAAGGGCTTGAAAACTGGAGTGGAWGTCCTAAACAAAAAATTCAAACTATCAACAAATTTGGCTAAAACCAGGCATTTACAATGATACTGTCTCTAGTGTCCTTGAATTAAGTCACTGGATGTGCAAAACCCCACTATTTCTGAAGAAAAATTCCCTGGGAACTATTTAGTCTTGAGATCTGATCAACAGTTGCCAGTTTGAGTTAAGTGGCTCAGGGGTGCTGCACAAATCACTCATGAGAAAGAGACAAAAGTGATCTTGGAGAGAAAATGTTCATCTTGGAGGGCAAATGTTCTTCACATGCTGGTGAAGGTGGCATGAGCTGGCCAGGCCAGCCAGGACCAGAAAGGAATGTGAGTAGGAGATCTTAGTGCAGCTGCTCTGTGCAGAGGAGATTCAGCTCAGCTCACTCTTTCAGAGCACTGCATTTTACTGGCAGGTCCCCACCAGCCCAKCAAGTTTGCTGAGCGCACTGGAAAYCAACTTCAGCCTCAGRAAATAGAGGAAGTGACTAGAGGATGCCMAAATGCTACTTCTGTTTTTAAACAAGGAGGAACTGGTTGAAAATCCAGAAAGTGAAGGTAGTTTGTTTGAAAGTGTAATGACACATGGAGTTAACTCATTGTAAGAAAAAAAGAACAAAAGACATCCAATAAGGAAAAAAACAGACTTTAGAAAAGTCAGTGAACAAACAAGTAATGTCTTTTGAAAAGGTAATCTCAAGAATGAAGGCTGCTGAGAATAGCTAGAAGCAAAATTATTAAAACTCAAGAAGCAAGTTTTCTCTATAGGAAAAGATAGGAGGCATAGTAAGAAAATTATTTATCAGTGTGATTATTCCAGAAATGAATGCCTATAGATAAGTAGTCATGTGCATCAACCTGAATAGCATAAAAAAAAAAAAATATAATAGTCAGTGACACGGGTCTATTCAGCATCAAACTAAGGTCAGAAATCTCTGAACCAGGGTTGATTTCCTAYGAGCACTAATTCAGGTCAAGGAAACTCATAAACATCTGGAGAAGGCTACACATACTGCCCATGTTCCAGGATAAATGTGCTCATTTTTGTAACTGCCTGAAGGGTCAGCTGGAGAAATTGTAAACTGCACAACATTCTACACATATCTATCTATCTATCTATCTATCTATCTATCTATCTATCTATCTATCTATCTATCTATCTATCTATCTATCTATCTATCTATCTATCTATCTATCTCCATCCAGAGGAGCAGAGCTGGGAGGGAGTGCATGTGGTTGTAATGATAGCCTAAGGTTTGGAAAAAAACCGATCCTCAATGCTCACTATATTTTACATACATGATTTAAACCAATGTGATTGCAACTTCAAAGATCTCAGTTGAAGTTGCAGGAGTTCAGACTGTTTTATCTATGACTTTCACTTAGAAAGTGAATTTGAATAAATTGTCTGCAAATTCTCAAAGTCATTAATAAACACRTTTTTTTGCATGAAACCATTTCTGGTAACAAATTAAAATACTGTTAAAAGTCAAGTACTTTCACTGTTCACTTCTAACCACAGGTCTGCTCAGTTATGCTGTCTTTTTGAAGGCCCATCCTGTGTCAATAGTTTCTAATTGCCTTGCTTTTTCTTAGCTTTTGCCAGTGCTATAACTGAAAAGTCTGAGGCAGATRACAGCAATATTATTATATACAATTAATTATATTAATAGAATAGGAATACTTCCTGCATTACTGTTATTCCAAGTGTCTGAATTTTTAGCTTGTCAATTCCCACATCCATGTCTTTCTAAAGATATTATTCAGGTGCTGGTGCCTCTAAGAAGATAATTTATCTGAGAAACATCCAAGAAAAAAATTGTCCTTCCTTGTTTAGAGGTGTGTCTTAATTGCTGGTATCAAAAGCAAACAGACAGTACCAGCCAACAACCYGTACCATCTGGTTTATGTGGCAATGAGCAAGGTAAACCACGTTTTTTATTAATGTCTGTTCATAACTTATTTATAAACCATTGTGGGGTGTGACACAGAAGGGCTCTTAGGAAACTGGTGTTAGAAGAGTTGAGGGATGAGGTCAGATTTGCGGGCTGTGGCTGCTCCTGGACTAAGTCCTGTCAGTGATACGAGCAGGGAGGTCTTACAGATTTTGGAGCTTGTGTGAGCTGCTGCTCACTGCAGGGAACTCTGTRTCAGCACTGTGGGGCACGTCCAGCTGAGGCTTCATGTCTGCARTTACACGTAAGAGGGACCCTGAAGATCTGACCGGCCATCAGTGGTGATGCTAAAGGAGAACTGGGTCTGAAGTTCCCTAGGGACTTACTTGAACTGAGTTTCTTTMCATTGCAATTGTTCCCCTTTCAGCTGTCACCACAACTCCAAGGTTATTACTGAGTATTCAGCCTTGAAAAATAAATGGCACAAGGGATCAGCTTTGTTTTTTCTTTTTATACATAAAATTATCCACTAAAATGTTGCACTGTTAAAAACAGAGAGTCTTTTTCCCCATGAGTAATTCCTCAAAATTAAGAAAATGTTTGGCACTGTTTTCGACACAGGTAAAATTTTAAATGATTCAGAAACACCTGGATACTACGACCAGGAGGGGCTCCTGCTGCTGTTTTATTTGGAGCAGCAGCCTTGGTGACACCATGTCCTTTCTCGGGCTCGGTACACACAGGAAGGGATGCTGCTGGCGCTCAGGGCCGCAAGGTCTCAGCCCTCGCTGTGAGCACCGAGGGTGGCCCAGGAACACKGCTCAACGCAAAGATCTCCCTCATTCAATCCATTCCATCCCACACTGCCCGGACAGGWGCCAGAGACATCGTCCCTGGAGGTGTCTAAGGGAAGACTGGACGCGGCTCTCAGTGCCATGATCTRTTGGACATGGYGGCGTTCGGTCACAGGCYGGGCTCGATGATCTTGGGAGATCTTTTCTCACATATCCTGTGATACCCTGCCGTGGAATGCTCGTCTGTGCCCCTGCACCCGCCCTTGCTCTGAGCAGCCCCTCGCGTCTGTCCGGGTGTACCCTGAGCTGCACTGGGAGGACACTGTTGTTAAACCGAACCAAGCACACAGCAGAGGCATTTCAGGCTTGGCTCGGCTCCCGGTCAGTGTCAACCCGCGGTCAGGGACCACAACCAAGGTGAGCGATCGCCTTGCCCAGGCACCAGAACCCCGTCCCAAGGCTCCGTTCCCGAGCCGATCCCAGCGCCGGCCCCGCCCGCGGAACTGCGTGCGCGGCGCTTCCGGGGCGGGCGGGGCAGCGGCGCCGGCGGGAGGCGGCGGGCGGAGGGCAGGGCAGGGCAGGGCAGGGCGGCCCCGGGCCGCAGCGGCTCCTTCCCGGGCCGGAGCGCCTCCCGGCGGCGGGGCCCGCGGCCCGGCCTGCTCGCCATGAACATCGACGTGGAGTTCCACATCCGCCACAACTACCCCTGGGCCCGGCTGCCCGCCAGCGTCAGGCAGGTGCGGGCTGCTCGGCTCCGGCCCGGGAAGCGGGGACACACGGGGCTCTCGACCCTGCCTGTCCCGGGGCAAGGCGGGCGGGCCCATGGGGGCCGTGGGGTGCCGGCGGAGGGTGTGGGACTCTCTGTGGGGGYAGGGGGCGATATGGGGTGTGCACGGCCCCTCTGTGGAGAGAAAGGGGCTCTGTGTGTGCGTGTGCGGTGTCTTTGGGGAGAAGGRGATAGGAAAGCGGTGTGTGCTGTGTGTGTGAAAAGCGGGGAGTGTACGTGTGTGTGTGCCCTCAGTGAGGGGAGGGGTGCATCGGGGTGGCCTTGCGGTCCCAATGGCCAGAGGGGAATKTGGGGTCCTTGCTCAGCTTGTGCAGGTGAAAGAGCTGCGTTGGATGTCTCTTATGCCACCTCTGGGTGGTGGGAGCCGTACCGGGACAGGTGCCCTCGGGRGCTTGTGCAGCCCCATGTTTCGGTAGCCGGAGAATTGTGTGCTGCAAGTGGCTCATGGAAAAGAAAAGCTCATAAAACTTTGATTGCCTGAATTTAATGGGCCTCTGATAGCAGAGGRCAGATATTGTGTCGAGTTGAGAGGAGGCTCTTGCTCCAAATGCTTATCCTGCTTTAAAGTAGAGGCTGATAAACAATTCCCGCTCTTGCACAGAGAAAGGGTGGAGAGGATGAGTAGTGGCTGCAGGCCACGAATAATGTAATTTCTTGAGTTTGAGATTCCAGGAGCAGTAAGGGGGGAATGGATGATGATTTCTCTTCACCTATCCAGCTGAGTGCCATATTGTTGACTTTGGGATTCAGAATAGAAAATATATCAGTATTTATTGCATTATTTACTTTAGTGTAACTTCTGGATTACTGTTTTGTTTACTGTAGTGTTAGTACAGTCCTTAATATTTTTGTCCTTTGAGCAAATACTTGGCTCCCTTTTAATCAATTCCAGACCATGTCTGTGATACCAGGTGTTGCTTTTCTAGTACCTGTTTCTGCAGTTTATGTGCACCTTTTTTGTTTTTCCCGTATGTGTAGTAAAGAATGTTTGTTTCAAAGGATCTCTTTTAATATAATCATCAGTGCAGGAACCAAGAGAGGGAAGAGAAAAACGAAACAACCCAGATCACTTGTTGCAGATGCAGGGTAGAAGAGTAATATGGGGAATATTGAGGGGACAGATTTTAAAATAAGGCATTTGAAGCATGAACCAAAGTTCTCTTTTTATCTTCTTTGATGATAGTCAAGTAATGTGCCGTGCTTGTTCTTTAATCTTGTGACCTAGGATCACTTGATAGTTTACTTCCGCAGAGCTGCAACTTGAGCTGTTTCACTTTTTTTT
>NW_026623235.1:5695901-5734844 GCF_030028575.1 Malurus melanocephalus
TTTTTTTTTTTTTTTTTTTTTTTGGGTGTTAAGAATTTGTTAGGTGCAGCAGTTCAAGCTTCACATCATTCACCATGCTTGGTTTATGCTGCACTAATTCTGGGTAATTTCTCAAGGCTGAATGGCACTGAAAGCTTGGTAAATGTTTGATGCATCATGTCTTTGATTTGAAAGTCAGATACTCCCATGTTATCAGAGTAGTACTAGGGAAAAAAGTTAAAAAAATGATTGTTTAAATCTGCGTCCTGTGTARAGACCTATTTAAAGGTATTTTYGAGCTCATAGGGAGATTAAAGGTAYTGTCACTGTTGAACTGGGGGACTCCCTGAGCAATGACAGCTGCCTGCATATGTTTCCTCATAAGACGCTTTGCAGTGTTTTAACTAACAGGGGTGGTTGTGCATGTCAGTTAAAGGGCCTTTATGTTTTCAAGGGTCTTGGAAACTCSCAGAGGGAATATGAAAGGCAGGTCGTACTCTACAGCATCCGCAATCAGTTGCGATACCGGAATAACTTAGGTGAGTAAAGAAGCAAAGTAACTTTTGATTGCTAGCCCGTTCTTGAGTGTGGATGCTTGTTTTTTCTGTAAAACTGCAWGAACAAGTCCAGTTCAAAGGTCCTTCATTCCTTGAAAAGAAATACTTCTAAATAATAAAAGATAATAAAAAATCTTGACTTTTGAGTACATTTGGCAACTTACCTAGCAAAGCACTCTTGAAGGTTGCTGAGTTGTCAGGTGGAACTGAATTCCTAGTAGTTCTGCTGCCATGTTCCAAGAAATTAAGGTATTAAGGGAGGATTTGACTAGTCCAACCTGTCACTAGGTGCAATGCAGACAGTTGCCCTGACTTACAGGAGCTCTTGGCTATGACTTGTTTGCAGACTTTCAATTTAGTTTATGTTGACTCAATCCATTTGTCTTTCCAAAGCAGATAATAATTCTACAGCCTGCATGAATTTTGGGTCAATGGGCCACTTCCTGGTAATCTTTTAGATAAATCTGCTCCTTTAAGTSTACTTGTATCTTATGTAGAAATCCTTGGATGCTGAATTCCTTACAGCACTACTTTATTTTGCATTCTGTCAATTGCCATTATGCTATTTTTAATCYTTTGTTGTAACACTTTTTAAAAAAGTTGAACATCATAGAACCTTGTAACTTTTTCTCCCCTTGTAGTTAAGCATGTCAAGAAAGACGAACGTAAATATTATGAAGATCTGTTAAAATACAGTCGAGATCATCTCATGCTGTACCCGTACCATTTGTCTGACATCATGGTAAAAGGTCTGAGGGTAACACCRTTTTCCTATTACACAGGCATAATGGAGGTGAGTGCAGAACTRTGGTGGGAGATGGTTGTTTTCTTGTGTTGTGATGTTGGTAATGACAGTAGTGCATGCAAGGCAGTGGCAGATAGTTTGTTTTTGTGCATGTCTGCTAAGAAGTTAGGAAACGGTATGGAAAGTTCCTAGAGAAATGCTTTTACCTGCAGTATTTTCCATTCTGCTTCATTAGCCTTTCAAGAGCTGGACTTTTGTCATGTGGAGCTGGGATGGCACTCACTCTTTCTCTTTTGATGTTTGAGATTTGTCAGTCTTCACTTCAAACTGTAAAATAAATACCTCATTTTAACCATATTGGAAACTTTTTGAGAGGCCTGAAGCAGCTCTKTTTTTATGAGAACAAAGATGGTTCTGTTTTCTGTCAGCACTGGCAACCTTCTTTTATTTTCATTGGATATTTGAAGTGTTTTTATTTTATTTTGTGTATAGTGGTTGCAGACATAATGGATTAGTTGTTTGTTTATTCAGTTATTATTGTYAGCAATTCTGTGTGCTGGTTTCTTTTTGTGATAAGAGATGCAGGATTTTGTTTATTAGTCTTTCAATTATCATTTTTATTTGCAAAGATTACATTAAACAGGAGTCTCATTTTTTATGTATTTARCTTGCTGTGTAATGATTAATCAAATAATTGTTGAGTTTGGTAACTGACTTAAATAAATCTGTTTAAATTTCATTTCATTCTTAAAGTTAAAAGGACAGGCAGAATTTTGGACCCACTTCTCTGACACAATGACTTTCTTCTTGCAACTTAAAAGTTTTATTTTCTTTTTAAGGATATAATGAACAGTGAAAAAAGCTATGATTCTTTACCCAACTTCACTGCTGCTGACTGTAAGTATTACTTAGTTGTGTTATTGCTTTCAGTGAGTTAGAAGTAAGGAGCTTTTGAAAATGGATTTGAGGCATCTGTTTGCTTGAATATGAGCATATGAATGAAGGTGTAAAAGTATTTAAATAGTGATATTAAGGAGTGTGTGCTCTTCATATAGAGTTCTTTCTGTACAGGCAGGACTGGAGTTGGGCTGGTTTGAGTACAGACAGACATGGTACAAAACCTTGCCTCTGTCCTTTCTTGTTGTGCATTCCTGTTTGCCTGCACTTCCAGCTGGGGTACGTCAGCAAACTGAGCTGCTGATCCTTTCCTAGTGTGCTTTTTTTGGCATGTGTTGGGAAGAAGACTCAGCAGGACACTGAGAGGCTGCAGACACTCCTGTGAATGTGGATTGGGGATGATGTACCAGAAAAGACAGGAAGAGGACGTGGTATTTTATGATACTCTGGATGTGTCAGATATTTTATCTATTACACCATTCTGGGCATAGGATGGGGAGCTCAGGAAGACAGAAACCTTGAACCTGGTGGGGTAGAATGGAGTAAGATCAATACTGAGAAGTCTTAYAGACTTCTGATGTAACCTGATGGCACAGGGAGGTTATTAATCAAACCTGCCACTGGAAAGTTATCTGTAGTTAACACTTAATTCCTTGCCTTTGATGTACTTTCATAAAGTTCTTTTTAAGGATATTGTGTAGTCAAGTGAGGAGTAGCCTACAGGTTTTGAAAACAGTTGGTTTTGGTTTTAGAAGGATTTTATCAGTTAACTACTAGTTTGCCTCTGTGCAATTTTCACAGCAGGGAAACAGATGATGAAGAACTTTCCTCAGCATCATCTTGCTCGTTGGAAATCTAGTGTTAGTCAGGAGTATGAAGAAAGAAAATGTTTTCCTGTTTTTGTTTKATTTCTGCTCTCCCCCAACAATTCTGTTATCTTAGCATAGATGCAAATTAGTGACTGCAGYATAATTGATTTAAATTTCTTTAATTACATTCTTTCATAAATGTTAGTGTTGAACTAGAAAGTTGGAGTTAAAGCTGAGACAGAATACGGCTTTAAACTGATAAGTAATTTTCTACTCTGTGTTCGTGGTTTTTTAATGGTTGAAAGCTAGAGATTATAGAATTAAATTTTGATTCAGTTTAACTCAAGTATATCTTAAGCATCTTCCTTAGAAGATTGAGTGGCCTTTTGTGTCTAATTCTGAGAGTTCTAATCCAGTGTATGGCATGGGTGTTGTTAGGGGAAAGAAAAACGACCTAAACGAAAAGCTATTAGTCTGAAGTTGTTGATTTGAGTGTAGGARGAAAGGGGGTGGATTATTCCCTGCTGCCCTGTGACTTGAGTGATAGGGGGTTTCTTTTTTTTCCCCTTAACCTATACACAGAGAATGAATGGGGATGGACTATGGAATGAATTTAGCTCCTATAACTGTCCTTTTATTTTGGATAAGAGTAATTAAGAAAGTTATTTCAGAAGTAGGTCTGATTCCTTGAAAGATGTTTAATATATCTTCATCTTAAACCTGTCTTAAGAGAAATAAAACCTTACTTATTTTTCAGGTCTTAGACTTCTTGGCATAGGAAGAAACCAGTATATTGATCTAATGAACCAATGTAGGTCTTCAAAAGTAAGTTTGTTATTCATTTTCCTTCCCTTTCCTTTACCCTTCCCTCCCTCTCCCCCATATTATTTCATAGGAAATGGAGAATGGGATCATTTCCTGGCCCTGGTCAGTTTAGTAGTGTGCCTAATTGAGTGTGATATGGTGTATTGTTAATTATACTGTGTTTCCTCAAGYTAATAAAGAGCTTTTTGGTTTAAAATCAAAGTGTAGTAAAGGAAAAGATATTTATTGCTACTTTTTAATTTTTCTTAATCTTATGTTTTTGTAGCTGTACCTTATGACCCCAGATAACTAATGTCTCCTGGCCACTTATAAGCATGGAATAATGATACTGGTTCTGAAAAAATTTTTCCATGTTTCTGTGTGTGCAGTTAAGATCATAGTTTATTGTGGAGCAGTCATCYATCTAGGTGTAAATTCTTGCAGTGTGAATGTTTTTCTCCAAGACAGTGCTAATGAGCCTGCACAGAAATCCTTGAATGTGAACAGCACATGTGGAACACATTGTGATGACTGTTAAAAGAAGCAGGACCCTTAGTTTGCAACAGTTCAGTGCTTTCTTTAGGGACCTTAGAAGTGCTCTTGCAGTAGCTTCATAGTCTTTTAACTGAAACTGGTCTTACCAAAATATGCAACTGATAGTGAACCAAAAAATAATGGCTGTGCAGTCAAAGATAAGCTGTTTAGGTCCATAAATAAACAGTATCCTCCAGTTTTTCTTTCTTGAACTGACATTCGCTGGGTTTTTTTTAGCACTGTGTTTATTGAGAATGTTGTGCTTTGTCCCTTAAAGTAAATAAAATATRTTCCTAAAATGTGTTTTTTGAAATCACTGAGCTTCTTTAAAATAGCCTATTTCTATCCCTGTGCTCTCTTACCTGTTCGCATTAGGAAATGTCACAAGTAGTTTAAATTTGGACTTSATCCTAATGTGATGGAATAGTGTGGATTTTAATCAGCAACACCTACAATATGGATGAGCTTATGGGAAGATTTAACAATATCAGATGGAATTTTTTTTTCCTTCCTATGTCCATATATCTGAGAGAGGAGAGGAACTTTTGCTAAATGACAATGCTAATAGTATATGTCTCTCTAGCCTGTGTATATAGTATGCTTAAAAATGGATGTTTGTACAGATCAGTTTTTAGAAAGATGAGTGAATATCTGTGCATGTTGTCTGTGCATCTTTATTACCATCTYAAATGGACTGTACCACTGCAGAAATTTTTCAGAAGGAAAACTGCCCATGATCTGTTACCCATGAAGCCCGTGGAGATCGCTATAGAAGCGTGGTGGGTTGTGCAGGCTGGTTACATCACTGAGGACGACATYAAGGTAGTGTAGTATGGATTGCATCTCTAAATCTGGTTGAATACTGACARTCCCTAAAACAGGGGCTGTCTTTTGTGTGAAATGCACAAAGATTATGGTACAGATGTGCAGCAGCTCTTATGGAAACAGAGATTGGAATTAATGGAAATTCTGATGTTTTCTTTGACATATTCTGCCCTCTCTCCCCTTTGTGCTTTCTGCACTATGTACAGTGTAGAGGTGGTTTTGCATCAACCAGTCTGTGGTAACTAATGTGTGTGACCCTATGATTTGTAAGGAACCAGCAACAAAATATGTTTTCTTAAATTTCRTATTTAAGCACTGACAGGTCAGTTTTGACTGAATCTTCAACTTCACTGTAATTAGTATCACAATGGCAGTGGATTGGATACATATTTTCATTGTTTTTGTTCTTTSTGTCTGCTTAGGTTTTCATTGTTATCACATAAAAAGCTTCTGAGATGACTTAATGTTTCACCCTTACTCTGCTTTCATTTCTCACAGGCGTTTTTTTTGACAGTCATTTGATCTGGATTTATTTTCTTCTCTATAAGTTTTTTGTTTAGATTAGGATATATTTATAGCAATGATGGGGTGTCTTTTTTGAAATATCTTAGGCTACTCGTATTCTGACATCCCACCAAGACAGGGTAGTTAACATGAAGTCAATTACTATGATATTGTAATGGGCCTCTTTCTAGAATGATTCCAGTTGTATRGCTGAAGACTCAGTTTGGAAGTTTTCGAAAGCAAACCTATTATACTGTGGACTTCACTTGCCAAATTCTTGTGCAATTAAATTTTCTTTCTTAGACCATGCATAATTTTGTGTGGGTACAAGCAAAACAATTTAAAGACTTTAACAGGAGCTGCAGTGAATTCTTCAGTGCAAATATTTTGGTTAGGAATGTGGGTTACTCCCTGTACTGTTTTATTACTTATGACTGATTTGAGGCTGAAGTGTTTGTGGATTATTGAATGATATTAAATAAGTTGCATAGACTCATTTCTACAAAAGATTAATAAGCTTGTTTTTTACCTAGATTTGTACTACATCAGAGAAGTCTGCTATAGATAAGATAATTGATTCAGGTCCTCAGCTTGCTGGTTCATTGGACTTCAATGTGGTTCACAGTAAGTTTTTAATGAATATTWCTGCTTTTAGATCTTGCTTAGTAAATTCTGATAGTAGTGTCTAGAAAGTAGGAATAAAAGAGGATTTAGACAGCTGAGGCATGAAGAAGAGTTGGAGGAAAATACTCAAAACCTTGTACCGATTGCAGTCTAGATCTTGTAAAYGGCTTAATGGTGAACAATTGGCAGCTCTGCTATTGCTCTGTTACTGTTTGAGTCAATAATTTCTTTAATTAGAAACGGTCACTAAAGATTGTGGGGGAAGAGAATGTAGATGAGGATAAGAGAAACTAAAATTAAAATGGTAGAATTGGTAATCCTGAGTAATTTAAAGTGCACTCCTTGCTTTTCAAAGRAGGAGAGTTTTTTAGGTTTTTCTACTATTTTAATACAATAAAATGAAGCTGCCTTGTTTCACAGAAGTCTGCAGCTGTTACTGAAAAATKATATTCATATGGCTTCCTATTTCACTGTAACAAGTAATAGGTATAGACAAATCTAATAATAGSGAATAAATAATAGGGAATAAAAATTGACTGACAAAATCCTCCTTGAAAAGTCTGTCTGTAAGGGCTTGGCTTACTACAAGCACTGCTTGTAAGTAATTGAGGCAGAATTTAATTGCCTGTTACTGAGCAGAACAAAACATTTTAAAAGAGTGAGGTAGGTGAAATTCATGCTCTGGAGGGGATCTGAAACAGSATAAGGCTTAATAAAATTTGTATTCCAAAACCAGCACATAATCTTTCTTTATAAATGGCCTGGTGTTGTTTGTGGAGAGTGTTACAGCTCAGGTTTAGTAGGTTTAGAAGGATCTAATGTATGGAAAAAGAATATGTAGACAATTAATGCAAAGGGACTGCAAGAAGGATTGTGTTTTATGGGTGAATAGGACTGTTTAGTCCAAACGACAATGCCACCGATATATTTCAGGTGTATAGGTGAGGATGTGTCAATTATAAGAGCTGAATCTGAAGGAGAGAGTGTAAAACACACTTAGCATTTATAATTTCCTGATCCTGGTGATTTATAATTTCCTCCTGATCCATTAGAGCTGATTTGTTGATACACATTGTTTTGCAAAGCTGACTATGTTACTGCCAATGCTGAACAGTGATTGTATCAGYATGAATCCAAGTGAGTTAATGCAGGCATTTTATTTAAGATCTGATTGAGGGTTGTAATTTAACTAGATACACTATAGATGTGTAGGCACACACCACTGTGTGCGTATGAAACATCCTGATAGTTCCAYTTTGGGTGTTTAGTAGCACTTCACCTGAGGGCTGTTGGTAACTTCACCACCAGCCAAATGATTTTGGCATAGATGGATTGATCTTGGTTAACACCAAAGGAACCACAGACTATGGATTTGTTATTGTAACAATAATAAATGTGTTATTATGAAACTGCACAGCTTATTTATGCTATGCAGTTCAGCTTTATGCCTTGCCATTAAAGTATACCTAATATTCAAGAAGCATTTAAACAATSCTTTCAGGCACATAGTGTGATTCTTGGGATATTCTGTGCAGCGCCAGGAGTTAGACTCCATAATCTTGATAAGTCCCTTCCAACTCAGCATATTCTATAATTCTGTGATAGCTGTTACAAAACTTAGACTCTAAAGATAACCATACTGTAATTTTTTTCCACCTTTCTTAAAAATGTCTTACCAGCTCATCTTCTCTACAGAACAGTTGAGGTGCTTAGTGCTCAAATCAGTTTCAAGCAGGGAAAGTGCAGTTGAAATGTTTACCATATTGTTGTCCTTGTACACAATATCTGTGTGTATCTGCTGCAGCTTTGCTGATGTCTTATGCTGAAATGCACCAGAATTAACTATAGCAGTTGTATAAAAAACACTTTCTGTGAAGATGTGTGGCAAGGACRTGTGAGGACCACCTGAACTGATGTGATTTAGTTTGTATCCTTGCTACCAAGTGTGTGAGTGGCCTGAGTAGCCAAAGCTGACAAAGSCAATTCAGGATAAAAACCCCACTTCTTTACAGTAGAGTGGAGATGGTGAAAACTTAAGTTAATATTTAGGCAGAGATCTGCTCATTTTTTAAATGGAGCTTCTTTACTCTTTGGTCATTTTGCTGTGCTGTCTTGAAAGTACTTGTAGAGTTCCAAGTGTGCTGCATCAGGCTGTCAGTGAGGAGCTCTGGTTTAGGGTGCTACCTGCTTGGTAGTAGGTGTGGTTTATTGATCTGTGCATCGCAAAGAAATACTCTACTGTGGAGCTATTAGGAMAAATTACTTTAACATCTGAATTGGCTGATGGGGAAGTCTGCTTTATATCTTCAGTACTTTGGAAAATGCTATTTTTTTTTTTTTTGAAATTGTGTCCTTTCTTTTATAAAGGTTTGTATAACAAAGGATTTATTTACCTTGATGTACCAATATCTGATGACAGCTGTATAGCAGGTAAGGAAATATTTCATGTTATTATATCTGTGTTTTCTCAGTTTCATTTCAGTTGTCTTGTAGTTCTCTGTCCTGGAAGCTGCATGCCTGTGTATGTGTGCATGCTCAAACAAAACATTTGAGCCATGAAACATTTTCTTGACTAAATGTTTACAACTCTTTTTTTTTATTGTATATAGGGTTTATTTCAACTTGAATTTTTAGGTTATATTAAACACATATTTAGGTAAGATGAGATTCTTTTATGGGAGTCATGGCATGAATTAATAAGTACCCTCCTATAGGTTTGTAATGAAAAGGAAGAGTAGCATAGAGAATTGTAGTTACCTTACCAAAAATASATAGGTTTTGACTTCTTTCCAGACAGATGTAAGGTTTTAATAGATACCATTTCTATTCTTCATGGGTATTGTCACTTCAATTAGTCAYGGACTGTGTCTGGGGACTGTGTAGGAGCTTAAACTAGCTGTGGGCTGTCCTTTGAACAGCTTGTTATGCTGCGATAGGTCTCAGGGGTTTTGGAATTTGGTTTGATCTGCAAAGGCATGAATTTTTTGGAACCTGGTCATGCAAAAGTACCTGGCATTACTGTAATAGAAATCRTTTAAGTGAAAGTTCTCTACAGACAAGAGACTTACTGCTTAGATAATTGCTTTGGGACTCTCAGTTCTGGAGTATGTGGGTGGTGTGGGGTTTTTGTGTCCTGTTCCAATCACAGTTGTGATTTAATCTATCCACATTACAAAATCATTTTATGGGCTGGACACTGGAAATGAGCTGGACAGTGCAAGGCTGTGATGCAAGGTAGAGTGGCTTTAGTTTCTATAAGAAAACATGACAAGCATTGCTTTCTTAAGGAGTGGGGGAATTTTAAATACCTCATATGCTTTCTTCAGTTTTTTTATTCTTTGTGTCTGGGAAATCCTTAGAATTGCAGATACCAAGAAGGCTAAAGTGTAAAGTTATTTTTCTGTTTTAGTACAGTGTCGGTTCAATAAAATAAGTTWCCAGATTGTAATTTTGAAAGTAATTCTTATTTCAGTGCCCCCACTCGAAGGTTTTGTGATGAACAGAGTGCAAGGTGATTACTTTGAAACACTCCTGTACAAGATATTTGTTTCAATAGATGAGCATACTAATGTGGCAGAGGTAAGTACTATTTAACCTGTGTCAGGGAGACAGGAATGCTTGAAAATGGGCCAAAGCACGCTGCTCAAAATACTTAGAGATACTCATTGATACAAAGTGATTTTGTTTAGACATACTGCCAGCCTGTAGCTTTTATAGTGCTTCAAGCTTGAGGGAGTACCTTCAGTTGAGGGAAACAATTCCATTAGCTGGAATGAATTTATAGAGAGATAACTAAAGTAGATTTTATATGAGTTAGAACTGGAACAAAGTCTCTTTTGCTAAGGTGAAATAAAAAAGTTCAAGTAATTTTTCTTTGGCAGTGAAAGCATGCAGGGTGTTGGCTTCAAGTAGGAATGTAGCTTTTGCATAAGCATAGTTTGAGCATGAGAAATATGCTTTCATAAGGTCTTCTCAAAACTTGGTGAATCAATATCTGAAAAATACCCACTGAATATATGCAGAATTTGTTTTCTTTTCTTCTTTGCGTGTCTTCTGACATACATGACTAACCTAAAATAATACACATGGTTAGCCTAGAAATTACAAAGTGGAAGATAGTCTCGTATTTCTTTTGCATGCTTTCAAGTGGGACAATTATGAAATTTCATGCTCTTTTTTCATCATGTTCGATGCAGACAAAATTGCTTCTACCAGTACAAGCTGGTTTTAGAAATAAGACCAACAAAAATATGCCAAAGCCCATGAATAGTGAATTACCTGCACTGTTAATACTGTATTGCTGACTTGTCTCTGGTTTTTTTCTTTTTTTTAGCTGGCAAATGTGTTAGAGATTGACTTATCTTTAGTAAAGGTATGTGTGTACAATGCATTTGTGTGACTGGATGCAGAAAGTTCACTGTCTTGCAACCTTGGTTTCATACAGCAGTTCTTGACTCCGTGTGTGTGTGTATGTTCCTGCAGAATGCCGTGTCCATGTACTGTCGGTTAGGCTTTGCTCATAAAAAAGGCCAAGTAATAAACCTGGATAATCTTCATCCATCATGGAAAAATGTTCCTTCAGTAAACAGACTGAAGTAAGTGTCTTTACTCTTTCTTTGGCTTATTTTCTCATTGAAGGGAAACTTGGAACCAAAATCTGCTTGTAAAGCTATGGGTTGCTTTGTTTGACTTCTGTAATAACAGATCTCCCTTGGCATTCTAATGTGAATAATGATAAGAATGCTTGATTTGCATGTTAATCTGAGGATGAGGAATGGCAATTTAGTCTGTAAGTTAAGAGTACTTCATTTGGTGCTGTTACTTAGTACTGGCTTTTTTACCTTTAGGTACCTAGTTGCTCATTTTCCAGGAGATGAGGATGCATTTGTTTTAAACTTCTGGGGTCAGAAATAACAGCTATCAGTGTGCTTTTGCAGAGTCTGTGGCTCTTAGCACTGCTGGCAGTGAACATGTGCATAAAGTTTGCTTGTTTGCTCTCAGGTATCGTTGCAGTTCTGTCAATGATACTCTCAGATATGTGTGCATCTGTATCACTTCCCAGGAAAGTGCTGTTAATACCAATCAACAGAGTTCTCCAACTTGAAATGTCAAGTTGCATTAATTAAGAATTGTCAGGTGCTTTTAGTTCACTATCTGCTWAGCCACTTAAAATTACTGCTATGCCTGTTTTCTTTAATGCTTTTGCAGACTGTGAAAACAAAGGGGATTCGATTTTTTCCATTGTATTCTTCAAACTTGGTGGTTTGATTTTTCAGATCTCTTTCGCAATCTGTTATTTTCAAACCCCCAGTAAGCCTTTCTGCTGAAGCTAAAGCAGGACCCTGAGGGATAGTAAGTGTGACTAATTTAGGGCTTAGACATATTGAAAGATGTGGGTTGGATATGCCTGTGGATGGACAACTAACACTGGAAGGCAGAGATATTTCTCTGGTGCTACAGTGACCGATAGATGTGGATTTTAATTCACATTAATAGGAGTACTTTGGATCCTCAAAAGATGCTGCTTTCATGGGACAGTGGGGAAAACAGAAGTCCTATACAGGAAGCTGGGTCATCAGCCACAGATACAGATACCAACAGTCAAGATGATCCAGGTTAGCACTAACAGTAAATTTTAATACATTAGGATCAATTATTTTTTATTTATAGAGTGGCATAGGCTGTAAAGAGGCCTAGAAACAATTGAAACACAGATTATATAGATCCTTTTGTCATATGGACTGTTCAGTGGGGGAGGTGGTGTCTACTTCTTCGTTTAAGAGTCTTTAGCTAAATAACTCTTCTTCTSAAGATGAGACTGATCTGTATGGTAGATACAAATTGACACAAAGATACCAACATCTGAATTAAGCTAATTAGTAGTTTAGTAATAACAGAATTTTGTTTTACTTGGTATGGTGATAACTAACTTTTTTTTTCTCTGTTATTAGATTTGATTAAACTTGATGATACTATTTTTAAATAAAATAAATGTAATCATCTACTTCCTTTTTGTTTTCTGTTAGCTGAAACAGCCAGTGTGAGCAGCCTGAACCTGTCTAGTGGACACACGAAGCGCATTGCCTTCCTGTTTGATTCTACTCTCACTGCCTTTTTAATGATGGGAAATCTCTCACCAGTATGTCCAAATTGTTTGGTGTATTATACCAAGAATAAATATGTAKAGCTTTAAATTACTTTGACATCAATATAATACAGCTTTATTTTTAAAATAAATATTTAAAAAACCTTCTCTTCTTTTTAAGTAGTAGTTTTGCTTAATAAAACTTTCCATGCTCTTTCCATGTCAAAGAAGACATTTTTGTTTTGTTGTTCCAGAACTTGAAAAGTCATGCAGTCACTATGTTTGAAGTTGGGAAACTGTCAGATGAGAGTCTTGACAGCTTCTTGGTGGAGCTGGAAAAGGTAAATTGTTACATGTTTGACAAAATGGTTTTTCAGCACTTGAAGTGTTAAAGGGGCCAACTTCACCTTTTAAAGAYGAATCTAGAAGGACAGCTATAGAATTATGTAGGAGTAGTGCTGTATCATTTCATAMCCTTCAATCCTTATACCTAAAGAGTGAATGATGGTTCTGGTAGATATTGTCTTTGTGTACTTTTTGACCATTCCACTAACATGGCCAGGACTTGCTTTCCATTTAATAGTTGCTGTAGATCACCTTTGGATATAATCTGCAGGGTTATTACTCAATTACAAAGTTTTAGAATACTGATTTGTTCATCTTTCTTTTGGTATAATTGATGCTTATATAAATAGCCTGACGCTTGTATGCATTTATTTTGGTTTTTTTTTTAGGTTCAAAGCACAGGGGAAGGGGAAGCACAGCGATACTTTGATCATGCCCTTACACTGAGAAACACAATACTGTTTTTACGGCACAACAAAGACCTGGGAGCACAAGCTGTACAGCCTGATCAGCCAAATAATGGTACTRTGAGCACCTCTGGAAATCCTTCTAAGTTGATTTAGTATTTGTCATGGACTTCGCTTTCTGCCCTTGGTACTGTTGTAGAAAGCAGTCAGTAACCTACTTGTTTAAAAATATTTTGAAATATTTTCCATCATTCTTTGAGCCTATGTTACTGGGTTTACTTGTTGAATGGCACATTCGGTTGCCAAGGCTTGCACTTAAGATCCAGATCTTGAAGCCAAGACAAGCTGAGCTTGAGAAAGACGTTGTTTCAAATCATGTACTCCTGAAAGCCATATAGAGGGGTCATCCCTTATTCACAGCTGTTCTGTCAAAGAAACATTTTTCAAGTCATGAAAAGGAATGTATTCTAATGGAGATAGTTTGTTTTTTTTTTTTAAAACTTGGTTAACTTCCTCAGTATCACTGTGTTTATTTCCTGGGTTCAGCTAGTTGGTGAGGAACTAGCTCAGGGTCAGACAACCCTGTATATCTAGAATTACTAAAATTTTGTACAGATTTATTATAATTCACCCCAGTTGTTTAAAACTTTATTGTGGAAAATACTTTATTCATGGCTTAGCAGAGAATGGAAAATCTGAAATAATATTCTGTGTTTGTATGTCCATTTTAAATGATAATTTAAGAATCTTGTATTTTGAACATAGGGTTCCCCTTGGACCTGTTACGATGTGAGAGCTTGCTTGGTTTGGATCCAGCTACCTGTAGCAGAGTTCTCAACAAAAATTACACCTTGCTGGTTTCCATGGCACCACTCACCAATGAAATTCGACCTATTAGYAGCTGTACACCCCAGGTGAGAAAATACTGAGGGATTCCCCTCCCTTCCCTAGTAGTATATCTTCTTAATAGCTTTTTGAATGCATTTGTTAGATGTTCCTTTTAAAGTGACAAAATTTATGGCATGTAAATGTTTAGTTGAGGAAAAATGTGAGTATTTAGTAGATTAAGTTTGTTTAATTTATTAACAATTTTTTGTTTGAGTGACAGTCAGTGACAGATATTTTGTTCTTGAATTTAGATTGATAGAAAATACGTAACTATCACCTTTCTGTGAAGAGTCTTCTGACACTAGACTGAGTACCTAGAATATAATCAGTAGAGAGTAGTACATTTGTACTTCAATGCTGAAAATCTGGATTTATATTTCTTTAAAAGTGTTTCTTCTTAAATCTGTATGTATGATGGTTGCAATATGGAGTTATTTGTGAATAACTTGAATAATCTCTCTTCAGCATATTGGGCCTGCAATACCAGAAGTCAGTTCAGTTTGGTTCAAACTGTATATATATCATATAACTGGACAAGGACCACCCTCCCTGTTGCTCTCTAAAGGAACACGTCTTCGAAAACTCCCRGATGTTTTTCAGGTAGCCTGCTCATGGATTTATTCTCCCTTCCTTCTCCAGCTGTTTCAAAGATACGCTGTATGCTATTTAGGGATAACAGTTGAAGTCAGAGGTACAATGCATTATAGATGATGTTTTCTAGAGGCAAGTTTTAGCATCTTGGTGTGTAGCATCTTGGTCTGTTGTCTTTCAAGGTTCTGAAAAAGGAATGTGACTTATGTCTCTCTCTCTGTCAGAATGTGACTTCAATATATTTGATGCTACCCCTTTCAAGTTTAGTGTAAAATGTGGTACTGCAGTCTTAAGAGTTTAGGTTTGTTAGCCCATCCCTAGAGCATGTTRCAAATATGTAGAAGAGCTGTGTGAGAAGATGGAGACCTAGTATTTTTTTTTTTTTTAGTATTGTGCAAGAGCCGTCACTTCTACAATAATTTTGCCTGGTTTAGATGATGGCTACCATGATCACTTCCAGTGATYCAAATCTGTGATGGAGACTTTGAAGTTATTTTCTATAATTCTTCCTGCAATTTAAATAGCAGAATAATTTAATAAAGGCTGTGCTAGGTTGGAAAAAAGGTCTTTCTAGCCCTGTAGCCTGACTTGTAGCACTGTCTGGAAGCAGCAGCAGCACATGATGTTACACTTCCTTGTAAGACCTTTCCACTCTCCCACATGTTCAGGTCTGGAACTTCCTGAGCTGCATGTGATTCTCTGTAGACAGAGATTGTGACTCAAATTGTTGGCTCTGCACTAATGAATTGATTTCCGCAATTCCTTCTAGCCTTGAATCCACCTAACTTTTTTGCATTCTTACAGTACTTTGGCAAGGACTCCCCTTAAACAGCACAGGTGATCAACTTCTGCCTGAAAATTTTCAGATGCTACCTTCTCCCATTGTGTCTCTGAGATGCTTTAAAGACAAATGTACCACATAGGAGCTCTTCTGGGTATTCTGTATACTAGACAAATGTGGGTGGAAGTGGCCATGATAACTTCTAAACTTGCCTGAACCAAAAATCTTTGTATTTATTGACTTTGATTTGAAGTGGGCATGGCCCATTGTTAAATGCCATGGGTATTTAACAGTGTTTAGGCCTTGCTGCTCACAGTGGAATTTGTAAGATATTATTGTTAAAGTTTATAATTGCAGAGAGGCCTCTACACTTTTGATCTCTTTTTTTTTTTCATTTTTTAGATACTTGGGGAGCTAAATATATTAGAACAGTATGGAGACATTCAGAGAGGGAGTGCATTCTTTGGTGTACCAACATCAGCAGTCCTCTCTAGCTCTAGGATTTATAGATTCCATTCCTCTAACCTCATTARTTTAAACCACCAGTACATGTATGAATTAGACACTTCTATTAGTAAAAACGCATTTAGTGTGGTAGCCTTGGAAAACTTCAATACTGGATCAGTCTCAGTGTGCTAATAGGGCAGATTTTCTTGAACTAAATGRCTTTCCAATCTGGACTTTTTTTCCTCTATGTGATTATGAGTGCTGCTGCTCTCCTGCTGCTATTTTGTGATGTTATTTTCTTAGGGAACTATGAAGATGTTTCTAGAAATCTTAAGGAGATGTAGTAGAATTCAGTCTTGAAAACTGAGCAACTAGGAAATTAATTAGTGTTCTTGTCTTCCTGTTCCCCACTCTGCCCTTGACAGGCATTTTGGGATTGATTGATCTTCATTCTCTGCTGATAGTGTTAGTTTATCCCTCTTGTATTTTCCTTTTAAATTCACGTGGGATTACATTCAACTTGTATTTGCTAGTAGGCTGCTGCAATGGCCACATAGCTCTTACAGGCCTTGGTGACAGGTATTTGCTGTCCAGAATAGCATCCTAACTTCGAGGCTGGCAAATTTTCATCTTTACCAGGGGTATGAAAATGAGTGATTGATCCTTGATACCAAGTACATCACTGTAGAGCTGCAGTTACCTGTGATAACTTCCTGGTTGTAACAATATGCTAATACCTAACTGTAGTATTTTACTTCATGTGCTTAGATAATTTATTACCACTACAAACACTGTTAATTTTTCTCTTACAGGGTTATGATCGCCTACTAATAACATCTTGGGGTCACGACCCAGGAGTAGTTCCTACTTCGAATGTGCTCACGATGTTGAATGATGCTTTAACACATTCTGCTGTTCTAATTCAGGTACAGAGTGCTCTGTATAAATGATGAAAACCTGTATAATTTTCTGAGTTAGGCTGTTGTGTGGTAGAGGATATTAACAATGTAGAAGAGCTGCACTTTTTGCCAAGAGCTGAAAAATATGTTTAACTTCTTTAGGCAGTGCTGGTGTGATTCAGTAGTGGTTAAGACACGGAGTTTGGACTGAGTTCACATTATGTRTGTGTTATTTATTATGGGCAAGCATAATGAGTTTTGGTAGCTAAAAGTAGGGAAGATGGTAAACTGGAAAGAAAGTGAAGGACCCACAATCTTCTTATAGAGCAGTAACATAAGGTAACTGGTATTATGAACTGTTATTCAAGAAATGCACCTTTTCAGACTGCTTGGTATTTAGCTGTTACAAAAAAGTATGAACAACATGCTGTTTATCACRAACAGCAGAATAGGTTAAATTTCTGTATTTGGGAGAAGTAAAATGGCTTCCTCATCAATCCTTGGTTCAACTGAACTCTCAGAATTAATCATTTAAATAAATAGATGTTTAATATTGTTGCAAAYATAAAATTACACGTTCTCAAAAGCCAACTTGTAAGCAGCCTGTGACTGCTGAAAAATATTTTGCATGTAGGGGTGAAGACTCCCTTTTGCTCCAAAAGTGCTCAGCCTTTAGAAAATACTTMTGTAGCCAGTAATTGGAGAGAAAAATGGCTCCTCTTCAGTGAAACTTAACGTCACTGTGTTTACCACCTGCATTTTAATGGGAAAGGTGGGGCATTTTAATTATTTCAGCTAATCAAGACCTTTAATGCATAAATACCTTCATTTGTTGCTTTCATCAGCTTGGCTGGTACTTCTTAAAAGGGAGCACATGTAGGACTGAGCTAAGCTGATGAGTATTTTTTCTGTTCCTAATTTAATTTCTTGATGTTCAGGGGCATGGCATACATGGAATGGGAGAAACAATGCACATACCTTTCCCTTTTGATGAAGCTGAGCAACAGGGAGGTAACTGATCATCTTCAATGTARTTTCTACATTACATTACACATCTGCTGCATATCATATTGTGCAAAAACTGCAATTATCCTTTTAAAACAAACTGATTTTATGAGTCATATGAAAAAATTGAAAGTTGTAAGTGGTTGAAAAGTCTGTTCTGAGCTTAGAGATATCATCTTCCCCTTTCTATCTTCTTTGGCCTAATTAGAATGTGTTTTTTGGCCTCTCTCCTCTCCTAACACAGATGTAAAGAYGTAACTTCCACAAATACCTCCAAATCTTTCTTTGTGTATATTTGCTTATTAACTAGTGTATTTATTAACTGCATAAATAATTCTTCCATATATTATATTGAGCATTTCTTAACTGTAAGACGAGTGAGACCAAGACTGGACCAACTTAACTTGATTATTATCACCGGAAGCCTACTATGGAGGCTTTTTCCCCAGGAAAAGCTTTGCTGGCAAAATCTATTCCTTCAWAATCTGCCTAGCTCAACTGATTTTGAAAGGTGGGAATTAACATGTTCTCAATACACCTTCATGAGTAGGACAGAAACWTTGCATAGTTGAGGCCATAACTTCTCCAAGTGAGAGCTGTCATAAAGGTATGAATTTCCAGATATATAAAATCTAAAATTATTTAAGCTACCACTTGGAAAAGGCTGGGCCAAGTAGAAATAAAACTAAGTTCCTAATTTAGTTTTTACTGGTTTCAAAATTTGTTACTATTTGCTCTCTCTGACATGTCTGGTTTTTCATCTAGTATCAAGTTGGAAGAAACCCTGAACTTAGAATCTCACAAGTTCTGACATGAATAGCTCTGTGTCGAAATTCCTTCCTAATCTCTAATGCTGTATTCTAATTCTTCAGAATTTCACATATGTGAAACATGTATCTTGCATTGAATTTGCTCTAAAAGACTGGCACTGAAAGAGCTGGACACCTGATTCCTAGCTGAACCTTGCCATCTCTGTCTGAATGTGTCTGTGTAGGAGAGATTGCCTTCTGTTTGTATTTTTCTTTCTGCTTGGCTCTATTACTGTACTATAAAATACCATTTAATGCTATCCCATATCTAACAATGTGATCGCTTAGATGGAGCATTATAAGTGAGAAAGTCCAAATAAAAAACTTTCCCTGGCCTAGAGAGGAACCATATGATTATGGAGAGGCCTCTTGTAGAGTAAGCTGGAATATGTTTGTTGGTTTTTTTTTTTTTTCTATTAGACTTCTCTCGTATGAACATGGGCATTCATACAGCTTTAAAAATACTGAGAAGCAAAGTGGACTTGCAGCATTTTTGTGGCTATGTCACAATGTTGAATCCTTCAAGTCAACATGCTAACAGAAAGCTGAGTGATGCTTCGGATGGAAGAGGTTGGTTACTGATAATTGTCTTTATCTGTGTCCTTTTAATTTCAGATACAGTCACTTGAGCAAAGGATTAAAATCTTTGATTTGTAACGCTACAAAAAATAGCATCCAGCACAGATAGAAGCCTACTTTGAGTGTAAATCTATTGCAGTAGGCTTATTTCCTAATTCTTTGAGACTAGCTCAGAAATACCAAATACAGATTAATAATCACTGAACTAGAACAGTCGGTAAAGAAAAAAAATACTCTTTCAAATATTAAAAATAAATTGTGCCAGAATGTAATCTTTTATAAGTGTTGAGAGTCCCTAAGTAATTCTAGTCCCAAAATGAGTCACCCCTCTTTCTCCCTATCCCTTCTTCCAGTTTTACAGCTTTATAGACCTTGGGCTAAGGTAACTAAACTTATATAGATGTGCATGTTTGATGTAAGAATTACTTTGCCTTTAGGAGAGACTGAACTAGCATCAGGATCTGATGTAAATGGGAGCACAGAATCATTTGAGATGGTAATAGAAGAAACCTCAGTGGATTCTGCAGTCAAGCAAAGCCTTGAAGGTAAAAACATGACAAATGGCTTGTACTAAACAGTACCTCGTTTTTAAGACTCTGAATTCATTRTTTGATTATTTTCCAATGCTAAATTCCTCTTCAGATTTCTTTAAATATTTGAGCAGCTCAGTAAATGAGCTGATTTTAAAAAGCAYGAACTATGTAGTGGATTCAGTTCCAAGACTGTTGACCCCAGAATGAGTTTTCTTTTTCTTACAATGTGGTTATCTCATGTTTTTTTTGCTGTAGTACCCACAACTGAACTGGAATGGGTTCCCCTGGAATTATGCTTTGGCATTCCGCTTTTCAGCTCTGAATTGAATCAGAAGGTCTGCAGAAAAATTGCCACTCATGGATTATGTAGAAAAGAAAGGTAAGCTGTAATTTATTGGCTGCAGGTTTAACAGATGGTGTGTATTATGTCTGGAGCTTCTGCAAAGAGATACCTACAACTCAATAACTATAAAGCAGAACTGAGCTATGTTCATAGAGTAGCTAATTCTAATGTGTAAGGGAATTGGTTTTTGACTCATGAGTCCTCAGTTGGGGTAAGATTAAGATTAGGCTCTTTTTTATAGTTTCTGTAAGGCAAAAATTGATTCTTTGTTGTAAACTGTCTATGAGCAGATCAGGAAAAAAGTAAATTTGGGTGACTTCCTACTCATTTTCCCTTCTTTGCCAACACAGGCTTTTTTTCCTCCTCATAACTCTTCTGGAGTGGGGGAGGAAAGTTTACTGGTAGTGCTTTGATGTAAAATGCATTTAGCTCTTCTGGAAATTTTCTTTACTGTTGGTATGCTTGTTAAGTTTAGTCACGGCTTATGATGCAGCTATCTAATGCTTTTACTGCAGCTTTTCTTTACAAAAGATTATTCTTTCAACAATGAGATGTTGGGGTTTGTTTCTTCTGTTTTGTTGGGGGGGGGTTGTTGGGGTTTTTTGTGGATTATTTTTTGTGGCTTTTTTTCCCTAAGGCATGATTTTGGAAATCAAAAGTAAGGCTGCTTGAAAATAAGGTTTAAGGCTCTTACAGTAGTTGACCTGCTTTTAACAGTGTGTCATTAATATACTTCTTAAAAGTCATGTTACCAGAATCTCCTAGATAAGAATGAGTATCTTATATAAAATAATAGTTTTCAATTGTAGTAGTTTCACTTTTTTCAGTGTAAATGGAGTGGAAAATAGCTTTTACCTGACTAGACTCAAGAGCAGATGAACCAAGCACCTCTTCAGTGATGACAGTACTATCAGGCTATATGTGTGAAAACGTTTAACTTTTTTACATGATGTTAGATACTATTGGAGTTACTTGTGAGCAGATTACTGTGGGGGTACTTTACTAGGAAAAAATTGTGTACCTTGAACATAGCTTCTTTACTTTTGTTTTTTTTTTTTTACAGCCTTCAAAAACTCCTACATTCCAGTAGAAAGCTGTCTCTTCAGGTCCTTAATTTTGTTCATTCATTCCAGGTAAGGAGCAATAATCCAGATATTAATCATTCTATATGGTCTGTCATTCCTTTCTGCCCTCTTARTTGCCTTTCTTTGTGTATGGAAACATACATGGTTTGTTTTATTTGACTTTTTAAAAAATGGTAACTGTATTAAGCACTCAAGTGCTACTTGAAGGGCAAAGCAACTATTCCTCTATCCCTTCTCTAGCCTCACTTAAAATTTGTTTCAACTCTGTGGTTGCTTCTGATGCTTAATTATTTTCATGTTTTTTATGGCATTTGCTCAGCAAAGTTATCCTTTACTCCTCTTGTTGTAACACAAGAGATAAATATCTCTTGGTTACAAGAGATATTTATCTGCTGGTTACTTGGTGGCTTCTTGGATATGTTGGAGAGATTTACTACAAACCAGGTTCTCATTTTATCTGCCTCTCAAGTCAGTGTGTTTCCTTAGGAAGAAAAAAATTAACATGGCTTTCATGCCAGTTACTTTTGTACTTAYCCTAAGATCCTCTAGAACTTTGTGTTCAGTACATACAAATATGTAAAACTACATACTCTGGGAGGCTTTTTWAAGAGTGTAGGTAAGGAATAGGGATCTTGTGTAGTAAGCAAAGAGGAATGTCAAATCTTCAGCGTGCTCTAAGTCTGCATGGAAGCAAGGTGTGTCCATGTGTAACACAGAATCTGCTTAACTGCACTCTCTTGTGATGCTTTTCTCTAAATCTCTGTATTTTCAGTAAGATAATACATTTGCAGGTTACTTAACCAGGCAGTGTTATGGATGATCCTGAAACTGTCTCCTGGTGAGAATGTTGGAGATTCTCAGTAGATTTGAAGCCCCAAAACCAACTGTCAGTCTCAAGTGACTTCTGTCYTAATGTGTTAGATATTATCTCTGAGGTACACTTTCCCAGCTGATGATTGTGGAGAGAAAAAAAGTGCTGAAGTGAGTTTTAAGATGAGAAAACCAAACTTCTGGAAAATAATATCCCTCAGCATATGGTCAAGTCATTGCCTCCAGATATATTTATCTATCTTAGCACGGTACAGGATGAATAGCAGTCTGATAGATGTCCTGAAGTTTTCAGAGATTTACATTAATCTTTTTATAGATCATCAGTTATAAGTCTCAGGCTTCTTGGAAGCCAAATAATGCATGCACAGATGCAGCTGAGGCATCTGTATGCTTATTTAATATTATTTATTCTGTTTTTACTTCTATAATAATTTGGTGTTTATTGGATCATAGTAACGCACTTCATTAACTCAAAGTGTATTTGCAGATTAGATTAGCCTGTCATATTCTTTGTTTTTAAGACATGATTTTCTTCCTTTTGCTCTTAGGAAGGTATTTCAACACTGGATCAGCTCCATGATGCTGGTTCTTCAAGTTCACTTTTGCAGCCRATTTCTGCAGATATGGGTGTTCCTCTTCCTGCCAAGAATCTCATGTTCAAGGAAGGTGTATTATCTGAATGGAATGGATGGGCCCCTTCCTCAGTTTTATTCAACCACACCTAAGGAACAGGTCAMACAGAGGTTCTTGTTCATTGATCACTATATGCCTTTCTTCTATTACAGTTAATTCCTAGTGCCAACCACTAAGAAGTGTACTGCTGCTGCAGCATAACCCATGTAAAAGTAGTGTTACAAAAATGTGTTGTGTTGCAGTATTGGGAATTACTTAAACTGTCTAGAACTTGTTACTCATTACTGCATATCTTGCTGCAACAGGGAGCTTTTTAGCTGTCAGCACTATTTTTATCTTGAGACAATCTTTCTTTTATAACTAAACATGCCCTTTCTAGGCTTTCTGATGATTGTTAAATTTCTATGCTGTCACCACAAAATTGCAATAGTAGTTTTATATGTTCGTTACTCAGACATAAATTCTGTTTAGTTTTGTACTGTATTACTGAAAATCTTTCTGTATAAAGGTAAGAGATTTGGCTCTTCCTCTGAAAGCTCAGTGATACCAACTGATTAAATAAAAGTATCATGATAATAATGGGGCATTAAGGATTGTTGAATTCTGTAGTTCAGCTTAAYGGTGGGGCCTTGACAAATCAGGACAATGCAAGGAGGAGGCTGAGTTAGTGCAGGCTTGATGTCCTGCTGATGACCTAAGGCCACTTCAAAGATGAGTGGTGCACTTTCATCTCTGTCAGAGTTTGATGGAGGTATGGAATTGTGGAAGGTCTGAGGTGGTTATCTCTGTTCTCAGAGTTTTTAATGATAATGGATTCATCTTCCTCTTGGTATGAAACCAGGAGTGACTGAGATTTGATCCCACTGGGAGTCTTTTGCTGTRATTTGAGGCTGGTGATGATTCCTGTGGGCAAACTTGTTGTCATAAATTGAGTTTAAGATAGATAACTAGTTTTGTCCTGTTGATTAATGTTTGAAAGAACAGGGCTCTTGATTTTTCACATCAGTCGTTAGCATAGGAAGGTAACAGCAGAGCATGTGAAGGCAGAGACTTCAGTGAATCTGTGTTCCTTGAACTATTAGCTGTTGATCATGATGMAAAGTAACAGTAAGCTGTTTTATCTAAAATCGTGTACTGGCTCTGTAGGGGATGACTTTATGTAGCATGGTTTTATTTTGTTTATCTTAGGTATTAACAACTTTTTGCCAGCTTAAAAGTCTGTCCCATTTAGCATGTGAGGAGAACGAGCAATGTAGTGTGTTAAGACTTCTCTGCTATCTTCCTTCTTAATGGAACTGCCTTGTTTTAAATAGTCATAACTAAAAATGAGACTTAATCATCCTGTCATTACTATCTTGCAATACATAATGGATCAAGGACCTGTGGCACAGATGGTGCTGAACAGCAGCAAGGAGAAAAATGGCAACATTTGGGTTTGTATCCTGTTCTGCCAGAAAAAAACATGTCAAAAGCTTGACGAGGACAAATGTACCATGATAGGATAATGCAGTGACTTAATTTACAACTGTGAAGATTCCATCCTTTTCATTGGCTTTATGTACATTCCTGAAGTGTAAGCATAGGTCATGTGCTCTAAGAAACTGGAAGTGTGTAGTACTTCAGTTTGTTCAGTGCTGCTTTCTTACATCTGTTTTGTYCTGGAATTTTACCAGCAACAGCTGAACTTAGAATTCTGCATATATCACAGTTACATTATCCATATAAAGCTGATCATTTACACCACGGTGATTTTTTTGTAGTGGATGTGCATACTCTCCATAGTGGTTTTTAAGTTGCCTTATTTCCTCCAAAGTTAAAGAAGAATTGGATGTCAATCTGCTCCAAATGGCTGAGAAAGCCTTTACTGTGAGAACTGTTAAATGCAGATTAAGCCAATACCTAGTACTGTAGAGGAATTAAGCAGTAGGTGATGGCTTACACCTTCAGGGCTATAGATGTTACTTTAAGCACTACTGTGAGCTGCAGTAGGTGAGCTAGTGTTCTGTATTATATTGAATTTTGCCATGCACTATCCATACTAGTATGTAAAGTGATGATAGTGCAAGTTGTATGGAAGTTTGAAAGTAGATGAAAACTTACTGTTCTCACTGCATATTCTTCAGTGTTGCTAAGTGAAAGATATCCTTTGTTATTAGGTTGTCTAAAGTAAAGTTTCTAAATAAAAGTAGCCTGCTCCTCAGAATTGGTTAATACCCATAAATCTTACAGTTAATGGTGAGAATTTCAGATGTGTTGCAGTTTTTTAGAACTCAAGACACTCTAATTTAGGGACTTTAACACTAGTTTAGGAGCTTAAATRTTCAAGTCTGCATATCTGAAGTTTACTGAATAAATTGCAACCAAAGAAGTCTATTGAAATTCCTGAAACTACTACAGCACCAGTGCTTGGGATGGCCAAGAGACTTCAAACTATRTGATGTTTGTTTTAAATATGGTGTAAAAACCCAGCAGGTCTCAAAGATCTTCATACCAAAAGAATCTATTTTATATTGTATTGCAAATAAAGAAAAATTAAATCAATTTCTTCAGGTAGTTTTATTGATTGTGGGGACAACCATATGCATTACACATTGTAAAGCTGTTTTAAGTTTCTGTTTCAGCACGATTTTTAACTTGCAGAAGACAGCTTGGCTTTGTGCTCTGGCACAACCCAGGTAGTTTTGAAGCTAGAAGGATGTTCAGGAGCCAACTAAGAAGTGTGTTACATTTGTTTTCAGTTTTTTTGATCATGACTTAATGCACTTTTTTTCTTTTCCTTCATTGTTCTCAAATTTTCCCTCAATTTCTTGTTCAGTGTTTCAAATGGTTTGTATTTTGGAAGTTTTAAGTACAACTGTAACTGAATACAGTTGTGCTCTTCTAGTGTGACATTGTTAATATTATACATTGAATTGTACAAAGTCTGTGTTCAATTAAATTATTGACACATGTAACAAATGTTTACAAATAAACTGTGGTGTAGGTCAAACCATGTGCAGAATCCTTCTCATGCAGTAGCTTTATTCTTGGGCACARCATTAAAATGTCACTCTCATCATAGTGCTCAAGGCCAGCGAGTGTCATTGAAGTATCTTTTCCCAGGACACCTGCAGTCCTGCAGAGATGCAGTTTCAGCAGTGGGAATCCTGTGTTCTAGTGTAGTCTTTCCCTCTGAGGAGAAGGGGAAGGACGAGAGCATCGTGTGTGCTGCGTCTCCTCCAGTCACAATCGAAACCTGTAGCTTTGKGTGCTGGGTATGTGAAGGCACTTGTGCATGTGCGGTCTTATCTGTTTGCTTTGACTAAAGACATTTTTGACCAAGAACTTGAAAGAAATGGGACCAGGATTATTTATGTAAGGTAATGCTGGCTGAGGATTCATTTTAGCAGTATAACTGCAATGAATCTGATGTCAGTGTAAAAAAGAAATACAGACCTAGATGATGGCAGAAATCAAATAACCTTCTCCTTGTGTTTAAACCTTCCTTTATTCTATCCTGAATTTTCTTGAGAATGTGTGTGTAACTATGTTTTTCTGTTTTTTCCTCTTCACCATTTGTTCATTTAAAAAGTCCCAATGCATGTCTCTAGCTTTATCTTTGTGATAGCGCTCAAGGCTGATTTTGGACCACAAAGAAATGTATGTGGTTTGACTGTTAAGCACTTGAAGCTAGTGTTAATCCTCCCCTAATCCCCTGGAACAAAGGCAAGCTTCTTAATGCTTCTTGGAAAGGGCTTTGATAATCAAGATTGTTTTCTTAGGAGCTATTTGGTACAAAAGATGCCTTTTGGAAATAGTCCTCCTGGTGAGGGCAGCCTGGGCCTGGGCAAGGTGTAGGAATTGGGTTGGGCCTGGAAACCTAAAGTCCTTGTGGGGCTGCAGTGAGGTGCTCAGCTCAGGGTTCCATCTGGTACACGTGGAGCTGAGTAAGGTGGCACGGTTTGCAGGGCTGCAGGTGACTCCTTGTGCAAACTGCTTTGATCCTGCAGCACTTCATGGAAGTGAATCAAAAGTATCACACTTCATAGGGTGAAGGAGGCATTAGTTTGTGACCGCTTAAAAATATTGTATTCAGCTGGGAAAAAATGGGAATGAGAAGAAACTAATGGTGAGGAGGRGAAAAGAAAAATAGTCTAGAAAAAGTGTTGGGAGAGGGGGGGAGCATCTTTCTACTGTATGTCCTAGAGCTTGCTCTTAACTGAATAAGGAAATGGAAACACCTCTCTTAATTACCAGTGCTCAGGGACCATTCCTTACTCACCTCTGCCAATAAAAAAAAGGAAAAGAAGCTAGACGCAGAAATGAGAAGTACCAAGATTGTGAGCAGATTGGGAAGTAGGGAGTAGAAATAAAATTGGAAAGTACTCTGATAGATTATTTTTGGGCTTTCTGAGCTTCAAACAGCGTGAATTGACTTGGAGTGTATGCTCACGAGTTGTATTAAAAAGAAGTGTTGAAAAAATGTATGAAGTATTATTCCAGTCATTTGTAAATTAATTCTGATCGAGTAGCTGTCATACTCTGAAGCCATCTGTTTACGACAGTGTGAGTGGTGTAGTAGGAGTTAACCAGATACAGATTTCTAAGTACACAAATGTCCTGTAGGTGTCAGCACTTCTCTTGCTATTTTCCTGACTTCCAGCAGCAGGAGTAGCAGGAAAAAACAGTGGTTTGGGGTTTGTTTGTTTGGGTTTTGTTTTGTTTTGTTTTTTGTTTTGGGTTTTTTTGGTTTTTTTGGGTTTTTTTTAACTAAAACTATTAAAGTGGATGTTCTTTGCCAGTGAACACTATTAAAGCAAAGTTTTATGTAACTAACATAGGCAGAGCTCTCCTTACTGGATAAAGAGGCCTCAGAAAATTGACTTGGCTAAAATGATACTTGCAGAGTATCATATAGCTGTTTATGAAACTGTCTAATGATAGGACTAAGCCTTTGGCAAATATTGAAACAAATGACATTCACCTACTGTAATGTGCTCTGCCATATGTGCCAGCGTAGGTTAAGCATTAGCTCCTGGTTGCCGGAGTTCTGACTTTTGAAGCTGTCATGAACTTCAAGAGGAGTCATAGGACTTACATGCAGCTGGTTCACATTCATATTTGTTCATTTGCTGTAAATCCAACAAGGRCAGGCTTGCTCCAACCCTGCCTTCCTGGAGTCCAGTTCTGGAAGGGCGACCCGGCAATGAGTAAATGTTTGTGACTTGAGTGAGCAACATGGAGAGCTTGGGTCTTGAGACACTTTRKAAGCAGGAGGAGRAACATGGCTTAGCCCAGTGCTGTTRACAGATTTATTTTATAATCGTGGTTGGGAGGATGGAAGAGTTAGTTTAAACCATCTTTTTAATGCATAGGAAGAAAATAGGCAAGGAGCACYCTCTCTCTTGGACTTGGTACTCAGCAGCCTGGCAAGTCTGATGATATTAGCATAGCCATTTGATTCAGAAAGAGATTTGGGATTTGTATTTAGAAGACTGCTGAAGCTSAGTTTTGTAGCATTCCATGCTATTCTTGCTCCAGATTGATGGTGGTTAGCAATTTRTCTGGGCTGTCTCTGTGTTTCTGACCTCATGAATTACTAAAGAGCTCTTTTCCTTRACACTTGTTTCCAAGGCAGTCCAAGAAAGTATTATTAGCTGAATTTCCATACGGCAGTTTCTAGACTTAGTTTCTTTGGCTAAGGAGTGTGATTTTGTTGGCTCATACTCTTCATTAGACCAACACTTCTTGCCTTCTTCCTAGAGAGCTGATGTCACAAATATGCAGAATATGTTCTGAGGAGACTGAATGGTTGTCAGTGACAAAACTGAAGGGTGTACCCATGGTAGCTTATGTGATAATACTTCAGAAGGGGAAAGGAGATAATGCATTTGTATTTCTAATATTCAGCACAGATGCATCTAAGATCAATTACTGAACAGATGGCAGGATCTATAATTGAAGTGTACTTGTGCACTTGTCTTCAGGATGCCTGTACAGGAGGTGAAGGTGCCATGAGGTGTGAGTGAAGCAAGATAAAACAGAGCCTGTTCCTTTGGACAAGATGGTCTGGAGATTTTTACTTGGGTTTATGCATTGAAACAATTAATTTAAGTATTTCATGCCTGCAGATTGAGTTGGTAAGCCAGTAGTCCCTGAGGAGGTCACTAAACTTGTTTTCAGTGAGATAAGTTTGGCAAAGGCAACCAGCCCCGTGCAAAGCCAGCAGCAATGAAGAGCTTGGTCTTGGCTACAAAATAGATCCATGAGGCTGCATAAATAAATACATGAAGTGTCCAACTCAATTTTTACAAGCAGTCCTGCACAGAAAATGCTGATGTGCTGAAAGGGAGCTACAGGGCCTGAGATATCTGGATATGTGCAATGGATCATTTTCCCTGCAGCAGAGATGTGTCTGCAGGGTACTCAGTCCCTGCTCTGAACCTGCTGTGCCATTACGCTGAAGTATTATGATCTTTGCTGTAACTGGTATAATTCACATAAATAGCTGCATGTTATGGAATGAAACTCTGAAGCCARCAATTAGAAGAAAAATAATCAGCATGCCATGTAGGAGAAGTGTTTATAGTCCTGGCTCTGATTTGGACAGAACAGCTGCTTTGTTTATCAAGGTAAAACTCTAGTTACTGCTTTCTTAGGATGCAGAACAAACTGCTACTTTTTTCATAAACTGATTTTTGACTCCCAGCCAGTGGGGCCAGTGTGCTGCTGATACTGGAAAAGCACCAATTGCTGCCTGACAGGGCTTTAAAATSTTGCAAACAGCAGGTAGGACTTCTCCAGTCCTACAGAGAGCAGCCTTGCWTTTAAAAAATGAGACTGATCTATTGCGGAGAAGTGTGGTTATGCCTGATTCTCTTAGGGGAAGAGTCAAGAGCAGCTACCCAGTATTTTTAGAAAAATACTTTTGTTTTTCTGAACACACTCTCTCTCTTCCTATCTCTGTTCATGACTGGATTTCCATCTGCAGAGATTGGATGAGTTTGATGTGGAAGTTTAAATTTCTGGCTGAAAGTCTTGGCTTGCTTTTCCTTTGTTTTGCTTTTCCTTCATCTTTGCAAGTGCCCCAGGGCAGATGTGGCTCCTGCCAGTGCTGGTGTGCTGCCAGGTCCCTCCCTGCCCACCGAGGACCCTGGCAGGTGCTGCTGTKCTGTGCCTGGCAGCCTGAGCTGTGTCCCCCTGGCCAATTGCCTTTTCTCAGGAATGATGAGTCTATTCTGCTCAAAACTCAGCTGCCAACAGCTCTTTGTGCTTGCAGTCGGTGTTTGTACCCCCATGGGGTGAACACCATTGCTCCCTTTGTGCTTAAGAGGGACCCCTGGACCGCGTCAGCAGTGTCCAAACCCTTTGTCCATCCCATGTTAGCAAAACAAGGCTGGATTCCCTGTAGTCCTTGCAGTGGGGTGGGGATTGCCTGACTTGTTGCAAACCCAAGCTGACGCCATGGCCTGGTGGATTATTTTAAGTATTTGGTAGACAGGTGCCCTGGTTATGCTTTGCTTTTTTGTGGGCTAACAGTCAGGTAATGTTTTGTGGGAGGAGGGAAGAAGTGATTCTTAGTACAGGGATCTTCTTACTAGCAAGAAAAAAACACAGTAATTTTTGACACTGTTAATAGATTTCCATTTGCTTGAGCAGAGAACAGCTTAGATGGATTTCTTAAAATATTTATGTGATAAGCGTAGTTTGATTAAACGCTGTGTGGTCTGCTGCTGAAGCATTGCCATGATGGAAAAAATCTCCCCTTCTGAGATCAATTAGTGTGTGCTGAGATCAATTAGCAGTGCTGGTGAGATGATTCAAGGAAAGGAGCCTGGCACTGGGGTACTTCTGAGCTCTTAGCAGGGCTGCAGGAAAGGAAGAGTAGAAATGGATGGTGCCACACAACTGAGGAGACTCACAGGARTTTTGTTGCTGTTTCTGCAGCATTCTGTGCCAGAACCTTTGGGTCAGCACTGCTTTTGCAGATCTTTTCATTCCATTTCCTCTGGCCCTGCTGTCAAACCCATGGCTTGCTCTGTGTTGATATTCCAGCACATCACTGCTTTTTGGGAAGGGTTTTTTTCCCACAGCAGAGCTGCGCTGTGTCCATCAGCTGAGGCTTTTCCTCTGCCTCACTGCTCACCTCCCCTTCCCACTCACAGCACCTTTACCTTGCTGGACAAGATGAGATGGAGAGCAGATGTGTCCCAAACTGTGTCCCAAACTGCTCCTGAGCACCTTGGRGTCCTTGTCATCTCAGATGGCCTCAGAAAGGTTTGTGTAGGGACCCATGGCTGGAAGGGACAGCTGGGCCCCTGGGCAGCTGTGGCCATTGGTGTGTTTAATAACCAGCAGAGAGGACACTGAGAGAGCTGCAGTGTCTCTGTAAGAAGAAATGGTGCCTCCTGAAGGTGTGCACTGAGAACAGAGGCTTTCAGAGCTGCAGGGCTTATGTAGCCATTGCATTTGAAAAGATTGCTCTGTGTACAACAAAAATGAAAAGATAGATGTTGCCAGAAGCCTTGCAAAGAAGGGGGGTTATGTGCATGGAAAAAATGCAGCAAGCTTATTTTTTAATTCTGTGGACTCTTTTTAATTGTTGTATTTGCATCTCTGAAATAAATCTTTCCAATCATTATCACTACAAAGTTTTCGTTTTTCTGGAGCAGGGAATTGAATGGCATCTGAGGAAGAGGATAATTGTTTTTGAAAGAGGAGATCTCATTCTGAAATAGGGTTATTTTTAATCTGGCATTAGGTGTCCCCATGGGGCCATACACTGCCATACCTAAGCTGCTGATCACTCTGCTGGAGCATTGCTTGCCCCTTCCTCTGTCCTCACATCATCTTACAGGTTTCAAATGCTTAAATTTTGCTTTGTCATACAGTATGATCCCTGAGATTTAAAAATGGAGATAAATTAATAACCTTCAAAATGCCAATCCAACTTTACGTGCACATTAAAGGAAAATTGACTGAAAATGTTCAAGTGCTTCAAAGAAGTCATCAGGTGTTTTAAATCATCTTATATGTCTGGTTAAGACTGTAGCTATCCTCCAGGGTCAGGCTTGGCTTGGAAAAAAAAAGAAAAAAGATTTTACAGAACTGGGCTCCTACCTCCAAACTAGTTTGGACTTTTGCAGATAAATGTATTGAAATGTAGTGACAGATGGGCTGCAAACAGCCCTTCCTGCCTCCCATCCTGTATTCCTCGGTAAATTTCTGTCCTGAGGAGCTCTGCAGAATTTGGGCACCCTGCAGTTTGTTCACTGTGCAAAACTGCTCTGTGCAGACTGGCCCGGCTCAGCTGTTTCAACTTGATTTAAGAGATCATTGAAGAGGCACCAACTTCTGGGCTCACCTGGTTGTGAGTTAAAGCAGTGGAGAGGCTGAAATGGAAATCATCCAGGGTTTGGTTTCTGTTCATGGATGGCACAGCTACAGGTGACTGCTGTGGTTGAGATGTGCATGGGCTGAGCATATTTGTGTTCCTGATCCTTCAGTTTTTATAGTATTTTCTCTTTAAAAATGTTTAAAAGATGAGAGGAGCGAATGATGTATGACACTGAAGTAATACTGGATATCACTTCCCACTTGGGAATATTTCCTGGAGGGTTTTGGCTTTTTATAGCAGCTGCAGTGAGCCAGTTTGATGTCTTCACTTCGGTGACATCTGACACGTGCATACAGCAGGGAGATGGAAAAGTTTCCTCTTGGATTTCATTGATTCATCCCAGTAGAATTCGTGTATCCCTGTTCTGAGAGTGGTTTATATATGTATATATTTAAGATGTCCACTGAGAAGATATAAATCTGTCATCTCCTTGCCATGATCCTGTAACCAGATACATAATGGCTTCGAAAGTCAGTCCCAGGAAAGTGCTTTCTTGAATTATCTGGGGCTATAAAGTAATTACAGCCTTAGCACATTTTACCTCAACAAAATGGTCAAAATTTGCTTATGGGGAAAGTTGTGCAAGTTTTACCTTCCCTGCTGTGAATGATTGGCACTGGTGTTTTATACAGGGGGTGAATTAGATTTCATTTGCTGACTTACTGCTTTGCAGAAAAATGCAAATGTCTCCAGAGTGGATTTACTTTTTCTTGTGGTGGGTAGGGGGAAGCTGTGGTGCTGCCTTTGGAAACACATGCTTTGGAGCAACTGTGGAAAATGAGAAAGAGTAAATTTCCTTGCAGTGGATCTTTTGAAGAGGCTGTGTAAATTCATGCCTGTTGTTTTTGGGAAGAAAGATGTCATTACCAAATGTATTTAAATTGCTTTGTCTTGGTGAAATTTAAATTTCTTTCTTGGTGTTTCTAAAAAAGCACTGCAGAGGTGGAGGGCTGCATGAGAAGCAGTGACATCTTTCACAGCCCCTCTTTGCTCCCTGCTACAGTCACAAGTAAAGAACAACAGGTTAAACTGRGCATGGGAGCTCAACTCCTGATATTAGCACTGCTGCCAGCTTCTGCCGGCCTTTGCAAGCTGTTTCTCTGCCTCTTTTTTGTCAGAGAGATGTGAATGCAGCATCACTGGCCCCACTGAAGGCTGTGAGGACTTACTGCCATCACCCCTGCAGAGCTTCTCATGGGGCAGATGGTGCTGTGAGAGCATTTTCTGACCTGCAAGTGCAGTGAAGGGAGCCCAGCTGGGCTGGTTCTGTGCTTGTTTTCCTGGGGATGCTTCAGCACAGCTGCTCCATGGGCCAGCTATGCTGGGCTCCCTTCTGCCAGAGTTAAGCTGCAAGAAAGCCACGAGCGTAATTTGGGTAGGTCTTTGCTGGGGAAATCACAGATTCAATTCCTTTCCTTCAGAGGATTTCAGCAAGGCTGGGCTGGAGGCCTTGGCAGTGAGCACCCTGACCTATTTATGACAACCTGATAACACAGGGCTAATGAGGATTAGCTGGGTCAGGGACAGCCAGCCTGTGCCTTTAGTGTTCTCCCAGGCTGTTGTTCAGCTGCTCTTGCATTGCCTGACTGATAAAACCATCCCAACACTGTGGATGGAACAGGCAAGCACAGCCCTTTGCAGGTGCTTTCTCATTTTGCCACCCCGAGCTGCATTGCTACATGACACACACTGTCATGTGTCCCTGCACACCCCAGTTATGACTGTGGAAGGGAATGCAGAGGTCTGGATGCTCGAGCTGCAGTTTATTACCCTCATTTTTCTGCATTTCTGTCCTGTTAATAGTGAGCTACAGTGGCATGAAAGAAAAAATCAAATAGCTGGCTTTGGAYATTTAGAAATTGGAGGAGTTGGTTCATGTCTGTCCCAGGGACGTCTCACACATACAGAGCAGGAAGCATGCTCTGGAATTTCATAGCACTGCCTAYAGCTGTGTCCAACCCTGATCCAGATGTGATTGTTTCTGTAGGTAATGAGTACAGTCACCAGGATCCCAGTAGGCTTTTTATCTCCTTCAAACAAATCTAAATTCCCATGTAATTATGAGGCCATCATGCTAATTACAGCTGTGGGAGGAGGTTATCCCCATCTGCCAACAGTTCATCCACATTGCTAAGGCACAGGTCAGGCTCAGGAAGAATTAATTTCACTGTATTTATGTTATTACAGCAGCACCGACAGCCCCCGTTAACTCATTGTGCTGCTGTGTCTGTCACACGTGGGCTTGGGGCTTCAGGGCTCCGTGCCTTCTTGGGCTGTGTGGATGGGTGATGTGGGGAGCAGCCTYGGGACAGAGGCTGCAGCTCTGAGGGAAGAAAAGAATGCTTAAACCAGATGAAAATAGATGAAGGTGTTCTGTGGTTTGGAATATCTTATTAATATTTAGCAATAGAGCTCCTAGCTCCAAAAGTTACAGAACCATTCTCTGTATCAAATCATTTTGCTGCAGGCTCATCTTTGCTATAAGTGGGACAGACAACAATGACTGTGACTGCATTGTGCCTTTTTATTTTTGAATAAAAATGGGTAGGCTACCAGTGGCTTTGCTACAAGCAATGTATACCTTTTTTCTAATAATTAAAAAAATTAWTGCTACCATTCATGACGCCATGAAGGTGGCATATTTAAGGAGTTATTACAAGGTCAGAGAGATCTTGCAGCTGGCAGTGTGATGTTTGCATGGTACCTGCAGAGCAGATTGTTGCTGCTCTAGAATTCAWGGAGACCTTTTCCCCTCAATTTACCCCTTCCCTGGGTTGCTGCCAGAGCTCTTGCCAAGGTTTGAGTCAGCAGGAGGTCAGCTGTGGGTGAGTGGAGGAAGATGCCTCAGGAGATGTTCCAGCCTTGCCCTGCCTCTGTACTGGGTTGTGTCTAAAAAACACCAAGCCTCAAAGGAATAGATTTGCTGTACATTTGCAAACTTGACTGAACTTTTAACTTCAATTGCCCAGAAAGTTACTGGAAGGTTGTTCTGCACCCTGCATGGCAGGAACAGCCTCTGATGTGAACAGCTCCCATGTAAGGTTGCCTGTTGCCTGCTACTGCTGAAACCCAGGGATAGTCCTGGAAGCTGCTGGGGAAGCTGTATGTGTGCAATGTGTATGTAGTGCCACATACATGTTCCTTTCTTCCATACCATCTTGCCTTTTTTTTTGATGTGTTCCCCTGCCAAGTGCCTCAGGAGGAAATGCTCTCAGGTGAGTCTGAGTGTGAAATGCAGAAAAGCCTCCTACCCTGCYACCCTGTCAGAGACCCTCCTGGGGGATCCACATTGTCTGGTTCTGTCAGATGCCTTTAAGAGAGAGATCTCAAGTATGTAAATTCACAGCAAAAAATAGTCTTTGTCCTGCTTGATAAGCTGATTGAAAAAACACTGAAATGCTGAAGAGCAAAGACAAAAACAGAGGTGTTAATGAATAGCTTGGAGCTAATTAAAATCTAAATCTGTCAACACTGTGGAAAAAACCACATCTTTCTGAGCTGGGTGCTGCCTCATAACAAGGAATATGATCAAGGCATGATTCTTATTAAGTGACCAAAGTTGACCAAAGTGGTCATTGTTCCACACRCTATCAGACATGCAGCATTTACATGTCCAGCCAGCATGAGCCTTCCTAAATCRAAAAAAGTTGTAAAATATTAAAAAAGCTCCTATGTTAAGAGATGTTTGTCTTTGTAGAATCAGCAGTTTATACTCTGATCATGAGCCAGAAGCAGTTTTTGAAAACACAAAAATGAGAATCATACATAGTTACATCATTACATAGTGGCTCCAGGAGCAAACACCAAAGTCCKTTTTATCTGTGGCATCAAATATGCAGCAAGAAAACTTTCTGAAACTTTCAGCAATAACAAAAACCATTAATCATATTGCAAATGGCAAAGCCTATAAAACACCAATTCACAGTCCAGTTCTTCTCTTAATTTCAAAGAGCACAAATTATTTGAAGAAAAGGAGAACTGACTTTTGATGATAACTTTTCTTCCTCACATTCCCCAGAACTTTCTCTCAYGAATTCTTTAAATACTTGGCACAGCCAATTGAAATTATTGTTATAACAATTTATTGTGGTTTGGCAGAAAAATACAAAAGTGAGTGTTTTACCAAGTGAGACTGTAATGGCATCAAACATGCAATTATGCTTGGAAGAAACAAGTGAAAAATTGCAAATATGTTTGTGTGATATTCCTAAAATGGCAGGTTAGGGAGACACCCTTTGAGCTTTTGAATGTATTTGGTTGAAAGCACTTGGGAGCAGCAGGGAGGTTACCAAAACCGAGCTGGGGCTCTCCAGGATGAAGAGCTGTGTGAATGCTCAAAGCATGAAGCAGACCTGAAACAATGGTCTGAGGATGGGACTGAGGCTGTTACACTGATGAACAGTATTTTGTCATTGTATTTTGAAAGTTCACCATAGTGTGTCCAAACTTCAGCTGAGCTTCATGGAATTTTTCATATTTAATATTTACTTTTTCACTGTAATTTTTTAACTCCCTAGTGTGATTTTCTGAACCAGCTGCCCTACACTCAACTTGATATTTTTATCAGATCCTGGTGGAAGACTAATGGGAAATAAAACTCAATCCAAATATATGAAGCATAATCATACTATACAATTATAGTTACAATATATACAATTATATACAATTATAATTACAAATATAACAATTATAATTGTTATATAAAATTATAATTACAATTTATATCTTTAAAACAGTTCAGACAGTTGTTGACAGGGCCTTACTATGGCTTGTATGTTTTATTTTATGCACAGGAACATTAATTGGTATTAGTTGCGTTAGCAGCTCTGGATGGAGCTGCACCTTTGAGAATG
Source organism: Malurus melanocephalus (assembly GCF_030028575.1). NCBI lineage: Eukaryota > Metazoa > Chordata > Aves > Passeriformes > Maluridae > Malurus > Malurus melanocephalus. Next base: position 5,732,670 of record NW_026623235.1, read on the forward strand.
TAATGCAGGAAGGATTGGAGGATTTAGTATCTGCCTGCTAAAAGAGTTTTATCTAAGTGACTGTCTTCCTTGGCATTTAATCCCTGCCTAATGCCTGCTGCCCTGATGCTGGTGTTGTACTTCTCTACAAAATATTCAAGATTTATACAGGGTGCTGGGATTTCTGTAAATGGATTTTAGTTATCTGCTCTGAAGAGGTTGAAAAGTCACTGAATTAAACTCTGGCAGAGCTGTTCTTAGTTTTACAGATCATTTGAGCGTGACACTCGCTTTTTCCAAAAAGGCATCTACCTGAGATGAAAGAATWATGCAGTTCTTTTATTTTGAACAAAGAGAATTTTAAAAGTGCAAATAATATTTTTAAATKAGACACTAAATTTTCAATCTTTAGAAATTTATTGATTTGCATTGCTTTCTTAAAAATCTTTCTTTGCAAAGCAAACTGTGCTTTCTTATGTGTTTGAAGCAGATAGTAAGTGCTGAAAACCTAGAAATACGTTTGTGAACTTGAGAAGCGGCTGATGGTCTACGGGCAACAGTGATACTTTTATATTTGCTGCCACTGAGTGCTGAGGTGAGAAAGGCCACTTTCAGCATATATTTAACTACCTGTATGTTGTGTCTTGAGCAGTGATGTTGGAATGAAAATCCATCACGGTGGTTCTGTTAAACCCCGCGCACGGTGTGAGCTGAGCTATGGCAGCGCCGTGCTCTGTCACTGAGAACCCAGACCTGGGAAACTGTAATTAAAACATCCCTGAGCTGGGCTGTGAGGCTGATGTGTGGTGTTTCATGTCGTGGCCAGAGAGGAAAGCACACAGCTTTCCAGATTCCMTGTGCCATCAGAAGTGATCTGTAGGGAAGGGAAGGGTGTCTGGCAGGGAACAGAGGCTTTTCTGCTGGGATGGGGCTGTTCCTTCTCTTCCCCAGTACAGGCAGGGACTGAGACTGCTTCTCTGTAAGAAATAATGCCCTGTGTCAGGTATTCCTCTCAGGGGGATGCCATGTGCTGTTTTCTGGCTCCTGCTTTGAGCTCAGATCAGCTTTCATCTGCCACAATCAGCAGYGTAACCTGCAGTGAGCCTGGACTGCTGCCTGCCTTGGGCAAAGYGAGGGGGAACCAGCTTTCCTGGTGGGTTTTGGAGCAAAACACACAAGTGTTTTATTGGCCAGGATGTTCATGGCCTCTTGCTAGTGTTGTGTGTGATGGCCTTTGGGTTTTTTGGTGGTCTCAGGTGAGAAAGAACAGTAGATGGGACAGCATCATGTACGTGTATTATCTAGTCTGTGTTTTAACTCTGCCAAGTTCCCTACCTTGGGATTCATGCCTGAAAAAATTTTGTAGGAGAAATACAGTTGACAGTTTGTGCTTAGCAGTATCAGAAGTTTCATTTCAGTGTGCTGTGAGCCCTGGGAAACAAAAATCACTTGAAGGTCTTCCTTTGAWCATTTTATTTATTCTGAAATAAGTAGAATTTCACTTCCCAGAGTCTGTCATCTCAGACTCTGAAGACTGGAATAGTGATTGCAGCTGCCTGGCCAGCTATGGAGGAAGAGATCCAGCAGCCATGCCCTACAAATCTTCTGCTRTGCTGCAAACCTCTCACAGGTGTCCTCCACAGGTCTGGCTTTTGGCAGCTCTTCCTTGGGATGAATGCAGACAGTAGGAAAAAAATGTGTTCTGCTGCTCAAATTTATCTTGAGATTTCACTCTCACTTGATTAAAAAAATTGCAAACCAATCTGCAGTCCTGTGGAAGGAATAGGATGGCAAAAAGATTCATGCCTACACCAAGTCCTAATTTGTTTCTATCACTCACTTCAAAGAATACAGATAAATGGTATTTTCAGGGAAATGGAGTTGATTTGTTCTACATCAGGTATAAACAAAGAGTAAACAGAAAGTTGATGAAGCATTTTRTCTAAGAAAGGAAAAAAATGCTCACACTAATGTCAAAGTATGTATTTACAGAAGGATGTTATGGTTTATGAGMATCCCTGAGAGAATTATAGTATTTTTTAAAACTTCAGGCTGAAGGATTGCCCCTTTTCCTTCCTGATCCAAAGAAACCAGTTATAGCTGAAGACTGGAGTTGAGACACTCTACTTGMATTAGTTTTTTTGACAAATAGTTTGCCTGTTGAAAAAATGCAAATTAAATAGGCTTATAAAAAAA
>NW_026623235.1:5734903-5743936 GCF_030028575.1 Malurus melanocephalus
TTATATTCTTCACCAGCAGAACCAAACTGCTCCTCTCCTTTTGGCCAGTGACACGAGACAGCTGTGAGCTGCTGTGTGTTCCCCTGTGGATGGCAAAGTGCTGCAGTGAGGTTGTAGCTAAGTCAATAGATTAATTTGTTGGAGAGATGTAAAGGGCAAAAAGGTTTTAGCTCTGTGTAATGCCTCAATTTCCTTGGCTTGCTGAGCAGCAGTGCTGTGTCTGTGTGGCTGATACCTGAAGCAATAGTACTTCAGAATATGAAATAAAGAGCTGGATGAAGATAGAAGGACAGAAGTGATGTCCTAATTACAGTGGTCTTTACCAGCCTCTTAGATCTGACTGATCAGCTTCACCATCACTGTCAGTGTCATGTATGGCATTGTGGTGGTCAAAAAGTTCCTTTTGTTTAGAGAAGAGCAGAGATCTATATCATTACAACGGAGTGAAGAGAAAAACYTGGTTTTTCCTAATTGTGCCAAATGCAAGATTGCTGAAACACTCCAAAATCAGTATGGTAATCACAATAGCRAGTTCACCTGGAGCAACCCACCTTATCTGATCTGTGACAGGGTAAAACGGGGCAAAGTGTCTTGGCTTTCAATGCACCAGATTAGTTCTGAAAATGCCATGCAAATTTCTACATCTGGTAGTTTCAAATAGCTGTTTTTGTGTTGTTTGGAATGGCTCATTCGATAGAGTATTTCTATTTCAGACTCACAAAATGTACCGTGTCCTGTCTTTCTGGCAAGTATTTGGTTAAATTGGATGTTTTTGGGAATGTGCCCTGCACTGCTGTTGTTGACACCAAGGATTTATCGTTGCAAGTTAGAGGACAAAATGATGGGATGTTTTGAAATCACAGAATCACAGAGTGGTTTGAGTTGGAAGGGATCTTAAAGATCATGTAGTTCCAGACCCCTGTCACAGGCAGAGACACCACCAAGATCCCCATACCTATCCCCAGTGCTGGTCGCAGTTGAGTTTTATTCCACTRTTGGCCAAAATGGGTATTTTATTCCTGCTGCATACTTGAATCAGGGTAAAAAAACCCACAAATATTGTTGAATTTGCTACTGCAGTCATTGCAGTAAAACCAGACAGGTAACAGAAACACAAGGTCTGGCTGCAGCCGCTCTGATCTGTACCTGTAAGGACCTTTGTAGTCCTGAGTTATTCAGGCACCGTGGCAAGATTCAAACCTGAATTTATCTTATAAATCCTTTGGAGCTTTTAAAACCGCAAGAGACCAGGTAACAGGCTGAAGTAAATCTGGAATGACAGAATTGGGCAGGCAATGGCTCAAGGTTTTCCAAGCCAAGGGTTTGCTTTCWGGGAGCAGCCTGAAATTTTAACACATCTGAAGAACTGTGCCCATGAAGGGGGACTGGAATTGTGCAGTGGGAAAGCTCCAGCAACCTGGGAACTGCTACCAGAAAAAAAATAAAGATCCTTTTATGGTTCTTGCAGGCAAACTGCTTTTGAGGGTAGCTGACTTGAAAATAAAATAGGAAGCACTGACCCCATCCCTGGAAGTGCTGCCGGGTGCATTTGCTCAGCACCCAGCCCAGATCGTGTGCCCTGCTGCCATCGTGCCTTCCCGGGCTGTCCCAGGGCAGGGCGGTCATGCAGTCAGCACCTGAGGGATGGGCTTGGCAGAGATCCGAGATGCTTTGGTTTCTATTTTGGTCCGTTTGGAGAACATATTTGTCTGCTGGCTCTGAGGCCCGCCCGGACCCAGCCCAGCCGAGGGCAGGTTGTGCCCTGGGTGCCTTGGCTCAAGGAGCCCCTCCCTGCTGCAAGCTATAGAGGTGCTTTATACCAAGCACCCATCTCTTTAAATTTTTTTTCCCCGTCTCTTTAATTTTTTTTCCTAGATTCATAGTATCATGSTTAATGCATCCAGGTAAAATGTAGAAGACTCATGTCCCCACTGGGTTTCTATCAGACAACTACTTAACCTGTCTTTTCCCACATTTTTAAGGAAATACCTAAGTAGGTGTTGAGTGTGAAGACTTTATCCTGGAAAGCTTAAATTGCTGTACAAGCACCTCAGGAGAAGTGCCTAGAGATTTTGGARGTAAATGTCATTTCATGTTTACTAKGAGGGTGGTGAGGCACTGRAAYAGATYGTCCAGAGAAATTGTGGCTGCCCCATCCCTGGAGGTRTTCAAGGTTAGYTGGGGCTTTGATCAGCCTGCTCTAGTGGAAGGTATCACTATCCATGGCAGAGAAACTGGAACTAGATGATCTCTAACTTCCCTTCCAACCCAAACCATTCTGCTACTAATACCTGGCTTTATCCAGTCCCTGATAAGGGGATGGTTGGCTCCTGAATATATATATATATATATATATATATATATATATATGTATACATTATGAATAGATATAGATATGACATTATTTGCAGTATGTGGCCAGAACTCTGTGTGTTCCTGACGTTGCAGCTGAGTTTCTGTAGCTGTGTAGCTGTGGTGGAAATGGTGGAAATGGATCTCTAAGAAATGGGACAGGGTTTTGCTGCTSAAGTTTTTGAGGGGAAAGGGAGAGAGCAGGTGTGCTCTGGGTTCTGCTTGCCAAAGGTTCTTTATCCAGAAAGAGAGYAATTAAGTGATTTTGATTATCCTTTGCAAAAAAAAGCATCAAGCTTTTCTTCCCTCCAATTCTGTTCTGTTTGGGTGAAAATGTACTGACAGTTAAATGAGTTTTGCTAAATCTTTTATAAACCACGCTAGCTGTGGAGAAGGCAGAGGAGTTAAAATAAAGTCTGGCATTTTCCCTGCAGAGTTTYTTGTAGAGACTCCTACAGATACCGAGGTCTGCAAATCCACAACTCCTAAATGCAGTTGCTCATTTTTATGCTCAGAAATTCCTGAAAGTGGCTCTTTTGAGAGAAATCTCACAGTCTGAATTTTCCTTGATTCTACCTGCTGTCATTTGCACCCAAAACAGTTCCATCTGAAGTTAATTTTTAAAATTTTTCTCCTTCTTAAAAAAATGTGGATTTTTTTTTTGTGTAAATGTGACAGTGTTTTTAGGTGCATTGTTTTTTTATGAAGGTTCAGCTAATTATTTTAAAAGGAACTATACAAAGAGAAGAAACAGGCTTAAGTATAAGTGATTTTCCATAGTAAGTATAAGTGATTTGATAAATTACCCCTGGATACAAAACCCCGTATGAGAGCCATCCAGGTCTGCATTTTACAGAGATTTTGCAAAAAGCAAAGGCTGTATGTGCTCAAATGTTGAGGTAAGTTATATCACAGGTGACAGACAGCTGCATTTCTAATTTTAAGGGTTTCACAGTGCTGCTTGAATTTGTTTTGTACTAATTAAATTTTATTACATCTGAAATTTCTGTTATCTTTTAATTATATTAATATCTAAATTTGTATTGAAAGTGTGGCTTATCACACTTATCAGGCTTATCAGTCTACCCAGTACCTTTCATAAAGCTGAATTAAATGTCTTGAAAAAAAAATAATTTGTGTTTATTGAGATGAATGACAAAAGAGCTTATCTCCTCTGTCTGCTTTTGCTTATTTATATTTCTAGATGCTTATTTTATCTGGCTTTCAGGTCCCCAGTGTAGTGGATTTTTCCTGTTTAAAATAAAGCAATCCTTTTGCAGGCAAACAAATGTKCTTCCAAATCACAAAGGTAAGTATTTGGCTTTTGTGGTTTGCTCACCAGTGCTGGTGCTGTGAGGAGGTTGGGCTRTGTTTGTGTTAATCCTGGCAGTGTTGGTGTGTTCAGTAACTGGGCATTTCTGCTTTGACTTGTGGCAGTTCTGAATATCAAGTATTATCCCTAACTTCATTTTCTGCAAAATAACTGTCACGAAGCAATGCAGTTTTTTGTGGGCCTCATTGTTTAACCATGGCTGTAATTTGTGCAGCRTGTGTTTGGTGTGGGAAAACAATTTAATGGAGATATTTCCTCCCATTTGCAAATCAAACCCTCCTGATAAACAATGAGTCAAATCACAGGGAGCTTAGGGAGATGCCTCATCCCTCACATGCTTTTCTCTTTGCTGGGTCATTGGTAATTTGAGGCAGCAGCTACATTTTCCTGTGTCAGACAGAGCTCGGTGAAATGTTGGCTTGAATGTCTCACAGAGTGATATAAAATGAGCATAGAACTGGTTTGTATGAAAAGCATCATCTACTTTTACCATTGYATTGAATGTTTACTGTATTTTGAGTATAGTTTGAGGCAGTGATCGTAATGAAGATGCCAAATTTGCACCATGAAATCACTTCATCCTGCAATCAGACTGTGTACTTTGTGTTTGGAGAGGAATGGAAAAGTGTATCCAAAATCAAGCTCCTTGGTTTGTGTTTAAAACTTGATTAAAGTCCTGGGACCAAAATGGTCCTGTTCATTCTTTGAACCCTCYGTATGGAGAAGATGCTGCCACAAAGAGAACTCAGGCCCACATTTSAGCTGGCTCTGTGCAGGTGATTGAAGATCACCATCACCAGCTGAGAGAACAAACTCATGCAGGGTGTGGATGGACAGGATTCTGGTTATCACAGTTATCCTGTTAAGGTTCGGGGTCCCTTGGGGCAGGTTTTGGGTGATGCAAAGCAAAGGGGCAGTCTCTGCCTCACCTTGGTCCCACTGCCTGTGGATCACAGTCTGGACTGTCCCTTGCTGGCATCTCCAAGAGCTCCAGCAGGGCCCTGTTAAAGCTTCTGCCCTGGGGACACACTGATGCTTCTGGCATTTCTGCATGCTTGTGCTTTCATCTACAGCTCGGGATGGAGCTCTGGGCTGCCTCGTTCATTCTCTGAAGTGGGAGTTGAGTGCTCTGGGCTCGTCTGTGTGACCTTACCCACCTCCTGTTTGCTTGAGCTCGTTTTCTGTTTCCAGTTTGTCATTTTGTAAATTATTCTTATACTTGAGTGATATGAAATTGATATGAAAAGTGGAGTCAGTGAAGAGAAGGTCATGCCTCAGGGTCCACTTACAGGGCAGTACTTACTGCACTTCCTGAAGCAGCCTCTGCTTGCTCAGGTTTTTAAGTTTTTGGGGCACGAACTATTTCTCTGCATAGATCTGAATAAGTGTTAAGATGGTGGCACCCAAATTTTGAGTGACATCTTTAATGAGTTGTCATTCTTGCTAAAATTGAGACACTCTCCAGCATCAGCAGTTGCTGAGGCCATGCAGGGAGAAGTAAAATATACTTGTGTTTGGCCAACAGCAGCATCTTTTTGAGAAAGACATTTGTGAGACCAAGGAAAAAGGGATGAAGTGCCCACATGGAGCTGGAGGTACCCACCAGGGGTGAGGCTGGTGAGATCCTCAAGGATGACTCTGCTGAGTGGTGTTTGCCAGCCTTGCCATCTTCTCTATGCCCTGATAAGGAAAGTGGGTTCTGAGAGTCAGAGAAACCACCATCCTGGCTTTGCATATTCCMTTCTAAAGTTGAAATCACAACTGTAAATACACATTTGACAAAAGCACAAGGAAAATTCTCATAATGGTGGCACTGAAAAAACAAGATACTTCCTCAAATTTAGCTCCATGTTCAATATTGACTCACCTGGTCCAAACACACAGTGTGCAGGGGTGTTGACACACCAGCCAAYTTGGCAGAACTCCATGTTATAGCCCAATTTTGTATTTGTACCTGGCCTACCATTTGATACCTACTGTGCCTGAATAATTTACAATAATTGTGTCAAATTCCCTGATCTCTTAGAACCAATTTGCATGATTTATGGGAACATTAAAAACTGCAGACCACCTGGAATGGAATGCCCCAACAGATGAAATTCAGTTATTCCTTGATTTCTCAGCCTGTAGGTGGTTTTGGTGGATATGTAAATGAGTTTTACTTTGCAGCCAAATCATACCAGAGGGGGAGAGGAGTATTTAAGAAAAGGGCAAGATTCTCAAGTGGTATTATTCCAACAGCTCAGACTATTTAAAACAAATCCCAAACCCAAACCAAACAAAAATGCAAATGGAGACTACAATACTTCTTAGACTTTGAATGATCAAATAATTATAAAATCAAGCCCAGTTATGGAAATACTTGTGAAAAATGTGTAGCATTGATCCCATCCGTGTAATGACATTGTGCCCTATCTACTAGGTAAAAAAACTCACTTCTAAATTGTTGCTTTGAGATCAGAAAATGTGACATTTGTTCATAATTTTCTTTAACTGAATTAAGCAAGTATTGACTGAGTGGTTTCCAAGACCTAATGAGAGCTGAACACCATCTGGGATGCCTAAATCAGGGCCAAGTTATCAGATWTTCGGAAGTGCCAGTGTGGCTATTTGTGAAGGTGGCAGCCATGCCCAGAAGTTAACACAGTCCTTTGGACAGGTTTTTGGTGAGATGTTCGAGAGGCAGAGCTGGTGTTTCCTGGCCCAGGACAGCCAGTCTGTGGGCAGAGCTGTACATGGCAGATCCTTTGTCTCCTTAGAAAATCATATGGAGGGGAGAGTGGTGCCTCACATTGGTAAGTGGAGCCACACCTGAGCAGCCTCTGTCAACAGTATTGGGAAATGTATTTGGGGCTCTGAATTGCAGTGTTTGGGTGACTGGGCAGGCTGCTCTTCAGACAGTTCCTGGCCCTGGCCCTCTGCTGTATTTTGGGTTCTGGGGCTGGTCTGAAAGGATTCAGGAAGAGTCACTGCTCCCTACTGCTGCTGTGATCTCTTGTTGAAGGCCTATGTGCAGCTTTGAAGCAGAGCCATATGAAGACATCCTCATTCTGGTCTCATCCTGGTTTGAGACATCACAGGAGAAAATTAAATAAGGACATAATATGAAAACTGCTTTACAAATTATACCACTAGTGTTTTGAAGGCAAAGCAATGCGGATGAAATACATGGAGTAATTCCAAATCCATTAGCAGCGGATGTGCTTAGAAACCCCATGTCTGTTATGGAAATTTGTGGGCAGGTGTCCATAAATTGATAAAAATGCATTCTCCAAGMAATGCTCACTGAGCTGATGCTGGAACAGTAATGGGAGAGCTGTGCAAAGCATTGACAATAACTATTCTTCATAGCTATAAACAAAGAGAAAAAATACAAAGTGGTGAAATCAGAATTAATAGCAATCTAACTTTACAAGGAGAAGGGAATRTTTCACAAGTGCCTAGAGAAGAAATTAAATCTGTTTAATGCAGAAATCAGGAAATAAAAAAAAGTAATGAAGTATAATCAGAGGCTTGGTCTGAATCACACCCAAGTGAAAAGCATTTCAAAGGTATAGCTGTCTGCCTTATCAAGCCTGTGCTATAGAATAAGRTCTAAACAAAATAAAGAAGCACGTGATGTTATGGATGCAGTAACTACCTGGTCCTGCTGAAGGGGAGAAGGTATAAAACTAATCAGAAGGTATAAAACTAATCCTTGGGCTATGTTAGCTTTAAATTAACTTGCTTGCAAAAAATTAGGTTCAGGGTCAACAGAGGACAGTAATATGATAAATTTGGAATGGAGAATGGAAGATTACCATGGGTAATGCTGTGTGAGGTTTTAAAGCACAGAACACACCCTCATGCATATGACCAACCCACTGAGGCTTGGAAGCTTGCCTAGAGGTGAGATTTGAAATATGGACACTGCTGAGAAAATTCTGTATAAAGTTGTTTCTGTCAAAGTAAAAAAATCCACCCAAACCAGACATGTGCTGACATATGGGCATGAAAATGTCACCCGCAGGATTCCAGATTCAATTTAAATTAATAAGCTTGTTGTGGATTAAATAAACCAACTGAGCATATCTGTATGAAATACCAAGAAGTGCAGTTGTTAAAAAATATTCTTTTCCCTTTTCTAATGCAACACATCTGAGGAAGGAGGCAAAAAAAATATACCATGTTTTTAATTACAGTTGTGCACACACAACTATTTGAACAGTTTATACAGAATTGTATCATAGAGAGAAACAAAAACATCTATAACTGAGCTGCATGGGAAGCTGTAAATATATAAATCAGGAGAATTTTATTTGATTCACATGGGAGAAACCTGACTGTGTAAATTCCGTTCTTTTCCTACTATATATAAAGTGAGAAAGGGATGCATATGAAGCAGAGATGTTTCTTTGTGTGTTACTTTCAAACTATTAGGAAGTGCTCATTTAAAGCATTGGGGGATCCAGGTACAAGACTTTGAAAGCTGCTTTTGATTTTGTTAAGACTCAGTGAAGGACATGGCTGCCTGTGGGGCAGGCAGATAAGGTGTCAGTGATCACAGTGCAGGGCAGGGCAGTCTGCTATGCGTTTGTGTAATGTCCATTTTGCTTGATACCAGAATCAAACCTTGCAGAGTTCTCAGGCAGTGCCAGCTAATGTGTGGGGACCTYGTTGGTAGCAAGACTAGGATGGCCTTATGTTTTGAGCTTGAGRTGGGTATTGAAGAGGAGATGCTCCCTTCATGGTGTTAGTTATTAATGTTAGGTCATTGAGTGTAATCTTAGTGCCACAAGACTTGGAAGGACTTTTGGGTCTTTGATTCCACCCCCTTTCCTAAGCCATGSCTGCAAATGTTAAATCTGAACCTGACAGGAGAACTCAGGGGGTTCCCTTTCTGAATGTCCACACCTGCACGAACTCTGCAGAAGTGTTAGGTTGGCTGCTGTCTGTGTTGGTTTTGCTTGGCCAAGTTTTTAGAAGGGGGGGGCCAAAAAGATGGCTCCTGTGAGAAGCTTCTGGAGGCTTCCACCATGTCAAAGCCAATCTTTGTTGACTCTGAGGATGATGGACATGCCACTGACCAAATCTGGGCCAATTGGAGGTGGTGGTTACGCCTCTGTGAAAACATATTTAAGAAGAAATCAAAATAAAGGTAGGAGACACAGTAGTTTTGCCAGAGAAGCAGGAGGAGGCTGAGAATATGTGAGGGATGCAGACACCAAGGTCAGTGCAGGAGGGGGAGGAGCTGCTCCAGGCACCAGAGCTGAGATTCCTTTGCAGGCCGTGGTGACAACCATGGTGGAGCAGGCTGTCCCCCTGCAGCCCATGGTGACCATGGTGGAGCAGGCTGTCCCCCTGCAGCC